>NW_026705213.1:691230-1036845 GCF_029867415.1 Vicia villosa | reverse complement strand
CAGCAATCGAAAGAGACTATCACATCATATTTGTAGGCAACCTCAAGGGACGAGATCAATATAACCGAACCGAAGGGCAGCATCATTGGGACTTATGATCTTTAGTGATGAACTGGGGGCAACATTTTGTTGAGGCGTCCTCGTATCCGAGGGACTTGACTATTCTGCACTGAAAAGGCAACAAGACAACAGGCAACAGGCAACCAAAAGGGTGGTTACCATAAAAGGTGTGTGGGTGCACAATCACGTGATTCAATTCAGATAATTATCTTGTAATTAATTATTCTAAATTCAATTCGAGGTTGCACTCCCTAGAATTACTAACCACGCAGTTATAATAGTAGTTTAAGTGCCTTCAAGGCCAAACAATACAACCCAGGAGCAGTTACAAAATATAGCCATGGGGAAGGGGGAAAAGCAATAACATAACCTAATAAAGCAATAGGTTTAACACAAGTAATAATTAAAGAAGAATCAAGTTTAGGGTTACCGAAGTTTTGAGCTTTTACCAGTTGGTTAACCCTGAAAATCAATGGAGGCAAAAAATAGGGGGTTAGTGTAGGAGCAATTCATTGAATATATGGTGCAAACCTTATTTTTAGGAAACAAGGAAAAATAAAAAGTGAAATGATATTAAATAAATAAGGATTCAGAAAACTTAGCTTTTCGATTGGTATGGGCGCGTGTCTGAAGGATCCTGAGGGTAACCCTGAAAATTTGCACAAAGAAAAGAATTTTTAGTGCATGAATGATCTAACGACAAACCTCGCAAACCCTGATTTAGGGCACAAGTTAACTATGGTTAATAAAATAATAAAAACCAAATTAATTAATTATTGGTTTTCAACCTAATTAATTAAATCGGAAAAAATAAATTTTCCATTAAATTGTCTACCCTAATAAGTATTTTAATCAATTAATAAAAATATTAAACTAATTAAACAATTAGACAAACCAAATTAAATTAATTAATCACTTAAATCAAATAAAAATTATTAATAATTAAATCAAAGTAATTATTTAATTATAAAATAACTATTATTAAAAATAAAATGATTATAATTTTATGTAAAAAAAAAGAAATTAAAAGAAGTTTTATATAAAAGATAAATTAAATATAATTAGTGTTGAATAAATAAAAATAAAAAAAATTAGAAAACTTAGCTTGCGATCCAGTGGGCAAGCGTATGATGACCATGGTGCGCCTGCGTCCTGTGATGCGTTGGATCTCCAAGTGGCTGGATCTGATGGCTGATAACACAAGGTCACACCGTATGCGTGAGGGCGAGAAGCACCGGATCCAAGAAGAGCCAAAATCAAGCGCGCGCCCTTCTGATTTTTGAACCGGCCATCTCGTGATGACACGCAGTCATCTTCCTCGCGAGTGAAGCCTGCAAATTTTGCTACGACTTTGCTACGATTTTGGTTCGTAGTTGCTTTACATGTAAATCAAAAAAACGCTACACACACAGAATAAATTTGGAGCGACCCCCTCATCCTGATCGTCCAGACCTCACGATCGTCATGGTACCTGCAATCGATCCTAATTTTGCCTAACAAAAAAACCCCAATTCGAGTTCTTTAACCCTAACAATGGCAGATCTTTATACGTACGTTCAAACAACAATCAAACCAAACAGAAACTGTTAGCGTGTGCAAAGGCTTTGGGCTCGATCAAGGAACTTCAAGGAACGTGTCTATGCCTTCAGAATTCTTTGAATCAATCTCTAACTCCAAAACGAATTTCAATTTTTTCTCCACTTGAATGCACGCGGGTAAGGTTCTTATGGCTGCCAAAATCCGCCCTTAGGGTCTGGAATGAATATGTATATATAATGGAATGAATTAGGGTTATAAAACTAGAGAAAATCTTAGTGAATCTTTGATTTGCCATGGAAAAAATTTGATTGGAAATTTGTTTGTAAAAGCTTCTAAAATTGGCCAAATCTCAATATCTTCCAATCAATCTTGTAGAGCACGAAATTATATTGGTAATATGCCTTAAATGATGATTGAATATGATTAGAATAAGATCCTTAGCCAACTATTTGATTTTCCATGATTAATTATCACTTTTAAATGATTAAAAAATCATATAAAATCAAATAAAAATCAAAAATTCGTGGGAATTGAGTTTGGAGTCTTGGATAACTTGAGGATTAAGTTTGGGCCATAAAACGTTTGGCCTCCTTGCAAAGAAATTCATTTTGAATCCTTTTACTTCACATTTTTCTTCTCAAAATTGTCCAACTTTGACAAGGCATATCTCCCTCAATTTTTAAGGTATGGAGGAGTTCTAGAACTTTTTGGAAACCTCAAGATGTCCTCTACAAGCCACTTTGGAAGCTTTTTTCCATTTGAGGATTTTATCTTGGTGATATGGGTTTTGACAAAAAACTGCTTTTGGTTGACTTTCAAAAAGGACCTGTAATGTTTTGATCCATATCTCTCAATTGAAGCATTTTTGGACTTGGCTAGTGAGAGACAAAATTGTAGGGAATTCAATTTCCTTCAAAATGAGCTTTGTATGGAAAATTTACGATGTTCCATGTAGGCGTTATGGCTGGTCAAAGTTCAGTTGACTTTCTCCTAGGAAAACCCTAATTTAGAAACTTTTGGTTTTGTTGATTTCTGATCTTTTCTTGATGAATCATGATCAATATTTGATCAAATGATGAATGATACTTCAAAATAAGGTTGTGACAAAAAAAATCAGGAGTGTTGGCTGTACATTGACACAGTTGACTTTTAGGTCAGACTAGTCGACTGTTGACTTTCTGAGCAATTGAGTGGTCAATCCTTGGAATTAAGACCTGGATTTTGTCATGGAGATAGTTTGAAACATCATAAGCCATATGAGATCCATTGGAGACCTTGATTTATTGATTTTATTCAGAGAAATCAAAACCCTAATTCCTTGAGCCATGGTTTAGGAGGGTGTGTTATTGAGCATTGCACTTTGATATGAGTTTGAATAAGAGAAATGGGATGGGCAAATTTTGGGGTATGACAGACACCAATTTTAACATGAATTAAGTTTCTGGAGAATTACAGGAGTGCTTCTAATCAAGCAAATTTTCTCTTCCTCACTTTAGTTTCTCTTCACATAGGCACATAGTAGTGTATTTTTACACTCTTGTTAAATCACCACATATTTTCCTCTCATGTGTATTCTTCGTGCTTGCTATATTGCTATGTTGCCTGAAATTCTGGTAAGACAGAACTCAGATGTCACATATGGATGTCGTGACATCTAATCTGACATTATAAAAACAGACAAGGTAGGCAAAATAAAACAGTGCAGAAAATAAAGAACACAACAGAATTGTTCACCCAGTTTGGTTCAATCAACCTACTCTAGGGACATACCAAGCCTGGGATGAAGTCCACTATTAGCAGTATCAATTCAGAGCTAAACTTCCAGTTTACAACTCCTCACTTAATCACTACCTAATGACCCCTCTACCTAGATATGGAATATCTCCATTCCACTCCCAATCATAGCAATTATGTCTAGCAGTTAACAACTCAGCCACTGCATCGACGACCTAATTTCAAACATTCTAAGCACACAAATAAATATCACTTGAAGTTGCTTCAAAGCTTCCTCCAAGAACAAAACTGCACTCATTGCTTCACAGCTTCTGAGTAAGTAAAACAAACCTCTTACCTACAGGCTTCGAGGCAAAAATCATTGACCATCCCACAACCCGGGTGGTTCACTTACACGGCTAACCCTAAAAACTACATCTTGTCTATACTCGGCTAGCTTACTAAAATAGGTTACAAAGCTTCCTATTTATAACCTATTCCCAACTGGACTTGGGCGTTCAATCACAACTTTATTTGCTGTTACAAATCAGCAGAAATATTCTTCTACAAATAAGGTCTTTTAATCTTGAGTTTCCTAATTTATCTCCTAAATTAGAAACTGCTAAATCTTCGATCTTCTGATCTGATTCTTCCCGAATCTTCAATCTTCTGATCTGATTCTTCAAATATTATTTTGACCTTTAAATATGCGCCACAAAGGATTACAAAATATTCTGCGAATATCATGTATCTATTAAGTACAAACTGAATGCTCCTTCCAGTTCTGAAGGCGCGATGTCATGAGTTGATGTCATGACATTCCATCTAACATCTTGCTTGTATCTGTTTTGTTCTTTTTAAACTTGCAAGATTCACAATTAGACCATTTGCTGCTATTATATGTTTTAGCCAAACATTAGACAATAATACAGAACAGACAGAGCATCAACAATCCCCCCTTTGGCTTATTTTGGCTAAAACTATTCTTTGTAACAGTCAGCAGCAACTTCAACTTTCTAGACAACAAGGACTTGGTCATGTTTTCTTCCAGTAGCAAAATCAGCATCAGTATCTCTCCCCCTTTTTAGCCATAATATGACAAAGATCGACACTATGTCATAAATTGCAATTGAATATTAATGGTTAATCCTGGAGATACCTGTTGTCTGTGTCAAGAAATCCACTCCTAGCTCGAGTTCTCAAGGGAAGCAAGACTGGATTCTTGCTGTTATTCCTTGTAACTCATTACACAAATCACAATTGTGTTCATAACTCAGATCACAAATCACAATGAAAATGATTCCTATACTGAAGGTTGTATATAATGGAACATCTTTGTTATTATTGCAGAAAAACCCATGGTAGAGACCATCAACATCCCTAGCCCGTGTTTTTCTTTTTCTGAAGAGGTTTTGGTACAACAACCATCACAATACCAAACCCAGACTCGACTCAAAAGGACGCACACGAAAGACATTTTGAGAGAGTTTGATTTCTGCAATTCATGGAGATGCTATTATATAGCCATTGAAGATTATAGGAAATAACGATGGTCTTTAGTCTTGTTCAATGGTCAAACGGTTAATTAGGAAACAGTTCCAAAAGCGATTACTCTTTCCAAAGTAGTTTTTGACTGTTTTTCTGATAGGTGTTATCTTGAATTACCAGTGCATGCATAGTTATTAATTGTACTTTACACCGACCACTGATGTGTAGATAAACTTCAAGTCAGATTTCCTTGTTTGACTTTGAAGATTCAATGTCTTTAAACATGTCATGACATCATGTCAGACATTGTCACTTTTCTTTCCTTCAAGCACATAGCCCAAGATTCCGTAAAAGATTAAGATAGAGCATCTTTTAGACCAATTAACAGACTCCCTACTTACTCACTAGTCATAGACAAAGACTTTGTTGTTCTGGACACCTTGAGACTGTTAGACACACAGCTACCTCATTAGTGTAGAGAAGGAATAGTGGTTACCAGTTGCACATGGTTAGCTTGAACCATTCACAAATAACTGACAAAAGTATCACATTTTCTTCATGATGTAAAAGTATTTTTAACCAAGAAACTTTTCTTGACAAAAGAAGTTACTCCCCCTATCTGAGATAGTCCGAGCTTCCCCAACGGAATAAGCTTGAAATGATGATTGGAAAATATAAGACTCATCTTCATATCTTCAAAAGCCGCACCCTCTGTTAAACAATCCTGCTGAACACACACTATAGAAAATTTGTTCCTTACAATAAATACTTACACCAGAAGTAGAATGTCATAACATTGTGTCTGACATTTGTACTACCAGTATTCTCCACAAGTTTCATATCTTTTTTTCAACAGACCCTTGCCTTAAAACTTATCTCCTTCAGAAACAATCAACAGATGACCTCTTGATACTAGGAGCACACACATAACTGCCACAATCTCAACAATCTCAACAAACAGAACTACCACTCCTTGAATTTTGTTGAGCATAACCTTACCATGTTTGAATCAGATCATGGTCCTGCTTAAGACACTTCGAAATCCATCTTGATAAGGTGTCTTTCAATCTCACACATTGATTAACATACTCCTTGAACAGAAGAGATTATCCTTTATCCTTAGATGTGTTGATCCGATCATAGAACTTTTGTCTTCATAGTCATCTTCACTAAGTGAAGTCTTCATCATGAAAGTAATTATGTATTGCCAGAACACATTACTAACATCCAGATCAGAACCTGCCCTGTTATACCCCAAAATTTGCCCACTTCTTTTTTCAGGAAAGTTTCAATATGAAAATTAAGAGTCTCATATAAACATGGATTTTTTCAAAATATCCTGATATATGAAGAACTTGGTTTTCAGAATTTTTCTTACACAGTAACTTGGCTTACAGTGGAATTTATTCTTACGCAAACGCCAAATACTGTTCTTTACTTCACAAATACTATTTATTTATTTTACAGATAAATAGTACTAACACAGTTCATGCAGGGTTAAATCTTTTTGCAGGCGCAAAAGCAGGAAACTCACACTGTACTGGTAACAATTGTTTTTGTTTTCCCACTAACTTTTGTGCTATATTCCATTATTTTCAAAATCTTTTCAAATCTATCCTTTCAAATTCAAATCTCAACTTTATTCTATCCATCTCTCTTTTCCCAACAATACCTTACACTTTCTTTCAAATCTCACTACCACTCAAATTTCCTTTTGTACGGAATCACATCATTCCCCAACGTCTCTTTCCTTCTTTCCATTCTATAAATACTTCTCATTCTTCCATAAAATCTCACATCAAATTCTAATTCATTTCTCAAATTTCCACTTCATAATCCATTTTCTCTTCTTCCCTAACAAAAATGGCAAAATGGATAGAGACACTGTCTCTTACAGTCATCACCATTGCTACGGTGATCATGACTTTCTTCTGCCTGCACAGTCCTGAGGAGTGTGGACCTGCAATGGTTATGCTCCCAATCATCTACATGCTATTGTTCATAGCAGGGGTCATCAATCGTCATTCTTAAAATTTGCCGTATTTCTTATTTCTTAAATGTACCGTTTATTCGTCGTACTGTTCAATATAGTATGTAATATTTATACTGTCAGTATTAAATGTTGTACTAGTTGTCATAATATTGCTTAATTACTAAGATAATATTTTGTGTATTTTCTGCCAGTCAAATATTTCTATTTCTGTGCATTAAATAATTTTCAGGTTATTATCGGTAATTTTGCCCGCATACCGTAAATATCAGTTATTTATTATGTTTCTGTTTTCTAACAAGTCATGTAAATAAATTTTCATGCTTCACACCAAACAAAAACAAAAATAACAACAAAAAAAAAAAGAAGAAAATTAACTTTGACGGTTGATTTTTCACTTTAACTGCTGCTTCAGTACACGAACAGTCGGTTGACAGACAAACTGCAGACAGTACAATTCACAGTGATTTGTACAATCAATCAAATCAATCATTCACAATTCAAATTTCCAAGATTTTTGTGTTAGAAGTCTTCTGAATATCACATGATTAGCAGAAACTCAACACTGCACAAAAATCAGGTACGCTTAACTGCCTCCTATACAGACAGTCCCTAATCAGGGTTTTTCTTGTTTTAACAGGAGCAACAAGTTTTGAGAGCTCAAATGGATTTCATATACATCCATACATCTCAAAGTACCATCATACAAATTTTCAAACTTCAATTCACTCAGACGCACCGTCAGCAGCTCAAACAGTCAACAGACGACCCGTTTGACCAAAAAAGTCAACTGACAGTCAAAAATGAAATTTTTTGTCAAAGTCCATATTTTGTCAAAGGATTCAACATTTGATCATTGGATGATCACAATTCATCAAGGAAAGATCAAAAATCAACAAAACCCTAAGATTCAAAATTAGGGTTTTTGCCTGAAAAGTCAACTCAACTTTGACTGATCATAACTCTCTCATCCTTCATCCAAAAAATGTCAACCAAAGCTCATTTTGAAGGAAATTCAATTATCTTTCAAATGCAATTGATCCCATGGTCATAGCATTCACCATTTGAAAAATATGGCCAAAGACATTACAGGTCATTTTCAAAGTCAACAAAAAGACACTTTTTTCAAATGGACACACAAGGAGAACCAAAAATCATTTTGACATGAGACCAAAGACATTGGTTAGAGGACTCTTTGAGGTTTCCAAAAAGTGCAAGATCTCCTTCATATGACAAAAATTGAAGGATTTACACCTTGTTGAAGTTGGCTAAATTTTGGGAAAATGCACGAAATCAACCTTGCTCAAAAATGTTTTTTTTCCAAAAGATGCCAAGTTTTTATGGTCCAAACATCTTTGCCATGTTACTATGGGCCTCCCACGACCAAGACAAAGCCCACATCTTTATTGGCCATTTTTTGCATAATTTTATCTTACTTTAAGATTAAAATTAAAAGGAAAATGCATGGATAATGGTTGCTTGGCCTCCAAGTATGACTCACTTCAAGGAATCTTCATTTTTTCTGCAAGAATTGAAGAGCAAGACAAGAGCATTGAATGGAGTCAAGCTTGGTCAACAATTCAAAGATTTTTAATATTTTAAAAATCAAACTTTCAACAAAGACAACAAAGCTCTTAGCTTGAGTTCCAAGCAACTTTGGGCTATAAAAGAAGCATCATACTTCAGCAAAAGGGACACACGAAATAGGGCAAGAGTATAGCAAGAAATATCACAAAAATTCTCAAAATTTGCATATACTTTGTAATTTTCAAATTCAAATTTCCAATCAATATCAATACCAATAAACACTTCTAATCATCTCCTCAAACATTATAGAGTAAGATTGAGCTCTAAATATAGACATATGAGAGTCGTATAAAGCACTTAAAGCTCTTCATGTACATATGAGTTTTATTTTCGTTTTTTGTATATGCAACTAATTTCACTGCAAACTAACCACCCTAACATCCTTATGGGGACCTATATGTGTGATCTGGGCCTTAGCATGAGTGTTCCAACGTGAGGACCAGGCTCCACCATTAAAACGAGTCCATGAGTGTTTAAGCTTCATCTTCTTCGCATCCATAGCTAGGAGCTTCAAACCTTAAAACAAATGACATATTTGGATTCAGGACACTCTAATTAGTGGATCTGGGTCACTTGTTTCTATTGCTAACTCGTATTTTTTGCAGGTTCATAGGTTGTTAAAAAACTGGAATTTTAACGTCCAAATAGGGGAGGTTAAAAACCCCCGCTATTTGAAGCTGAAAACCTCACTTCTGGAGGTTGAAGACGACCACGCGTCCAAGCGTGGTTCGTCTGACTTTTCAGCGCGCCAAGGTGGCCCTTCCCTCAAATCTTATTCGCTGGTCAATCCAGCGTGGGCCCCTGCAAAGACTTTGAATCCCCTTGGATTCAGTGTACACCATCATACCATGCACCTACAAATCTGTGCCCTTGGATCAATCTCAAAGCCAATCCAACGCCTCACACATGCAAGCTCACCATGCTCCTTCATTAATTGCCACACCAGATCAGTATCCTTATATTTTTAATTTTATTTTCTATTTTTATTTTAGTTTCTTTGATAAATTAATTAAAAATAGTTAAAAACTTCCAAAAATTCCACAAAAAATATTTTAAACTTCTAAAATAATATATTATTTTATGAAACAAAAATATTTTATTTTTCTTCAAAATTTCAATATTTTTCATAATTAATTAGTATGTATTTGTATATTTGCTTATTAATTATTTTAATTAGTCAAAAAAAAATCATAAAAAAAATTGTTCTTTGTGTTAAATATTGTTTATATATCATAAACTAATTTTGTACATATTTAGGATAATTTTCTCTTTAAGTTTTAATTATTTGTGTAATTATTTGCATAATTATGTTTTGATTAACTTAAAATATCCAAAAACAAATTTCAAAAATTCCAAAAAAATTAGTTTTGTTCTAAAATCAATTAACAAACATTTTGTACATATTTTTAAACTTATTTGCTAGGTTTAATCATATTTCCATCTTTTCTTTATTTTAAATTAATTAATAATGCATTAATTATATTTAAAATAAATCACAAAAATACAAAAATATGCCTTTTATTTCTTGCAATTTAAAATTCCTAGATAAATGTATAGGATGTCAAATTCATGTAAATAGGCTAGTTTACATTTCCCGCACAATCGATGTAATAGCGTAGATTTACTTTCTGCACTTTACATTTCCGCATTTTAATTTCCAGCACCCATATAAACTGCGTGTATGTCAAAGATAAAACTGAACCGTCAGATCACTAACTTCAAAGATAAATATCTGAATTCAATCACAATCACATTTGCACCTCCTAGGGTAACCCCTTTTCACTCTTTTCAAAATCAAAGTTACATTTCTACTGTTTCGAGTACAAAATCGAACCTTTTGTTTATATCCGACGAATGGATAGATTTTTAAAGGGAACAAGGATAAAGACCTCCTAACTCAGGGTAGACCTCCTAGTTTGCTTGCTCAAAATCAAAACAAACAAAATTCTCATACACTGTTGTTTTTTTAAAACGAATTTTCCAAAAGACAATATTTTGTATACATCCAAACACGGATCATTACAAAATTAACGATCTTTTCAAAACATCTTTCGAAAGATAAACAAGCATTTGTATATATCCGCACAAGGATCATTACAAATTCTATTTGCAAAGGTATTTCAAAAACACAGGTAAAGCATTCCGAATCAATTGAAAAGTAAAGCAAATGAGCTAAGCAAACTAAAGAGCCCATGGATAACCATGGATACAAAGGGTGCTAACACCTTCCCTTTGTATAACCTACCCCCTTACCCAGAATCTCTCAAAGGTCTTTTTTCTGTTTCTTTTATAAACCTTTCCTTCATTGGATAAAATAAAAGGTCGGTGGCGACTCTGTAAACTTTTTCAAAAGTGACGCGAAAGCGTCCGATCGACAAAAAAAGAGTCAGTTCACGTATCCCACCCACGGAGGGGTATGGCCCGAAAGGACGGTCCACAGTACCACTTAAGACACAAGTTCATCTGAACTCAAATGAACTCTGACTATCTATAGAGATAACACTTTCTCTATAGAGGACTTGGAACACAAGAAACAATTTGTGTTCACGACTCGAAACAAGACTCTTTATTCTTTACCAAACAGTTGTAAAGAATGACCTCAGACTTAACAATGCCTGAACACTACCCTTAAACCCTTTGATTGACTCAAATAGACAATCATAACCTAGACTCTAGACACTTCTCATATCCAAAATAAGAACATGAGGGACTCAAACAAGACTCAAACAAAACGAAAAGACTCTATAAACCTGAGCAATTTACACAACATACCTGGACTTTAACCAAAGTCTTCATCAAGAAATGTTATTTGAGAACGAACTGCACCAGGTGGACTTGTGCATAGGTTGGATCATGCACTTAGATCAGAACAAGTGATACACGCCATCAATTCATGTCGTCAAATGATAATTCAAAGAATATTCTTTGCTGGTCTTTGAGAATAAACATGATTTGAGTTATGTTCTGAGGTTTTTGTGTGACTTTGTTCTTATTTCTTCAAGATTAGTCTTTGAAAAGACTTTGCAAATGGATAGAAGCAGAAAAAAATCATCTTTGCTGATCTTCATACTCTTTTACTCCCCCTGAGATATACAACTTTAGGACATCTTTGATGTTCGTCCTTGAAGTTCCCTTCATTTGGAATTTGCCACAGATTCCAAGTTTAGAAACATCAGTTTGCTTGCTACACAAGATTCAGATTGCCACACTCTATAACTTGAAATAGAAGAAACTATGATTGTATAACAATAAATTGATCTTCAATATACATGTCTGAGTTGTTTTATAGTGACCTTGTAAATATCCAGCTTCCATCAAGATATTTAACAGAATCAGTATGCCACATCAGAGACTCTTGCCTTCTTCTTTGATGTGTGAAGATAATTGAGAACTCATGGCTAGAAGAACTTCTTCTCAGTCCAGCATCCAGGTTCTAAACCTAATAAGTACTAAGTCTCCCATTAAAGTACTTACCAGCTTTTTAGTTAGAATTTTCTACTCACACTAGATCATTCTGACTGATTACCTCTTCACTTTTATACTTCTTTTCTTAGCAAATAAACAAAAAGACAGAAGATCTTAAGATGATGTTGTAACATCAGATATGACATCATCCTTCATGGTTCTTGGTTAACATCTATAATGTCAAATTGACAATACTCGGGGTAATAACAGAATAATCCAATTATCAGCAATATCCAGACATATCAAGGGATAAAGTAGCCAGCATCTCAATAAGCTTTTCTTCAGACTTTCATTCTGATTTTTAGATGAAGGATGCCATAGTCTGTACCTATAGAGGAGATTCCCTCAGCTAGGTTTCTGGAACAGAGTCAGTTATAGCATGACACTGAATTAGTCAGATTCATCTGACTTCCTTGATTTCAAACAACACTACCCTTTTTGGATAACAACTAGGGAGGTACATATTCTTAACCATATTTCACTGTGATTGAGACACAGAATTCAGTTCCAACAACTGCTCTATGGTTATGAATACTTATTTGGTTTCGTTGATCAGAGGAAACTCACAGATATAGGCTCTTTAAAAGTATAACACAAAGGATCAAAAAGGAATACCTTCATGAGTTTTCTTAATGGAACTGAGCACATGTTAATCGTGTCCTGATTAACTTAGCCAGATGTCTCCTCTTCCAACCAGGAGTAGGTTCCAACAAATATTCTCACACTACATTAGTTTAGCACCAGAATATCTGTTCTTCAGCTGGTAGCTGCATACCAGTTCTTAATGTCCTAACATCTAGTAGAACATTTGTTCCTCCTTCTAGGAACACTTCAACCTTGAAAATTTCAAGGTACACACTTGCAGATAATTATGAATATCATTGATTAGTTGACATTCATCAGCTCTATAAACCATGTCATTATGAGTGGACTTGAGAGGATACTCAAGTATCTTTGACACTTTATTTATAGTTGTCAATACATGCCATACATTTTGTTGACTGTACATAACCCTAGGGTTTCTCAGAGACTATGCAGCGGAAAATAGTCATACCTCAACAGAATTCACACAATGCTTACTTTAAGTGTTAGTAGTAAGCATGACAACTACAAATTGATTACTGCTCAACCTTGCACAATGCTTACTTCTGCACCAAGCAACTGACTAGACTTAACCAAAATCCTGGCTTGACAAACTCACAAAAGTACAGAGATTACCTTACTCCCGCATGAAGGTTTTGAAGCGGTTCTTCTCTGTCCATAGATACTGGTCGAATTAGTTCTGAAATTCAAGTTCTTCACTCCAGCATGAAGTCTTTGGATTTAGCACTTCTTGTTCTAGCATCACAGCTCTTAGGTCAGGTTGGTCTAATCATATAGGTCCATCCTCCACTTCAAGGGATTATACAATATGAACATTCTTTGTTCAAACAATCTTCTACCTTTACCACAGCCAGAATTTATCCCTCATGGATCTCATCCAGAAGCAGACAGGATGCCTGCTTTGATTCCAATTGAAATTCTGGTAAGACAGAACTCAGATGTCACATATGGATGTCGTGAATTCTGATCTGACATTATAAAACAGACAAGGTAGGCAAAATAAAATAGTGCAGAAAATAAAGAACACAACAGAATTGTTCACCCAGGTCGGTTCAATCAACCTACTCTGGGGGCATACCAAGCCAGGGATGACGTCCACTATTAGCAGTATCAATTTCGAGCTAAACTCCCAGTTTACAACTCCTCACATATTCACTACCCAATGACCCCTCTACCTAGGTTCTCCCTAGATATGGAATATCTCCATTCCACTCCCAATCATAGCAATAAAGTCTAGCAGTTAACAACTCAGCCACTGCATCGACGGCCTAATTTCCAACATTCTAAGCACACAAATAAATATCACTTGAAGTTGCTTCAAAGCTTCCTCCAAGAACAAAACTGCACTCATTGCTTTATAGCTTCTGAGTGAGTAAAACAAACCTCTTACCTACAGGCTTTGAGGAAAAAATCATTGACCATCCCACAACCCGGGTGGTTCACTTACACGGCTAACCCTAAAAACTACATCTTGTCAATACTCGGCTAGCTTACTAAAATAGGTTACAAAGCTTCTTATTTATAACCTACTCCCAGCTGGACTTGGGCCTTCAATCACAGCTTTATTTGCTGTTACAAATCAGCAGAAATATTCTGCTACAAATAAGGTCTTTTAATCATGAGATTCCTAATTTATCTCCTAAATTAGAAACTGCTGAATTTTCGATCTTCTGATCTGATTCTTCCTGAATCTTAAATCTTCTGATCTGATTCTTCAAATATTCTTTTGACCTTTAAATATGCGCCCCATAGGATTACAAAATATTCTACGAATATCCTGTATCTGTTAAGTACAAACTAAATCTTCCTTCCAGTTCTGCAGGCGCGATGTCATGAGTTGATGTCATGACATTATATCTAACATCTTGCTTGTATCTGTTTTGTTCTTTTTAAACTTGCAAGATTCACAATTAGACCATTTGCTGCTATTATATGTTTTAGCCAAACATTAGACAATAATACAGAACAGGCAGAGCATCAACATTGCCTTATCATCAAGTTCAAAGTTTGCTCTTTAAATAGGCTTGGTACAATATCGTTGGAGCATATCCGTTAAGCATATTTGTTAAATAGCATTTAATGCTTTGCCTCTATTGAATCATGAAATACATATTTCCAAGGCAAATCTTATCTTTAGTGATAATTACTGTTGGTGGCGTGTTTTCTTCATTTTAATTCTTCCAAGATGTAGCCAAGATAGATATCATCATTTGTCTTTACTTTGAGCATTGCGATTGTATGCATGTGAATTGGTTGGAACATTTTACTATGTTCTTTAGATGTTTCTTGTATGTTGATCTTGTTTTTAGTCAAATGTTGTTTATGATCTTTTCGCTTCTGATCATTGGTTGATGTTTCTGTTCTTCTTGTTTCTTGTTGCTTTATTGATGGCCTTTGAGGATTCATGAAGCTGATGTTTCTGATCTATTACTTTGAGCTTGTCTGAACCTTTTTTGTTCTTTTGTATTCTTCAGCCTTCAGAACTTCTTCTTCTGATCAATCACATCATAACTTCTGACTCAACAACTTCTAAATATAAATAACTTCCAACAGAAGAATTCTGATATAATTATCATGCTTGTTTCTTTAGAAGAATATCAACATTATTCTGAGCGCGTGGTTTCGTATCCTAAATAGAATGATTCTGATGCAAATTCGAATAAGACTTATAAGATAACCTCTGCACATTCAAAGAAACCATTAGTAATAAGATTGTTACAAACAAAATATGTGTTTTTTATCATCAAAACCAGATTCTGAACATAGATCCCAATCTTGTTCTAACAAGACACTCCTTAGTGCTTAACATAAAACATACACATCCAAATGGATGGAAATAGGAAATGTTGGGCTTTCTATTCTTCCATAGTTCATATGGAGTCTTACCCGAAACAGGTCTTATAGAAGTCCTATTTTGAACATAACATGTTGTATTCATAACTTCTGCCCAGAAATGCTTTGCCATGTCAGTCTCTTGGATCATAGTGCGAGCCATCTGTTGTAGGGTTCTATTTTTCCTCTCTACAACACCATTTTGTTGTGGGGTTCTAGGGCAGGAAATATCATGTGAAATACCATTTCTATCAAAGAGACTTTCAAAATCTTTATTTTCAAATTCTCCACCATCATGACTTCTGACTTTAACTATTTTGCAATTCATTTTATTTTGTACTTGGGATCAGGAGGTGGAAAACACATAATGTGACTCATCCTTGTGTCTCAAGAATTTTACCCATGTCCATCTATGATAGTCATCCACAATAAATAGTTCACATTTCTTTCCATAGACGCAGTTTTCACTGGTCCAAATAAGTCAATGTGAAGAAGTTCTAATGGTCTGGAGGTAGATACAACTTTCTTAGATTTGAAAGAGGTTTTTTTAAATTTTCCTTTCTGACATGCTTCAAAAAGAGCATCTGAAGAAATTTTCAAATTTGGCAAGTCTCTGACTAATCCAAGCTTGTTTAGTTGAGATATCTTTCTCATACTAACATGACCCAGATGTCTATGCCAGACCCATTGCTCTTCATTGATAAAGAGAATACATTTTACATTCTGATATTTCAGATCAGACAACCTTATTTTGTAAATATTGTTCTTCCTCTTACCATTGAATAGAACTGATCCATCCTTTTGACTAACAGCTTTACATAACTTTTGATTAAATACGACATCATAACCATTGTCACTAAGTTGACTAATTGACAGTAAGTTATGCATTAGACCCTTTACTAAAAGTACATTATTAATACTGGAAGCTTACCATTGCCTATTGTTCCGGAGCCAATTATCCTTCTTTTTTTATTACCTCCGAAATCGATGAAGCCTCCAGGCTTAATTTCCAAATTTTGTTACATACGCCTTTCTCCCGTCACGTGTCGCGAGCATCCACTATCCAGGTACCATGATTGGTGTTTTAGTGGAGCCATCAAGGATATGTGCAACATAAATAATGTTATTCTTACGTACCCATCTTTTGGGTTCTTTCTTATTACGAATTCCAGAGGTTCTAACACCTTTGATCTTTTGTGCAATAGAATAATCATGTCGAATTCGTGCATTATTATTTTTAGATTTAGAATTTTTCTTTTCAGTCAGTGATGGTGATGTGACAATATTAGAACTATCCTTTTCAGAACCTACCAGAAAGCACAAAATTTTCAGTGAGTAGTTTTGGTTGAACATATAAATTCTCATCAGGTTTCTTTGATGGTCCTTTATATCCTAAACCTCTACTACCATTTCTACTAACCTCATAGATCATTGAAGCCATCTTGCTTCTATCTATGCCTTTAGCTAAGAAATGTTGAAATGCTCAGTCAAATCTGCTCACTTTATCATTCACATACGCTATAGATGGGATCTCTTCCTCTAATTTAAAGACTTTACTTTAAAGAGCGAGATTTGATTTTTATAAAATAAACATTTTTTCTAATTTATCTCTTTCATACTCACTAGTTTTCTTAGGAGTAACTACATAACTCTTTTTCAGAGTTTTCTACTTAGCAATTAGAAGATGGCATCTTTTCATTAATTTAGAGAAGCAATATTCAAGTTTAGAACGTGAAAGGGAAGAAATTACCTCTTGTTTATCTTCAGAGTCTGATTCATTGTCGGTTGTTAGTTCACTTTCTGAAATGTCTTTTCTTGTATTAGCTTTTTCCATGAATGCCATATTAGCTTGCTCCTCATCAGAGTCTTCTTCTGAGTCGGAATCATCCCATGTTGATGTAATACTCTTCTTAGCTTTTAGTGATTTCTTTGGCTTCTTATCTTTCTCAAACTATGGACATTCATGCTTGAAATGTCCAGGCTCCTTGCACTCGTAACATACGTTTTCCTTTCCATAAGTTCTCCTTTGACCAGATGATCCACTTCTATCCTTCGATCTTCTTTCTCCTTGAAACTTACTCTTCCTATGTTTCCATAGCTGAGTCAATATTCTGGATATCAGAGACATTTCATCTTCACTTGAGTCTTCTCCTTCTAATTCTTCTTCTGCTTGGAGAGCCTTTGTCTTTTCAAACTTATACCTCAAGGCCACCGATTTTTATTTCCTCTAAGGTTCGTCTTCTTGAAGCTCAATCTCATGGCTTCTCAAAGAACTTATTAGTTCTTCAAGACTAGTGATGTTTAGATCCTTTGACAGTTTCAAACCAGTTACCATTGGTCTCCATTTCTTAGGTAGACTTCTGATAATCTTTTTAACATGATCTAAGGTGGAATAACCTTTGTCAAGGACTTTAAGTCTCACAACAAGAATCTGAAATCTTGAAAACATCATTTACACAGATTCATCTTCTTCCATCTTGAAGGCTTCATATTTCTGGATTAGGGCAAGAGCCTCTATCTCCTTAACTTGAGCATTGCCTTCATGAGTCATCTTAAGAGAATAAAATATGGACTTTGCAGTCTCTCTATCAGTGATTTTTTCGTACTCAACATGAGAAATAGAAGATAACGAGATTGATTTGGCTTTAAAGTGATTCTTGTAAATAGAGCTGTCAAAATAGGCTACCCAGCCCTAAACGGGCGGGCCTTGGCGGGCCTGGACTTTTTAGGGCTGGGCCAAAAAAGCCCTGTATAATATGGGCTCAAGATTTACTACCCGAGTCTGGCCCTAGATGGGCTTCGGCCTACCTGACCCTAAATGGGCTTTTTTTTTATTTAAAAATATTAAAATAAAAACTTCATAATATTTATTGTAAATAAAATTAAAAATTATGTTATTTCAAACATAATCCATTTTTAAGTACTATATTATCTCTTATAAATACTATAATGTGTTTCTAAATACAATATATGTCTAAATTGTATAAAATAATACTTGAGTATTTATTATAAGAGAAAAATTAATATAATACGATGAAAACATGTTGATTATATTAATGTATAATATTTAAAAGAGAAAGATTGACTAGAATAGTGATAATATTTAGTGAAGTGAGAAAAATCAGTATGCTATTTTAAAGTAAGATAACATAAATATTAATATATTTTTGAAAAAATTTATAATTATGTGGGCCTAATGGGCTACTACCAAGCCCATGGATAACTGTAGCCATCAGCTACCAGATCCCAGAGATCAAAGTCAAATGCCATGAAGTGTGTTTCTATTCTATCCTTCCAATAGTCAAAATTCTCTCCATCAAACATAGGAAGTTTAGAACTATAATGATCTTTATCCTTATTATCAATAGTAACATTATTGGTAGGTGTTCCTGTGGTTTCAACCATTGTTTTTCACACAGCCTAGATCGGTACTGAACACTGTTAAGTGCTTGATAAAGATTCAAACTCTTTATCACTCCTCAGAACCGAAACTTTGATGCCAACTGAAGATGTGAAAAACACTAGAAAGGAGGGATTGAATAGGGGTTTTAAAACACAATGCTTTTTATAAAAACATTTCCCCTTTCCTTGAAACAACAAGTTCTTTGCTATTGATAATAACTAAAGATACAAAAAGGAAAGAATAGGTTACTTTATACTGGTTCACTTGAGAAACCCTTAAGCTAGTCTAGTCCACCCTTCCAAGTGATTTTGCCTCTCTCAATCGAGGACATAATCCACTATTCTCAAACCGATTACAATCGCACGGGCAACAAACAACCCTTGTTACTAATAACCTGCATAGGAAACCCTTGTAACTAACAACCTCTAAGACTCTCTACTCCTAGACTTCTTGAGACAGCTGACCTTCACTCGGTCTCTCAAAGAACGATGAAATAACCTTTGATCATTTTATGTTTATAGTATAAATTCTTCTACACAAGCAGGATGTAAACTTTATTTTTTAAATCTAAGACTAAAAGATAAATGAAGCTATTAACAATCTATATAGAGTGAGTTTGTTCGTTGAGGTTCAGCTTCTTCTTTGAGTCTTCAAGCCTTTTTTATAGCCAATGAAACAATATAACCGTTAGAGGGCACATTCAGAATCTTGCAGAATGTTGGTGGCTTGCTTGTAGTTGGAGACAAGATAGTACGCAATGTTCGTCCTTTTTCTTGGAATGGAGCGAAACATTCGCCTGTACCTTGTACTCTGTACTACAGTATAACGTTAACTTTTTCTTCTTGAACTTCAGAGGCTCTCAGCATGAGTTGGAAGAAAAAGAATAATCTTTGAATTCTTCAGAACTTCAAGTCTTCAGAGTCTTCAGAACCGCGTCTTTAGAGTCTTCAGCACTTGGTCGTCAGAATCCTTTTGTCTTCAGAAACTTGTGTCTTCAGATCTTCAAATCTTTAGAGTCTTTAGAACCACATCTTCAGAGTCTTTTAGCACTTGGCCTTCATAACTGGTTTCTTCAGAATTTCTATCAGAGTGATTACTTCAGATGCTTCTACTTTTGAAGTTGTTGCTACTATTCAACAGAACCTTGAAGCGGGGAAATATAACCTGATGGCTTCTGATGTTTTGGCCACGCCTTCTCATCAGAATCAAACCTGTTTGTTAAGTACTCAAAATAACTAACGTTAGTATAACAAAATTGTTCATACACATTTGTTATCATCAAAACTCATAGACGTATTGGAGAACTAAATCTTGTTCTCACAAACTTTAGGATAGAGATTCGCTTGATATCTCAATCTTAAGTCCATCTTGCTTGATAACAAATAGGACCAAGTTCCCTTTAGATTTTTGTTTCTTTCTTTTTGCATTGCATTCTTGTAAGACTATAACTTCCTTTCTTCATCAAATCCAAAAAACACTAAAAATACTTAAACACTTTCAAAGTTAAAGGATAAGTACTCAAATACATGGACTTTGGAGGACCATTAGGGGTATTTCCTACCAAAAACACTTAACAAATTCAAACTCCTTTTGCCTTTGGACTCTTTTCTTTTGAAAACATTTTCAAAAAGGACATACAACAAACAAAATAAACATTTTTTAGAAGAACTACGGTGCTCTGATTTTTTTGTTTCACATTGAGGGTACGTAGACAAATGATTCAGGAAACCCTAGAAAGCGCACTAATTAAAAAACCTTTTTTTCCTTAATAATTCATGCATGCATTCCCTTAGCAAGTAAGATTTAGATATACATGCCATTTGATTAGAACAACAAGAGTGGATTCCGTTAATTACAACGGACGTGAGAGGTGCTAATACCCCCCCCCCTTGCGTAATCGACTCCCGGACCCGAGTTTGGTTGCAAGACCATCTCCTTTCCCTTTTTGAGGTTTTCCTAATATTTGCTTTTCCCTGTTTGGATAAATAAAGTTAAATGGCAACTTTGTGATTTTTCGCATAGCGACAACTGACGAATCCGCTGGGGATTACCTAAGAAAGTCAGTCTTAGCTCTTGTTTGTTTCTTTTCTTACGGTGTTCATTCTTTAATCTCTAGTGGTTTCATTCTCTTGTATGCATTGCATTATGTTTGAATTGTTCATATTATTCTGGATATCTGTTGTGCTGTTGTGTTGTTGGGTGGGATGTTTTTGAGGTAAAAGGCCCACTACCCAAGCCAGATGATACACATAGGATTAGAGTGGATAGTCATTTCGAATTGCGTAGCTCTTAATACGTACGAGTTGGCATGAGGAACATAATCCATACGAGGTTCTCTTGGGAATGCTTCTGTCTTGCATGATTATGCACTAGACATAGTGTTTTCATTAAGGACTCACGACTATGATGACCATTAGGAACCCCTTTTCTAGACTAGAACACACTTGTGAGAGGGGAGGACAGGAAACCTTGACTTTTATCCTACCTGGTCTTCTTATGTTCAAAAAAAGAGTTTGAACCTTTGAACTTGGTATGTTCAAATCTTGTGACGAGATCAGTACAACAATTATTCAGAATATGTGGAAACTTCGATCCCATGCTATGAATTCATTACATCGTGACATTGTTGTAACATACATGTTATTTTATTTTTAGGGATCTTGTCGTTGAATCTTGTTATTAAGCTTTCCTTAAAGATGAACACTAGCAAGAACACCACCATCGACTACAAGTTTCCAATGCCTACGATGGGTTCTTTTCTTGAGCTTGTTGAAAGATCTACCCTAGATAACATGATTGCTTTCAAGAAAGAATTTGGGAAGATCCTGGGATTTCTTTGTTCACCCTTCACACACTATTAGAAAGGTGTCATTCACTCATTACTGCAGTTTTATAACCCTCCCCTGAGGTGTCTTACTTTTCCTTATTACCAGCTTACTCATACTCTAGAGGAATACTCTGTCATCCTGGATATTCCTAACAAGAACCAAGTTCCTTTTCAAAGTTCCTGAATCTCCGTATATTGTTGCATCTCTTTATTTGAGAAAATTTATTGTGGAAGGCAACCTTAAGACTAAGGGAGGTCATTCTGGTTTTCATTTGAGCTTCTTAAGGGAAAAAGCTGATGCCTTTACTAATTCTAGTGATTAGAAGGCATACAATGGCATCCTAGCTCTTTGTTTATATGGATTTGTACTCTTTCCCAATATGAATTTCATATATATGAATAATGTTCATTTTTTCATGCTAAGGAATCCTATACCAACTCTCCTTAGAGATTTGTATCACTATGTTCACTCAAGGAATTGAAATAAGGGCGGTCTAGTCTATTGCATCACTATGTTCACTCAAGGAATTGAAATAAGGGCGGTCTAGTCTATTGTTGTGTTCCATTTCTATACAACTGATTCAGGAGTCATCTTCCTCATGATGGTGCTTTTGTAGATACCTGTAGCAACCTGCCCTAAAATTAAAGGTTTTTTAGAGTCGCCACCTATTCTACCAAGGCGAATAGGAAACCTTACGCAGTTAAGAGATAGGGGTAAGATTATTATAATCAGGTCGAGGGAAGGTGTTAGGCACCCTCAACCCTTTCCTAAGGTTTGCATCTAAGGTAAAGGCTTATGGCTAAAATATTCAGATTTAATAGCTAAGGAAGTGAATAGGGCGAAAAGTGAGATTTGAACTGAATTGAGGTTTTGAGGAAGGGGACTCGCCTTGGTTATCCAAGTGCCTACGTATCTCCTTAGGGAGAATCAGAGTCAACGTAGTTCGGGCACAAGGTTGTACGCCTTTGAATTTGATTTGAATGGTTTGAAGGCTTTTTGAATGGACTATCGTAGTTTTTGAAATGCGAAGTTCGAAGGTGTTTTGAATTACCTTATCGTAGATTTGAAAATCGTAGTACTGAAGAGATGAAAATCTGTAGTTTCGTGGTTTAGTGTGTTTTAAATGTTTTGGCGTACAACCCTAATTGGATATGTTACCGTTAGGTGCGATGATCAATAGATTTGATCATTATAGTTAACGAATTAATTAATGTATTGCTGGTTACTCTGACCGATAGATTCGATCGTCACGAGCAGCAAATAAAATGTATTTTAAATTTTGTAATCAAATTATGGGTTTTATCGTGGCCTCTCATAACCAATAGATTTGGTTATTACATGACAACGAATTCAATTATTTACGTTTTATTATTTTATCTCTCGTTATTGCGACTAATAGATTTAGTCGGGTAGAGGAGAGAATTAGTCAGAAATTACTCAAATTAATATTGACGAATAAATTAATTAGATGAAATTTATTTCTCGCCAATGCGACTAATAGATATAGTCGGATCAAGGAGAAAGTTATATTAATCAAGAATTAATCGAATTAATGTTTTTTTGCCAAATGGGCAGTAGGATTGGGAAAACCCTAATGCAATGATCGACCTCTAGGGTTTTGTGATTTAATAGTGGTTTAAACCTGATTAAATAAATTAAATTGGACAACCAAAATAAATCGAGGAAATACTTCTAAATCCTAATTACTAGCCTAATACTAATTTAATTATATTATTAATTTAATTAGATTAAATATAAATAATTAATTTCTAATCTAAACAATTAAATAACAAAAAAAGAAAAAAGAAATAAAAATATATAATAACACCTAGGTTGCAATCCTGTGCTGTCGGCTCTTGAGTGTTCATGGTGGAACCTCACGTTGTAGAGCGATGGATCCTGTTTGCTGGAGATCCAACGATTGTGATACAAGGATGCATGGCAGGATCGTATAGGATAGTATCACACCGTTTGCAACCTTCAGCATTTGTAAATTGACAAAGAACACCTATGACTCTTTTTTCCTTGGTGTGGGGTTAACACATGTCGCGTTCCCTCGATCGTATCTTTGTTTAGGATATTACCCCAGTTGGACTGACCCTTGCCCCCCAAGTTATCGTAGAGCATCCTTGTAAGTTTTGTTACGTTCTAAGATGAACCCCTTTATAACTAGATACCCCTTGAGTGTATCTATGAGGGAACTCTTTTGTTGAACTAATCCTTGCTCGACGATAACCTTTGTTGTATTTATAATCCTGTTACGACAAGGCGTGGACATGCATCTAGCATGGTGAAAGGCATTCCTTTTTCCATTTGTATGACCAAGCTCATCCCCAATAATTTATCTTCCTTTCTCCATAGTTTATGATCCTTTGATTTTTCTCCATGAGTTTCAGGAAATCGGCTAGCACGGTAAGTGTGGATGCGGGCGAAGATAGAAATGCAAAGGTAAATGTATGAATGCATGAAAATGCAAATGCGTGCGTATGCAAAAGACTCCTTTTTTATTGTGTATCATAACTCCTTGTATGCAATGCGATACACACATGCGACTGATATAACCTAGGGATAGTCTATGCGGATTTTGGGATGACATTAGACCCTAGCGAAATATGCAAGGTACATGTTATGACCATCGAGAGGCCAATCCTAATTACTAGCCTAATACTAATTTAATTATATTATTAATTTAATTAGATTAAATATAAATAATTAATTTCTAATCTAAACAATTAAATAACAAAAAAAGAAAAAAGAAATAAAAATATATAATAACACCTAGGTTGCAATCCTGTGCTGTCGGCTCTTGAGTGTTCATGGTGGAACCTCACGCTGTAGAGGAATGGATCCTGTTTGCTGGAGATCCAACGATTGTGATAAAAGGATGCATGGCAGGATCGTATAGGATCGTCGCGCAGGATCTGCAAATAGGAAGAACCAAAGAAATTCCACAAAATAATGTAGCGAGTGAGGATCGAACCCCCTCCCTAACATACCAAGACATTATGACGCATGGCTTCTCCACTGAAGCATTCGTTATTCGCTGATATTGCAACATTTATGAAATATAATATACGAAAATAAAATCGACCATTTGAATTAACAAACCTGCGCGCTTCTTCTTCTCCGTCTCCGCTGTTAGCGAACAGTAACGTTATTTTCCCTGTAAATCCGAATCCACACAAGCACAGCAATTGCCTTCCGAATCCAGTGTACTATCGGTTTGTGCCAATTTTACTTGTAACTAAAAGACCCCAAATATGGAGCTTCAAGACCTAACAATGGTGAACTACGGTTTCTGCACTAAACCAACAATTAAACCATACTGAAACGATCTACACATCCATATAAACACATATATATCCTCAAAATCAATTTATAATGTACCAATCAATGCAATCGAAAAAATTTGGAAATTGCAAACCGAGGGCGTTTTTTGAAGGTGATTCTGGATGCTTTGAATGTTAGGGACAATCCTATTCGGTCCAGGGAAGGTCGGGGATGCGTTCTTGATCTTCAAAACTGCTTGAATACGCCTCAAACCTCTTCTGTCATCTTCACTGCTCACACGATTTTTTTTTGCTCTGCACAGGGCTCTTTTTGCGGCCAATCCCCCCCTTTTTTCTCTGTACCTGCAAATCCTTATATATGGAATTAGTTTTAGGTTAACAAAATTCTAGTCTATCAATGTGATTGTCCTATTTTTGGGAAGATTTGATAGATTTCTTTGTATGAACAAGTTTATAATTGTGAGAGATTTGGTCTGATATTGGAAAGCTTGCAAATAGGGTCCTTTTTTTCCCATGAACGTGAACACAGACTTCTACAATTTGGCCAATTTGGTTTTTTTTCCTTTTTATTTTATTTTAGTAGCCTAATAATGATAATAATTAATAGTAATAATAAAATGATAATAACATTAAAATATTAACATAACATTTTTTGATAAATACCAATAGTAATAATAAAATGATAATAACATTAATATGATAATTCTATTAAAATTAATTAATAACATTAATCAATATTAATCCTAATTTAATAATACTAATTCTAATAAGATCCTAAAAATAATCCTAATACATATAATTACTAAAACCTAACTACAATAATAAATCTAATTAATCCTATTAATACTAACATTAATAATAATAATTAATAATTCTAAATACTAATAGTTAGTCATGATAAAAAAAAAAATAATCGAAACAAATGTTAGTAAAACCCAGAATACCCCCAAAAATGATTAAACCCTTGTAATAATTGGGCCCAGCGTTTGGGTCCTAAACATCTGTTAATTACGCCCTTGTTTTAACTCAACCTGATTTATAAGAGAGCGGGTTTGACAATAGAAATGTCAAACCCCATGACTCTTAATTTTGAACCTTGATGGATTAACAGACGTAGATTTGATCGGGCAAATTTTGGGGTATGACAGCTGCCCCTGAATTTTATGCAATTTTATGATGCATGTAATGTATGATGCGGTGAGCTTTCTCAAAATAAATGAGAGCAATGTATGTCTATGCATTATGTATGAATGAGGTACGTTAGTTGAATGATGCATGATTGTTAGTTATGTTAGTTGAAGTATGTTAGTAACTTTGGAAAAGAAAAAGGAAACCTTTGATTGTTATTGATGAAGTTTTTGGAGGAGATCACTGCCGAGGGACTAACGTGATAAACCCTATTGAGAAACCCTTTGTAAAACCCCTTTGTTTTCATTTTTTGAAGTAGATCACTGCCGAGGGACTAACTGTCATACCCCAATTTTTGACCTAAGATACCACCTCATATCATCTGCATATGCATCATTTGCATCTCTAACAAATTGCATAGCTTGTGTTTGCTACTTGTGCTCAGCAGGATTTAAACAAGAAATCACTCATCAGTACAAGTAACAATCAATTAGGGTTTTGTTCTCCCTTCATTTCAGATGAATCATCTTCATCAACAATCAACATTTGGTCCTCAGAGATTCATTTCAACAAGCTCAAAGGCACTGAATCAACCAGATCAGGGTTTTGACTAAAGATAGCATACTCCTGACTTTTGCTCAGGATTTGACCTAATGACTTGGGACATGACCTCAAGACCTCAAGTACATCATTTTGACCTAATCCATTGGCTCAAGACATCTCCTACACAAGGATTGATCAACAGTGAAATCTCAGATCATCAGATTAGGATTTTTGAACTATCAGGGACTGAAATCAGGGATCACATTTGGGAAACCCTAAAAATCCCCAGGAAGTCAATCAAAGGTTTCAATCATCTTCAAATAAAGTGTGCCATATCCATTTGTGTGATTCAAGAGTTTTGATTGGAATCTATTTCAAGATTTTGGCCTATGGATTCGTCATGGTAAAGAAAATTGTTTCTTATGGATTATTTGAAAGATGATACAAGTTTGAAACAATTCATGAAAATTGCAAGAAATATCTTTTAGTCAATTTGTTGAAAGAATTGCTTCAAGTATGGTTCTAAAACCATAAATTCAAAAATTAAAAGTCCATTGGTGCAAGAACATTCTTCAAAGAATCATTCAAAGGAATTCAAGAATTGATTCTAGACATAGAAATTGCATTCAAATTCATTCAAGAAATATTCATGTTTCATACATTTTCCATTCAAGGATTCTAAGAGAAATTCAAACATTACAAGTGGAGTTTCTTTACATGAACAAGTTCCAAATTTCAAATGAGTTACAATAGAGACTTTGTCCAAATTCAAGATTACATTATTTCAAGTCTAATTCAAGGTTCAAAGATATTACAACTTTCAAATTCTATTCACTTTCAAGAATACAAGTTCATACAATTTTAAAGTGGAATAAATTTGGATTACAAAGAATAAAAGAAAATGCAATGCTTTCTTGAATTCTTCATTCTTCAAATTCAAGCTTCTTCATGCTTTCTTCAAAGTTCTCATGCAACATGAAAAAGAAACATAAGAGGGGTGAAATTAGCAAAAGTCAAAGAATGTCAAAGAGAGATTTTTATGTCATAAAATTCTACAACTTAGAGAAATCATAAAATGACATAAAAATTTACCCACATGGCTTATTTGTCACAAGGATAATGACATAAGGAATATATTCTTATTCTTATTCTTATTCTTGCAATGATGAGGAATATATTCTTATTCTTATTCTTTCAATGATTGAAAATTGCCAATCAAGTTCACCAAATTGCCAAACACATCCTAAGCTTTTCCTATAAATAGAAGTGTTCTCTTCATTGCAAATCACACCAAAGCTACTATACTACTAGCTTTCTCATTTCTCTCTTTTCTCTCATAGTTTTCAAGTTTCTTGGCAAGAAGAAGCAATTCTTCAAACCAAAGAAAACCACTTGAGAAGTGAGAATTCCTAGTTACAAAGTTCCATGGTTTGAAGAGAGTGAAGAAGAAATTCTTCATACCTTGGTGGAGAGTTCCAACTTGAAGTCAATCTTCAAGTCTCCCTAATATCCAAAGAGGTGTTATGGCATCACCTTCATCAAAAGCCTACAACAACAAGCAAAGTTGTTAGGGAAATTGTTAGTAACAATAAAGAATTCAAGGCGTACCTCAATAATAAACCGGCGAACACCTCCTCGCCGTAGGTAAGTTAATTTCACTCTTACTCTCAATATTGTTGTTGCTATTTCTCTGTTAAAACAAAATTTCCAGAAAAAATAGAGAAAGCATGTGGGTCTCTACCTTTGTTCATGAAAGAAATTAGGCCACTGGAAAAAAATTGAAGGCAGTTATTGTTGCTGCAACTGCAAGTGAAAAAACGCAGAGACAACAACAACAAAATCACGGTTCAGAATCACATCCACACAACAACAATTCACAAAGTAAGTGTTCTGACTTGGACAAAAATTCAGAAACAACAGTTTGCAATAGGTTTTCCAGAAGCAGAGCAATCAAAAACAACATACCTTAGCAATTAAAACCGGCGAAATCCTCCTCGCCGCAGGTAAACTGATTCCTCGCTGCTTATTCTCAACAATATTTCTGTGAACTTTATTTTTCTGTAAAACAGTAACCGCACAGAATTGTTACGTTTGCTAGTTTCTGGTTCTTGTGCGTGTTTGAGTCTGAATATGAACAACAGTGGTGATAAGTTTGGGGTCTAACCAAATAAATTCATGTTCCTAATTTGATTGAGAGCTGAGTTAACGAAAAACATACCGGTGTACATCTGTTTGCGAATTCGAGTAATATATTATGTTGTTCTTTTCCATGGCCGCCGCGAGCTAAGATCGAAAGAGAAGACTTCGGTTTATTGTTGTTGTTCAACAGAGAGCAATTGAGAGAAAGCCGCTGTTGTTGTTGTTCACTGAGCAAAAGACCATAAGCTATTGTTACTAGTTCTTCACTGTAAACGAAATTGAGAATGAGATGAGAGAGTTACCTCTGGTTTTGTTTTTCCTCCATGGAATTGTTGAAACCCAGAAAAAGCCGAGGGAGAAGATGAGCTTGTTGTTCATCGTTTCTTTTTTCAGGAAGAACAAAAAACTCGTGTAAAACGAGTAAGAGAAATGGAAAGAGGCGTGGTCCCTCTTGTGTTAATTTAGGGTTTTCATAAAACCCAACCCATGTGATAAGAGCTAGCGGATCCGGGTCATACTGACCCGACCCGGTCCGGTTCATTTTGTTTCATCCTTTTAATTCAGTCTTGGGCCTGCACCTCCTTTTTCAGTTTAAAACTCCTTGGCCCATTCAATTAGTTTTTTTAACTAACTCTCCTTTAATTTTTTCTATAAATATTTTCATGAGATTAAGTATTTTAATTTTAATATAGGATTTTATTTTTCTTTTCTAATCCTAATTAAAACAACAAAAAAATATATTAGATGTATATGTTTCTAATTATTTTCTCTTTTCATGAAAAAACTACAAAAAATATCTTCTTTTAGAATTAATTTAGTTTGAATTTGATATTTTCATATTATTTTGTGTAGTTAATCATTTAAATTTTGATTTGATTACTGTTGCACATTACTGGAATTTTCTAACTTCATCCGAGACTTCGAGATTATTTCTCCGTTGTCTTTTGGATTTGTCTGTTTTGTTTGGTCTTCCATTTGCTGTAGGAGTCCATAAACAATTACTGGATGATCATGGAATTGCTGAAAGCTGTGAGCTTATTCGACGTTTCTTTTCTGCTGGTGTGGATTCTTAATATCTGTTAAGATCCTAATTTATTCCAAGCACATCACTTGAAGATCACGGTAACACCTCAAACTCAGAAATCCAATTTTCTCATTCTTCGAGGTAAGCCTAAAACTCAATCAACTGTTTTCACAACAGTAATCAATTCACTTTCAAATCATGCAACTCATTGTTTTTCAAAACAGTGGGTCCTCTCGAATATTAGAGAGTGTAAGTCCCATTTCTTTTCTTTTTGTACAGTTTTCAAAACAATAAAACTTCTTAACAAAATCTTTTCAAAACAGTTTTCAAATCATTTTAAAAACAATAAAACTTCAAAGAAACAAAACTTTCCAAAAATACCACGGGCCTCCATGTAGGTATAAGTCCCAAGCCCCTTTTGTACATACCCATTCCTGTACATGAAATTAGGTATTTCATTGTACACATACATTTTTGTACATATCTCAATCTGTTTTTCTAAACTTTGAGTAACAAACCAAAAATGAAGGTTTTTCTTTAAATCTTCCCAAAAATATACCATGGGCCTCCATGTAGGTATAAGTCCCAAGCCCTTTGTAAATACCTGTTTACATAGCTTTGAATAAACTCAAGTGGACCTCTCCCCGAGTATGAGTCCCGAGCCCCTGTGTATACAAATGGATCATGCTTACAGGTATATTTCCTTCATAAACTCCATTATATACACATACCTTGTCATATATATGTGCTTATATATAACTGTTCATATTTGTTCATGTACCTGTTCATACTTGTTCATGTTTGTTCATATGTGTGATATGTGTGCTTGTTCAACTTAGTACAACACTAGGTTCCCCATAGCCTCCTATTGGGCTTCGTGCAAAGAATCTCACTAGTTTAGGTTAGGACATAGAGTATGGTTTCCCGGTGAAATCGCTCTAAGAGCTCAAACCAACTATACCATGCCTCCCCTTGGGCTTTGTACAAACGAGTGACCCTCCCATAGCCTCCTCTTGGGCTTACAATGCAAGGACCCTGGATTGTCCCTCCCATAGCCTCCTCTTGGGCTTACAATGCAAGGACCCTCGGATAGCCTCCTCTTGGGCTTCGTACAAGGACCCACGGGCTTCTTATAAGCATCCCCATAATCCAAAACAAATACCCTAGGAGATTAGACATTTATCATCTCTATGATAGGAGTATCTCATCTATATCATCACAAACAATCAAACAATCAAACAATCAATCAATCAATCAATCAAACTTTTTTGCCACAAGGCTGGCTAATCAATCAAACCTTTTTGCCACCATACTGGCTGATTAATCAAAGTTTTTGTCACAAGGCTGACTTCATTGAAACTTTTGCCACAAGGCTGGCTGATTAATCAAAACTTTTTGTCACAAGGCTGACTTCATTGAAAGTTTTTGCCACAAGGCTGGCTAAAAAGCATCTTTATCATTCTAAGCACCATAAGTGGCATGGCCCAGGGCTTATAATGAAAAGATTTTCAAACAAAAATCAAACAGATGTGTGTGATGATATAGATTAGATACATCGAACATTTAGATGACATTTGTCTCTTTTCCTTTGCTCCCACTAGCATAAGTGGGAACTACGATTGCTCTGACTTTCTCAACATCCCTTTGAGAATACGTAGGCACAAGGTCGTATCCTTGGCGAGCAAAACTTCTCCCTCAAACCATTCAAACCTTAGCACCCGTAGACCCCGAGCTACAGATGCTCTGATTCCCTCTAAGGGATATGTATGCAGAAGATCGCGTTGATCTTTGCGAGCATAATCAAACAAACACTTTAGGTCCCACCTCTTTCTCACAAGAACCTCTCAATAACATGGAATGAAAAAACAAAGCAAAGAAACCTATAGAGTACTATAGATACGTTGGGTGCTAATACCTTCCCTTCGTATAACCAACCCTCTTACCCAAAGATCTCTCCCCCCACTTTTAGGTTATTGCAGCTTTTTTCCTTTTCCTCCTTTGGAAACAATAAAAAGTTTGGTCGGTACAAAAGAAAAATCATTTTTTGAGCACTCGAGCCCAAAGAAGGCATCAGGTGTCTCATCCCGAAAAAAGACAACGATTTTTCGCCCGCGACACTAACGTGATAAACCCCATTGAAGAACCTTTTGTAAAACCCCTTTGTGAAACCCTTTGTAGTCTTGAAGAAGATCACTGCCGAGGGACTAACGTGATAAACCCCATTGAAGAACCTTTTGTAAAACCCCTTTGTGAAACCCTTTGTAGTCTTGAAGAAGATCACTGCCGAGGGACTAACGTGATAAACCCTATTGAAGAACCTTTCGTAAACCCTTTGATCACTGCCGAGGGACTAACGTGATGGGTAAACGTAATTATCAATAGCGACGACTCGCAGTTTTGTTGTGTGGATAGTTAACTTGCTATAGCGCTAGCAAGCTTTCGTAGTTTGTGAACCCCACTTACTATAGTTCTAGTAAGTTTCCGTAATTTTGTGAACCCCAAAAGGATCACTTGCTATAGCTCTAGCAAGTTCTCCTGCACCAATAGGATTACTTGTCATAGTCCTGACAAGCTCACCTGCACCATTTGGATCATCTGCCCTTGTTCACACAAATTTCACCTGCACCATTTGGATCATTTGCCCTGGCTCGGACAAATTTCACCTACACCATTTGGATCATTTGCCCTGGTTCGGACAAATTTCACCTACACCATTTTGATCATTTGCCCTGGTTCGGACAAATTTCACCTACACCATTTGGATCATTTGCCCTGGTTCGGACAAATTTCACCTACACCATTTGGATCATTTGCCCTGGTTCGGACAAATTTCACCTACACCATTTGGATCATTTGCCCTGGCTCGGACAAATTTCACCTACACCATTTGGATCATTTGCCCCGGTTCGGACAAATTTCACCTGCACCATTTGGAGCATTTGCCCTGGTTCGGACAAATTTCACCTGCACCATTTGGATCATTTGCCCTGGCTCGGACAAATTTCACCTGCACCATTTGGAGTCACTTGCCCTTGTTCGGACAAGTTTCACCTGCACCATTTGGAGTCACTTGCCCTTGTTCGGACAAGTTTACCTGCACCACAAGAATTACTTGCCATGGTTCTGACAAGCGTACCTGCATAAGAAGAGATCATTTGCTATAGTTCTAGCAAATTTACCTGTAATAAAGGAATTGCCTGCCATGGTTCTGACAAGCGTACCTATCACAACGCGAGGGTTGGAAACTCACGACTCGAGGGTCGGAAACTGGGCTTCTTGTAGTATGCGAATGCACTAGATGATATGCATATGCTAATCCGTATGTACGTATGTTGATGCTGACGTCAATCCCAAGATTTTATCTCCTTATTGAATCTGTTTAAACCATATTTGTACCTACACCACGGCTATGCTTATGCCGACTTGGTAATGTTTGCGCAATGCTTATGCTTATGCATATGCATAGTTTATTTATGAGTGAAATGAACAACAAGGTTGCTATCATCGGTAAGGTTACCGGGATACATCAATCAGGTGATCGGGTGAGTATCTCCGTAAGGTTGCTATCATCCGTAAGGTTGCCATCATCAGTAAGGTTACTGGCATCGGTAAGGTTACCGGAAAGCATCAATCAGGCGATTGGGAAGAATATCTCAGTAAGGTCACTGGCATCGGTAAGGTTGCTATCATCAGTAAGGTTACTGGCATCGGTAAGGTTACCGGAAAGCATCAATCAGGTGATTGGAAATAAACCAACAGTAAGGTTACTGTCATCGGTAAGGTTACCGGAAGCATCAATCAGGTGATTGGAAATAAACCAACAGTAAGGTTACTGTCATCGGTAAGGTTACCGGGAAGCAGGTGGATAATATGGTTTAGTACCAGAATGATGACTCGGATGTTGTAGTGTATTAACCAATGTATGTAATGCATGACTTATGTATATTTGCATGATGCTCCAATTCTAGGTTGTTGGTAACCGAAAGCGTATATAGCTTGTTAAAGTTGTAAGGTTGTTGGATGCTAGCGTGATTCCCTAATACCTGTTTTTTGAACTTTGAAGATCGTAGTTAGGAGAAATATTGGTTTGAGGTTGTAAAGTGTGAGAACGCCTTTTCCTTTTGTTGTTCGCCTTGCCCCGGTTTGGCCCTTTGAATTACTCCACGCTTTTGAATTTTCGAAGTTCTCCATGTCTTTCACCTTTTGCAATTCGTACCTTTCACCTTTTCGGGGTTCTCCACCTTTAACCTTTTTGAGGTTCTCCACACCTTTAACCTTTTGAATTGTTTACTTTATAGATTTGATATCCAATGCCCCAATATTTAGTGGAAAAGGATGCCTTTGATCTCCAAGTTATGAAGGAAGTGCTTCACGAAATAACCTTGTCATACGAATGTGATTCATATGCCTCAGCGTTTGTATTGCAGGGTATGCCCTTGTCTCCAGGATATGGAAGGTTATCCACAGTGTTCTATCCTTTGAATTTGAATTCTTCCCATGTTTGACATGTCCCTGATTGCTTCGAGATGTGACCCGAGTCGATTGGACTTTAGGAAGAATGCTCCTAGTAAATAGGATGTTTGATTGCATGCCCCTGTGATCCTTGAAATTTTGCCCCTGTTTAGGAGAACCCCCTAGATGTGGTTCCCCCATTCCAGAGTCCTTATCAGAAATGGTCTCCTTTGATTAACCAATTTCGAGATCTTCTTGATGCTAAGTGTACGTTCGTAGATGACGTTGTACCCTTTGAGAAGTACCTCCAATGCGATGTGTATGCAAGTTTTGAAATCGAAGTCCGTTATGAATCAGGACTGGATGATTAGAAATGAATGCTTGAAGAAGCGCAGTGGTTAGGAACAGTTTTAACAAACTTTAGGAGCCAGCATAACAAAATCCTGCTTTAACATGCTTTCATAGTTAACCTTGCCTCAATTAGGACTTTTAAAGGTTGTAACTTGGCCTGATTCACAGTTTTAAGAAACAATGGATTATAAGGCTCAAAATTTATTTAACCCACCCCTTTCTCCTTGATGTTCTCCAAATCCTAAAAATTCTCCTAATCCAATGAATGTGCTTTGTTTGCAAGAGAATCGATTCAGTTTTGATGTTGAGCAGAAGCATTAGTGAAGATCCAATCACCGATGAAAAATGTTGTAGAGATCAAGCATTGATGGGAAGCTTTGATGATTTAGCAGTCACAAGATTATCCTTTATATTTATCCTTTGTTTTTTGTATCCCTTATTTTTGCATGAACCAATTCCTTTGAATTTGATCCATCGGGATGCCCTAAATTTTGCCTAAGTCATTTTATTTTCTTTCATGGAATTTTCATTTTGACTTAGCGGGCGCTTTCTTCCTTTTTTTGAATGCTCTTTTTGATCCTTGGATTATGAATATTGTGACTGCCATGTTGATTTTGATTTGTATGCTCCGACTTTGATACCTCCTCGATCTTGAATGATGTGTTGAGGAAGAAGATGTTGTGAATGTTATCTCCATTGCTTCCTCAATCTTGGATGAACGCAAGGAAGAAGATATGCTCGAACCTTTGCTTTGCTTGATCCTGATGCTTGAACTTTGCTTGGATTGACTGATTCTCTTGACAACCAAAATACGCCATTGAATTAATTGAAATCTACCCTGCCCCCGGTTAAAATCAAGGTTTTTTTTTTAAAAGTAGAAACAAGCTCGAACTCCTGGCTCGAGGGGGTAACGAGGGATTAACATCCTTATATCTCCACTGTTTGGGAATTGAAACAATGCCTGTACATCCTCGGCTCGGTCTTACCTTGAAAGCATACGTTTAGCGAGACTTAGTTATTTGTATTCGTCATTCTCCCTTAAGTTTGTTAATAATCCTAAAACCTGGAAAGTTGTAATAGTGAGCAAAATGAATTGACTCCAAAACCTGCATGGTCATCCCATTAGAATTGCTAATCCGAAGGTACAACTTTTTATCTTGAGTAACACTTAGCGATCGTAGGGGTTGAAATTCTGAGCATGATAAACACCTATTGATCCTAGGGACAATCTCCTTTGTATATCCATTGACCTTGTTTTACTCCTTAGTTGATGAACTTGTAGAAGTGAAGGGTAACCTCGAGTTCTCCTTGGACATGTCAAACCTGTTGGGAATAAATCGTTAGCGGTGGGTTTTTGTCGTATCGGAACTTCATGAGTTTCCTTTGACTGAACCTCTTTTTCTTTTTCTAAGGATAGTATCACACCATTTGCAACCTTCAGCATTTGTAAATTTACAAAGAACACCTATGACTCTTTTTTCCTTGGTGTGGGGTTAGCACATGTCGCCTTCCCTCGATCGTATCTTTGTTCAGGGTATTACCCCAGTTGGTATGACCCTTGCCCCCCAAGTTATCATAGAGCGTCCTTGTAAGTTTTGTTACGTTCTAAGATGAACCCCTTTATAACTAGATACCCCTTGAGTGTATCTATGAGGGAACTCTTTTGTTGAACTAATCCTTGCTCGACAATAACCTTTGTTGTATTTAAAATCCTGTTACGACAAGGCGTGGACATGCATCTAGCATGGTGAAAGGCATTCCTTTTTCCATTTGTATGACCAAGCTCATCCCCAATAATTTATCTTCCTTTCTCCATAGTTTATGATCCTTTGATTTTTCTCCATGAGTTTCAGGAAATCGGCTAGCACGGTAAGTGTGGATGCGGGCGAAGATAGAAATGCAAAGGAAAATGTATGAATGCATGAAAATGCAAATGCGTGCGTATGCAAAAGACTCCTTTTTTATTGTGTATCATAACTCCTTGTATGCAATGCGATACACACATGCGACTGATATAACCTAGGGATAGTCTATGCGGATTTTGGGATGACATTAGACCCTAGCGAAATATGCAAGGTAGATGTTATGACACGCCAATGGAAATCCCTTAGATTAGGGAGTATGCAGAAGGTAGCGGCTGGTGACTGTTCAAGACAGTCACCAAATCTCATGGCCATCGAGAGGCCGTTCTACGTGTACCAATGAGGTTGTCCCTCGTGGGAAGGTTATATATGCGGAACACAACCTATCTAAGGACAATATCGGATGAAGAGAAATCCCTAAAGGCTAGGGATGAGAGATGTATGAATGGAAATCCAAAACCCTACAAGTTAGAGGGTGCGCGGGAATAAGCACGGAGTGACCGTTCAAGACAGTCACTAGATCTCATGGCCATCGAGAGGCCAATCGACGTGCTTTAATGATGGTGTCTTTCAGTGGAAGGACGTGTCGTTGTAAAAACACATGGACGAAAAAAGAAAATCCCTATAGGCTAGGGAGTACGTAGGAGTAAGCACGGGGTGACCGTTCAAGACAGTCACTGGATCTCATGGCCATCGAGAGGCCAATCGACGTATGCTAACGAAGATGTCCTTTGTGCGAAGGATGCGGTTTTAGAAAAAGAATCCCTACAGGCTAGGGAATACGTAGATGAAAGCACGGGGTGACCGTTCTAGACAGTCACTAGATCTCATGGCCATCGAGAGGCCAATCGACGTGCGTAAACGAAGATGTCCTTCATGGGAAGGACACGTAGATGTAAAAAATACAAAGATATAAAAGGAAACTCCCTACAGGCTAGGGAGTTCGTAGATGCAGGCGCGAAGTGACCGTTCATGACAGTCACTAGGTCTCATGGCAATCGGGAGGCCAATCAACGTGCATAAATGTAGATGCCCTTCGTGGGAAGGACATGGTCTTCGAAATAGAGTCCCTGCAGGCCAGGGAACACCTAGGAATACCTGCAAAAATTAAAACGCAAGACATTCGCAGTATATAAATTGCACATAAGCACATAAGCCCTAGGTTCATAGGTCCGACGTAACGGCTTAGGGTGCCTACCCTTCGCATTGGTATGTTCTAGAAGGTCTCATGGGGTCGTTCGTAGCCGCCGAGACTTTTTGTCTCTTTGGATTTTAGAACAACTCATTTTATCCATGAGGTTCGAGTTTTAGGGGTAGGTTCCCAGAGAGATCAGCTAAACACCAAGTCCTGCCCTCAACAAAGTCAAGCTTCGTATCAGACATTTCCGGATGTTCAACCCACTCTGAGTGGAATTATAATAAGACTCGTAGGCGATGTAATTCCCCTCTGGTCTTAAATATAACTCCCACGCTTAGGTTTAACAACAATTTATATATCCCACGAAAAGCAATGAAATAACACATATTCAAATAAATAAATACTTAATTGAATTGCAGTAAATAAATGAATTACGGTAAATAAATGTAATGGCAAATAAATAAATAATAAATAAATAGAATTTTAAATATTTACAATAAACCATAAACCCTAATCTGAAACCCTAAAAATTTCGCCAAAAACCTAAACCGTTTGCCAAAAACCTAAACCCTTTCAAGCCTTAGGAGCCTAATAATTCACCATTATAGTTATCCCCAGCAGAGTCGCCAGCTGTAGCAACCTGCCCTAAAATTAAAGGTTTTTTAGAGTCGCAACCTATTCTACCAAGGCGAATAGGAAACCTTACGCAGTTAAGAGATTGGGGTAAGATTATTATAATCAGGTCGAGGGAATGTGTTAGGCACCCTCAATCCTTTCCTAAGGTTTGCATCTAAGGTAAAGGCTTATGGCTAAAATATTCAGATTTAATAGCTAAGGAAGTGAATAGGGCAAAAAGTGAGATTTGAACTGAATTGAGGTTTTGAGGAAGGGGACTCGCCTTGGTTATCCAAGTGCCTACGTATCTCCTTAGGGAGAATCAGAGTCAACGTAGTTCGGGCACAGGGTTGTACGCCTTTGAATTTGATTTGAATGGTTTGAAGGCTTTTTGAATGGCCTATCGTAATTTTTGAAATGCGAAGTTCGAAGGTGTTTTGAATTACCTTATCGTAGATTTGAAAATCGCAGTATTGAAGAGATGAAAATCTGTAGTTTCGTGGTTTAGTGTGTTTTAAATGTTTTGGCGTACAACCCTGATTGGATATGTTACCGCTAGGTGCGATGATCAATAGATTTGATCATTATAGTTAACGGATTAAGTAATGTATTGCTGGTTACCGATAGATTCGATCGTCACGAGCAGCAAATAAAATGTATTTTAACTTTTGTAATCAAATTATGGGTTTTATCGTTGCCTCTCATAACCAATAGATTTGGTTATTACATGACAACAAATTCAATTATTTACGTTTTATTATTTTATCTCTCGTCATTGCGACTAATAGATTTAGTCGGGTCGAGGAGAGAATTAGTCAGAAATTAGTCAAATTAATATTGACGAATAAATTAATTAGATGAAATTTATTTCTCGCCAATGCGACTAATAGATATAGTCGGATCGAGGAGAAAGTTATATTAATCAAGAATTAATCGAATTAATGTTTTTTTGCCAAATGGGCAGTAGGATTGGCAAAACCCTAATGCAATGATCGACCTCTAGGGTTTTGTGATTTAATAGTGGTTTAAACCTGATTAAATAAATTAAATTGGACAACCAAAATAAATCGAGGAAATACTTCTAAATCCTAATTACTAGCCTAATACTAATTTAATTATATTATTAATTTAATTAGATTAAATATAAATAATTAATTTCTAATTTAAACAATTAAATAACAAAAAAAGAAAAAATAAATAAAAATATATAATAACACCTGGGTTGCAATCCTGTGCTGTCGGCTCTTGAGTGTTCATGGTGGAACCTCACGCTGTAGAGCGATGGATCCTGTTTGCTGGAGATCCAACGATTGTATCCTCGTCGCGCAGGATCTGCAAATAGGAAGAACCAAAGAAATTCCACAAAATAATGTAGGGAGTGAGGATCGAACCCCCTCCCTAACATACCAAGACCTTATGACGCATGGCTTCTCCACTTAAGCATTCGCTATTCGCTGATATTGCAACAGTTACCAAATATAATATACGAAAATAAAATCGACCATTTGAATTAACAAACTTGCGCGCTTCTTCTTCTCCGTCTCCGCTGTTAGCGAACAGTAACGTTGTTTTCCCTGTAAATCTGAATCCACACAAGCACAGCAAATAAATGAATTACAAGGACGTGGATTGACTAGAAATTGCCTTCCGAATCCAATGGTACTATCGGTTTGTGCTAATTTTACTTGTAACTAAAAGACCCCAAATATGGAGCTTCAAGACCTAACAATGGTGAACTACGGTTTCTGCACCAAACCAACAATTAAACCATACTGAAACGATATACACATCCATATAAACACACATATATCCTCAAAATTAATTTATAATGTACCAATCAATGCAATCGAAAAAATTTGGAAATTGCAAACCGAGGGCGTTTTTTGAAGGTGATTCTGGATGCTTTGAACGTTAGGGACAATCCTATTCGGTCCAGGGAAGGTCGGGGATGCGTTCTTGGTCTTCAAAACTACTTGAATACGCCTCAAACCTCTTCCACCATCTTCACTGCTCCCACGATTTTTTTTTGCTCTGCACAGGGCTCTTTTTGCGGCCAATCCCCCCCTTTTTTCTCTGTACCTGCAAATCCTTATATATGACATTAGTTTTAGGTTAACAAAATTCTAGTCTATCAATGTGATTGTCCTATTTTTGGGAAGATTTGATAGTTTCCTTTGTATGAGCAAGTTTATAATTGTGAGAGATTTGGTCTGATATTGGAAAGCTTGCAAATAGGGTCCTTTTTTTTCCCATGAACGTGAACACAGACTTCTACAATTTGGCCAATTTGGTTTTTTTTCCTTTTTTTATTATTTTAGTATCCTAATAATGATAATAATTAATAGTAATAATAAAATGATAATAACATTAAAATATTAACATAACATTTTTTGATAAATACCAATAGTAATAATAAAATGATAATAACATTAAAATGATAATTCTATTAAAATTAATTAATAACACTAATCAATATTAATCCTAAATAATAATACTAATTCTAATAAGATCCTAAAAATAATCCTAATACATATAATTACTAAAACCTAACTACAATAATAAATCTAATTAATCCTATTAATACTAACATTAATAATAAAAATTAATAATGCTAAATACTAATAGTTAGTCATGATAAAAAAATAATAATCGAAACAAATGTTAGTAAAACCCAGAATACCCCCAAAAATGATAAAAACCCTTGTAATAATTGGGCCCAGCGTTTGGGTCCTAAACACCTGTTAATTACGCCCTTGTTTTAACTCAACCTGATTTATAAGAGAGCGGGTTTGACAATAGAAATGTCAAACCCCATGACTCTTAATTTTGAACCTTGATGGATTAACAGACATAGATTTGATCGGGCAAATTTTGGGGTATGACAATACCAAAGATTCCTTAAAGTGGTCAGAAAGAGTGATGGGCCTCACTTCTACGAGTATTGTTTGGTATGATTTGAGGTTGATTGTATTGAAGTCATTTATAGCTATAGATAATTTCCCAATGTGCCTCTTATGGGGGTGATAAGTGGCATCAACTATAATCTCCTTTCTTATAGACAGTTAGGGTATGCCTTGAAGGACCAACCAAATGACAAAGATGTGAAACAATCATTGTTTTACCATGTGACTGAAGGATCTCAATTGATGAAGAGAGCTATTAGAGCTTGGCGTGATATCCATTGGAGGGGAAAGACACATATTTGGAAGAAATATTGTGAGGCTTATCCACCATATATTAAGTGGGTAAAGAAGAGGGTTGAAACCTCTGGTTTACCTTTTCCTGTGGAAGCTCTGTTGTATCCACAGTCTCGTGATCAACCAACTTCTGTGTCTATGGAGTACTTAAACAAAGTCAAAACCATGAATCGAGAGTTGCATGCAGAAAATGAATAGTTGAGTATAAAGCTTCATGGACCCTTGCATGATAAGATTGAGTTGGCTCACTGTCATACCCCAAATTTGTCCTACCCCCTTATTTTAACTGGCTTATACTTCCCATTTCATCTGCATACCTCCATTAGGGCATTAACATAACTCATGCATCATTAATATCTAAAAGCATGTGATCAAAGGTTATAAAGCAAGCTGAGTTCCACTTGGGTGTCAGTACAAGGTATTTGGTCGTCACGAACTTCATTGAACTCAGGGCTTCTCAAGAGATCAAATATTTAGGTGGTTCATCAAGGATTCAAATAAATTTTCTTGGAATTAATACTTTGATTCTTTCTCAGATAAATAAAGTCATGAAGTTGCCTCTCAAATAAAGGAATTAGAAGTTTTGGGTATGTGCTCATTGAGGCCCATTAATTGGAGATGGAATTTAAGTTCTATTCTTTCAGTTACTTGGTGCGTGTCATACAAGTTTGATATGGATTAGAAGATTGAATTGAAGTCAATGTTTCTCTGAGAAGTGAAGTCGAATTTGGATTCATGAACACTTTAAAGTCGAATTTGTGTTTATATTTGTCAAATTAATCAAAGTTCTCAAGCATACAAGATTGGAAGATAAAGTGGAAGGAATTTGGAATATTTGCAAAAGCTTTATTACTTGAAGTTCGACATTCAATTCAAGCTCATTCAAGTATTATCCAAGTTTCATTCATTCTTCATGTCATTGAGATCTAGAGGTAAAATCGGAAGGAACGTTGTTGAGATGCCCACAAAGTCAAGAGATAAATTCAAAGACTCATTGGACTCAAAGTTCTTCATGAGAGAAAATTTATAAGATTACAAAATGAATGTCCAAAGGTTCTCTTTCATTACAAGAGTCCAACCAATATGCACAAAGCCCATCTATACAAAGCCCATTACAAAAAGGTCAGAATTGAAAGGCTACACAAAAGGGTCAACTGTTGACCGTTGAAAAAAGACACAACTAACTTTTCTAAGGCTTGTTATCTTTAAAATCTCTAAAGACTTCTTCGTACAGCTTCATACTGTTTCCATGGTGCACCATGTGTTGCTTTCAAGTCATGCCAAAACCTACACATTCCTAATCATTCAAGCTCACAAATCAGTCCATACAGAACCATTAACCAAACCAATTTCAAACTAGAAGTCCAAAATACTCAGTTCAAAAACAGTCCCTAACAGCCTAACAAAAACTTCACCTCCTAATTTCCAAGCTCTTTGTCTTCAAGCTTTAAACTCTGTGCACTCCATGCTTCATTAAACCAGATCAGCCCCTGTACCACATTCAAATTAAAACCTATATAAAAAAAACACTTACAGCATTATAGGTTCGTATAACAGCCAAGGAAGCCTATTCAAAACACCCGTCAAGAAGAAAAATTCAGAAACTCACCTCAAGAGTCAAACATAACCATGTGCTCAGTTCAATCCGTCACTTGACATTTAAAGCAGACCTGCAACATCAAGCCGCGTTAACCAATCCAGTTCCAAACCCGTCAATAAAAGCTCATTTCACATAGCCTAAACCACTAACCTGCAGCATATAAATCCAGTTTCAAAGTTCAAACAATAACAAGCTCACCTACCGACACAAAAATCCAATAAAAAACCAGCTGCAACTTCAAACCGAAAAAGTCGGCCACCACCAAACCTTGCAATTAGCAACAACATGTCCGAACCAGCAGCATAGAAAAACTCACCAATTGAATTCTAGCAGAAATTGGCAGGAGGAATATCGGGAAACAGAAAACAAAACTACATCCATTTTTACTAATAAATCCTCATAACTAACTTTCCTAACAGCTCTAACAGAAGTATAACCAACCATCTCTAACCTATAAAAATCTAACCTTTTTCAACAATCAGACCTCACAAAAATACTCATCAATATACATACCATACATCCATCAAGCAAACATACATGAAATCCAATCCACCCTGCATTAAAAGACCGAGTAAACCGGTTCAGAAAAAGATTCCAATTCTCTGCATTCAACATACTAAACAGCCTACATACAATACATAGAGAATCCCTCCCACTCATACACAAAAATTAGCTATTGACATTACGGCTAACTCGACAATTATCAGTCACTAACATTCTAACCTCTTCGCCTATTCCTTAACAAAATTTTTCCAATAACTAACTTCACAAAAAAAAAACAACATCATAACTAACTTTTTTCCCCCACCTTTCAATTTCAAATTATCAGTAACTACCTCCAAACCTCTATAACAGAAACTAACAACCTGGTTACAAATTCAGTTACAAACCTAACCGATTCATAACAGATTCCTAACCACCACCCTAACCACTTAACTAACTTAACAGAATCAAAACTAACTCAAAAAGAAACTTCAATCCTCACCCTCCAAATCACTAACAAACTACCTCCAATCCAATGGCTCTCAATCCTCACTCTCTAACTAAATCTCAGAACCTCAATCTATATAAACTACCTCCCTCCACAATTCAACTCTACTCGCCTCATTCATCACACTCACCTTTCACTCTTCATCACTCTCCAATTCACACCATTCATCCACCTTCCACTCTTCATTCTTCTCTCAATCACCATCACTCTGTCACATTCCCTCACGCCATTTTCATCTCTCCATCACCATTTTCAGTTACACAGATTCATCTTCATCGCCCTCACCTCACCATACGCACACTTTCAGAAAGCTTTTGATGTTCACCATTAGAACCTAAACAAGCTTGTGCTAAGCCCCTCACCTTCATCTCTCCGCTCACACGACTCAGAAATTCAGAAATTCAAAAAAAAAATGAAGTAGAAGAAGAAGAAAATCGAAGTGTAGAAGAGGAAGATTCGTGAAGCATTAAAGGAGCAAGGCATTACCTGAAGAGCCTCTGGTATTTTCTTCTCCACGTGAGCGTCTCAGAATCGTCGTCACCGGTAAGTTCTCTGATCGACTGCTCCGGCGCATCATTTGCTTGGTTCTTGATACCGATATGTAGAGGACTTCGAGTAGAATAGAAACCCTATCGCTCTGAGTTACGATCCGTTAATATCGCCATTCAATTTGTGGCGGTGAAGGTTAGGGTTCTTAGTGGTTCGTTTGAGTTTAGGTTGATTAGGAACGAATCATGAGGGATGGGGATTGGAGCGTAACTCAGAGGGAGGAGACGAAGGCGTACGGTTTGCGGTGGCCGGAGGACTCGATTTGGTCGGAGAAGATGAAGTCTCCTCCACCGCCGTTTTTTGGCCGTTTTGAGGGAAGAAAGAAATTGAGAGTTCAGCGAAGGGAGTTGATTCGCCACAAGACATAGAAAACCCTAATTTTACTTTTTAGTTATTTCTTTTATTTCTTTTTTTTACAAAAATCTGAAAACAAACAATTGCTGGGCCTTCCTGTTGGGCCAGCGCCCAGATTACTGAGCATGCCCCTAATTTCAATCTACACCCCTGGCCCATGTTGCTTGTTTTTCTTGCTGAAATCGTGATAAAAAAAAAGGATCCTTGGCCCGTACATGAATTGCTGGCACACCCTCTAATTCAGTTTGCACCCCCCTGACTCACATAAAACTTGATAGATTTTAGATTTCCTTTTTGAGTTTAATTTGTAGTTTCTTTTAGTCATTAATTGATAAAATTTCCCACATAAAACTCATAAAAATAAGTAGATTTTAGGTTAATTTTGACATTAATCTTTTGAACTCATTTCTTTCATAAAAATCAATAAAAATAATAGTACTTTTAATTCACTTTTGTGCTATATTTTGACTTGTTCTTTTTCATGCTTTTATGCTATTTTCAATACTCCACTTTTTGCTTTAATTTCCATGTTCTTCTATTCCTAACCTTAGGTAGAAACCATGATAACATTAGGTAGAAATTCTCTTCATACTTAGGCTAGTTTCTTTTTCTTTTCAACATAAAACATCTAAAAATACTCAAATAAAATCCCTTTAAAAAATACAAAGAAAATACTTAAAACACTAATAATCAAAGTGAAAATTCTTAAAAAAGGGAATGGAAGCTTGAACATCCCTTGCTTTAGGGAACGTTCGAGTGCTTGGATCTCCCTTGCTTTAGGGAACCATTCGAGCGTAAGTTCCCACTCCTAAAAAACACAAACCAAAGAGTAACTCGAGTTTCCCTTGCTTTAGGGATTTCCTCGAAACACTCAAACCCTCTCTTCTCTCCTTTCTTAAGGGCATCGTTATCTCCGCTCTAGTGCATCCTAGGTCGATCCCTTATGCAAGAGCGCGAGCGTTAACTCCGCCCAACTAAAAAACACAAAAACAAACAGAAACATGTGAGCCGAACTACGGCGCTCTGATTCCTGAAAAGGATACGTAGGCATCAAGTCGCGGGGCTTGAACGAGCACATTTGTAAATATTCCTTCTTTTCCCCGTATTTCTTTTGCATGCATTCACATATAGACATAGACATAGTACACACCCTTTAGATAGAAACAAACATAAGTGGATACCATCGAGTACGATGGGCGCGAGGGGTGCTAATACCTTCCCCTCGCGTAACCGACTCCCGTACCTAGATTCTCTGGTCGCGAGACCTTGTTCCTTCCCTTGTTAGGTTTCCTGATATTCCTTTCCCTTATGGGATAAATATATTGGTGGCGACTCTGTTCATTTTTCGCGAGCGTGCGACAGCTGGCGACTCTGCTGGGGATGTTGCTAGACCTATTGCGGGTCCATTCTTAGCGAGTCGATCCTAGCCTGCGTTTGTTTGTTTATTTACTGGGTGTTTACTTGTTTTATGTCTATACCTTGTATATATGTTTGCATGCTTATTCTTTGCCTGCATATCATGTTTATTTCTGTTTGCATATCATGCATATGGATTATATTCTGTGTTCCTTGGGGTTTTCTGTTCTGTTTTGCAGGCGGGGGGTTTTGTGTGAGGTAAAAGGCCCACTACCCAGGCCAGTGACACATAGGATTAGCGTGGATGCTCATGTTGACTCCCGTGGCCCTTGCTACGATCGAGTTCAACATGGGGTACCACAACTGGGCGAGGTTCTTTCATGGAACACTGTGTCTGGCACCCTTGCTGCCTCAAACACTTTGTACCCCATGGGAACTGTAGACCCTAGTGACCATTAGGGACCACCTGTCCGTGTCTAGACTACATACCCGTGAGATTGGGGTGGGACAGGAAACCTTGACTCCTACATACCTTTGGCTCTTCATATTTGAGGTCGGACCTTTATTTGGTCTGTTCTCATGGTGCTTGATATTCCGGTATTCAAAAAGGCGTCGAACCTTTGATCCTGTGACACTTGGCCTGTACAGAAGCTTCACATCAGCTATTCAGAGGATTGTGTGGTGGTTACTCAGATCATATGGACCTTGATCCCATGCTTGCATTGCATAACATCATCGTTTTATCCACTTCATTTGTGAGGAATTCTAAAGTCTATCTCCAAAAAAGAAATGAAAAGAAAAAGGAAATAGAAAAGAAGGAAAAAAGAAAAGAAAAGATATTCTATAAAAAAAGAAAGCTTTGATTTCAAAAAAAAAAAAAGAACAAAACAAAAAGTGTGTGAAAGAACTTTAGGATTCCTCGGAAATGAAACATTGCATTCATATCATCATACATTTCATGGTTCCGCATCAGAAGCTAATTGGGGTCCCTTTCAATCCAGATTTCTGCTTCATCAACGCCTTTGACTTCCCTACATCTGTATCATACAAGGATTAATCAGAAGAGAATCATGGACCATCTTGAACAGAATCAGGCTGAACTTCGTAAGGACTTGGATATCATGGGGGAGAGGATTACCCAACTCTTGGAGACTCTCCATGTTGTTGTTCAAGGGCAAGAAGAGCTTAGACAAAGTGTTGCTAAATTGGCTAATAGTACTCCGACTACTGTTGCTAATAGAGGATCAAAACCTGTGCCCGTGGAAGTTCCAAATAAGGAGGATTCACATCATGAGAACGATTCTGAACTCGAAGCTTTCAAGTTCCCAATTGAGGAAAATGAGAGGAAATTTCATCTCTTGGAAGAAAGATTGAAGGCTTTAGAGGGTCGAGGCTCTTCTGGTTTAAATGCTGTTGATTTGTGCCTAGTGCCTGATATCAAGATTCCTGCTAAGTTCAAAGTCCTTAATTTTGAGAAATACAAGGGTATTACTTGCCCGATAAGCCACATCAAGGCATTCTGCAACAAGATGGCTCCGTATGCGGAAAATGACAAACTTCTAATGCACTTCTTTCAGGATAGCCTCAGTGGGGCATCCCTTGAATGGTATACACGACTTGAACGAACCCATGTCCGCACATGGGATGAATTAGCAGAGGCTTTTCTCAAGCATTACAAATACAACAGTGACATGGCTCCTACTAGACTACAACTCCAAAGTTTAACTCAGAAGGTTGATGAGTCTTTCAAAGAGTATGCACAAAGATGGAGAGAATTAGCTTCCAGAGTCCAACCTCCTCTTTTGGAACGAGAGCTTGTAGACATGTTCATGAATACTCTGAAGGATCCTTATCTGAACATGATGATTGGATGTGCTTCCTCCGAATTCTCAAGTTTGGTTGTCGTAGGAGAACGAATTGAAAACGCTTTAAAGATGGGTAAAATCCAAGATATGGCCAATGCTTCTGAATTCACAGAAAAAGAGAAAAGTGAAACAAATGCAACCCCAGAGAATGGAGAAGAGGGACTCCCTGCTTATCCTCAGGTTCATGTTCTTAACTATCACCAAAATTACCAACAACAAGGTCCACGAAGGCCGAGGAGACCACCAAGAAAGATTGACCCGATTCCTATGACTTATAGTCAACTGCTCTCTCATCTACTCAATGAATCCTTGGTCCAACTAAGGGAGTCTAAGCCCCCTCCAACACCGATTCCTCAAGGATATGACTTAAATGCAAAATGTGAATACCATTCTGGGACATCTGGACATTCAACTGAGGATTGTAATATTTTGAAACACAAAGTCCAAGATCTCATCGACTCCAAAGCGATATCATTCACTCCAAATGGTCTTCACATAAATTGAAAGGTTCAAGGGGCTCCCGCACGAGGGATAAGCAAGACGTACTCTTATCTTGAGCATTGCATCACTCGCATTGCTCGAATCCCTAAAGTAAGGCAAAAGTTTACAACTCTTGGGTGACTTCGTTGGAGTTTTCTTTTGAAGTAATCTGAAGTATTTGGAAAGAACTGCAAAAAGTATTCAAGATCAACAAGTCCAGACGGAGTCAAGCCTCCTCAACTATGGCAATCATCAATTCATTTTTGCATTTCATTTGTAATTTTCCTTGTTTTGTTAAATGTTTCTTCCATGTAAAACTTGTTTGTTTTTTTAATGAAAATAAAAATGCATTGCATATGCTAGTTTCGAATCAATCCATTCGTGCTCACTCATATCTTTCTGTCTATCGATATCAAACTCTGGATTAAGCAAAAATATCAAAAGGAGAATGATGAAAAAATAAAAACGCAAAATCTAAAATTGTGTGCTTTTGAATAAAACCCCGCTGAGGATGTACAGGCATTGTTTCAAATCCCCAAACACTGGAGATATAAGGGAGATAGACCTTCGTTAACCCCTTTGAGCCTTGAAGTTGGAGTTTCTTTTCTATACAAAAAAAACCCTCACATTTAACCCAGGGGCAGGGTAGCATTCAATTAATCTGATCGAGCATTCAGAATTCATCAGGAGTATGCATCCAAGGATACAACAATGGTTATCTTTCAAAAAGATTGAGGAAAGTCAATACTACAATGGTAATCCCTCACCAATCAAAGAATGAGGCAGTCACAATCACTCCCACAAGTCAGAGATTCAGGATCACACGACTTATTCAAAAAAGAAAGGATTGAAAAAAAAAAAGAAGAGAGAGCCCGCTAAGTCAACAACTTGAAAATAAGTGACTTAGGCAAAAATTAGGGCATCCCGCTGGACTCCAAAATAAAATTCAAAAGAATTTGTCCAGGCAAAAGTTAGGGAAACAAAAAAGGAAAAACAAAAAAGTAGAAGCGAAAAACGAGGATTATAAGAACAAAGTCGTGTGATCAGACACCAAAAAGAAAGTGAGTGACTACCATGTCCAAGAAGACTTCACTGATTCCTCAATCATTTCAAATTCCTCTTGAGGGATGAACGCTCGTATCAGGTTAAGTTGAATTTAGGACTGGAGAACATCACGAAGAATGGGTGGGTTAGGTTAGACTTTGAGCCTTAAATCCTTTCTTTCTAAAACCGTGAACCAGGCCACGTTACAACCCTTAAAAGACCTAATTGAAGCAGGGTTATTTCAAAAGCAAGATTGTGTAAAACTGACTCCTAGATGTTTGCTTACCATTTATGTTGATATCGATATGACAAACAATTCAAACACTGAATGTCACAACTTTGTTTCAAAAACTTTGATCTCGAAGCTAGCATAAGCATTGCATTAAGATTATCGTCTTCAAAACAATCATCTTTTACTTGTGAATAAAGACTTGACATCAAGGAAGATCAAACAATGAACAACTGCAGAAAGAGTTGATTGATTCTATGAGCCATTCACTTCAAAGGTTGATTACTCCAAGGGGCAAGTTGTGTGAAGACTCTGTCAACTGAGGCATCCATTCAAGCTTTGATCAATCTGGGGCAATCAAGTCGAGGAATCTCTCTTGAGTTCAACCAATCTAGGGCAGTTACGTCGAGATTTGACAAATCTCTCCAAGGATCCTTTGGGGCAAAATCCTTCATAGTCCACGAATCTTGGGGCACAATCTTCTGAGTTGTATTGCTCTCCCCGATCATAGGAGTTTATTTCTCCTGAAACTTTGGTTTCTCCCCAAGCACATGAGTTTATTTCTCATGGGACTTGTTCCACTCCCCCAACCTGGTCTCCTTGTCTGAATTTCTCATCCTCAACATGGTGAATCGAGGGAATCTCCTCAAATTCACCATCCCCAAGCAATTCAAGATGTAGGGAAAGTCAAATGAAGTCACTTCCTCCCCAACAAAGCTACATTCCAACCCTCAAGGCAGTTGCCAATAGTCTTTGGTACTGTAGGGTTTCCAACACCGATTCATATTGGCATCTCAAGACAACAAGCAACGGACCCCAATGATCATGCTTCTCTATCTCACTAACACCTTTATTTGGCACTTTTGCATATAGAACCCATTGCATATAGCATTGCATCCTCAAAAGCGTAGCATATCCGTCAAAACGGATCATTACGCCATAGAAAAATTCAAACATGCATCAAAGTATAAGCTAGATAATACAGATCAACACCCAATCAAGATAACAATACTTACCCACATAAAAAGTTGTCCTCACAAACCTCGACTGATATCTGCTACTACACCACAAACTTCCTCAAACCATGGTGCCAATACCTGGTATTCTCAATCCCCAAAAGAAATCTTATCTTCTCTCTCCTGTCTTTCTTCGTCAAAATCGTTGTCTCCGAGGTTATTTCCCGTGTGCTGCGTGCAAATTAGAGTGCGAATGAGGGTGGGCATTCAACCCATCTCATTTTTCAATCGTTTGAATAACCATACTTGGTGTGTGGTAATTCGAATGATTGCCACTCTTGAAGAGTTATACCCCACCTTTGGCCTGAGGGATTAATGTAGTTCTTATGCTTCGCAAGCATCAACATCTTCGTGATTATGTCTTTTGATCGAGTCTAGTCGTCACTAGTCTCCGTGGTCCCTTCCCCTCGTACGGGAAAACTTTTAGATCCAACCCCTGTGTTGTGTATCCTTTACCTTCCGTCCTGGCAAACCATTTCAAAACTAATTCCCAATCCCCAACCTCAGTGTTGATATTAATTCTTTCTTCCCTCGACCTCAGTGTCGATACCTTTCTTTTCCAACCTCAGTGTTGATGTCTATCCTTTTCTTGTCCAACCTCAATGTTGATGTCTATCATTCCTTCACTGACTTCTGTGTCGATGCCGATCGTTATTCACAACCTCAGTATTGATGTCTATCCTTTTCTTGTCCAACCTCAATGTTGATGTCTATCATTCCTTCACTGACTTCTGTGTCGATGCCGATCGTTATTCACAACCTCAGTATTGATGTCTATCCTTTTCTTGTCCAACCTCAGTGTTGATACCTATCATTCCTTCACTGACTTCTGTGTCGATGCCAATCGTCATTCACAACCTCAGTGTTGGTGTTTATCTTTTCTTGTCCAACCTCAGTGTTGATGTCCTCGACCTCAGTGTCGACGCCTTTCCTTTCACAACCTCAGTGTTGATGTCCCCCAACCTCAGTGTTGATATGCTCCAACCTCAGCGTTGATGTCCTCCAACCCCAGTGTTGATGTTTATCCTTTCTTTCAATTCTTGTGGGTCGTGAGTTCGTTATTCTCACCCCGACGTCGAGTCATAGATCGTACGAGATCCTCTCCTGTTGTCGAGTCGATGTTGAGTCATAGGTCGCACGAGATCTTTTTTCCTTCCAGTCCTGAAGATCGTACGAGATATTCTCCCGATGTTGAGTCGTAGATCGCACGAGATCTTATCTTTTCAGTCATTGTTTCATGCAACCATCCTTTTGGAAAACCTTGTATTGGCACCGTTACCACGTTACAAGCTACCACCATTCAAATCCATTACTCATTGTAAATTCTTCCACCAGAAAAAAAAAATCTCTTTCCCCAGCAGATAACAAAAACAAAAAATAAGGATAACACTTACACCATCTTCTCTTTAGGACAAATTTCTGGTACTTTAATATTTAATCTTCTTCTACCTAGAATGTTCGAAAGGCTAGCGCCAATCTCACCTTCAGGTTTAAGACGATTAAATAGGGGCAACTGTCATACCCCAAATTTGTCCTACCCCCTTATTTTAACTGGCTTATACTTCCCATTTCATCTGCATACCTCCATTAGGGCATTAACATAACTCATACATCATTAATATCTAAAAGCATGTGATCAAAGGTTATAAAGCAAGCTGAGTTCCACTTGGGTGTCAGTACAAGGTATTTGGTCGTCACGAACTTCATTGAACTCAGGGCTTCTCAAGAGATCAAATATTTAGGTGGTTCATCAAGGATTCAAATAAATTTGCTTGGAATTAATACTTTGATTCTTTCTCAAATAAATAAAGTCATGAAGTTACCTCTCAAATAAAGGAATTAGAAGTTTTGGGTATGTGCTCATTGAGGCCCATTAATTGGAGATGGAATTTAAGTTCTATTCTTTCAGTTACTTGGTGCGTGTCATACAAGTTTGATATGGATTAGAAGATTGAATTGAAGTCAATGTTTCTCTGAGAAGTGAAGTCGAATTTGGATTCATGAACACTTTAAAGTCGAATTTGTGTTTACATTTGTCAAATTAATCAAAGTTCTCAAGCATACAAGATTGGAAGATAAAGTGGAAGGAATTTGGAATATTTGCAAAAGCTTTATTACTTGAAGTTCGACATTCAATTCAAGCTCATTCAAGTATTATCCAAGTTTCATTCATTCTTCATGTCATTGAGATCTAGAGGTAAAATCGGAAGGAACGTTGTTGAGATGCCCACAAAGTCAAGAGATAAATTCAAAGACTCATTGGACTCAAAGTTCTTCATGAGAGAAAATTTATAAGATTACAAAATGAATGTCCAAAGGTTCTCTTTCATTACAAGAGTCCAACCAATATGCACAAAGCCCATCTATACAAAGCCCATTACAAAAAGGTCAGAATTGAAAGGCTACACAAAAGGGTCAACTGTTGACCGTTGAAAAAAGACACAACTAACTTTTCTAAGGCTTGTTATCTTTAAAATCTCTAAAGACTTCTTCGTACAGCTTCATACTATTTCCATGGTGCACCATGTGTTGCTTTCAAGTCATGCCAAAACCTACACATTCCTAATCATTCAAGCTCACAAATCAGTCCATACAGAACCATTAACCAAACCAATTTCAAACTAGAAGTCCAAAATACTCAGTTCAAAAACAGTCCCTAACAGCCTAACAAAAACTTCACCTCCTAATTTCCAAGCTCTTTGTCTTCAAGCTTTAAACTCTGTGCACTCCATGCTTCATTAAACCAGATCAGCCCCTGTACCACATTCAAATTAAAACCTATATAAAAAGAAACACTTACAGCATTATAGGTTCGTATAACAGCCAAGGAAGCCTATTCAAAACACCCGTCAAGAAGAAAAATTCAGAAACTCACCTCAAGAGTCAAACATAACCATGTGCTCAGTTCAATCCGTCACTTGACATTTAAAGCAGACCTGCAACATCAAGCCGCGTTAACCAATCCAGTTCCAAACCCGTCAATAAAAGCTCATTTCACATAGCCTAAACCACTAACCTGCAGCATACAAATCCAGTTTCAAAGTTCAAACAATAACAAGCTCACCTACCGACACAAAAATCCAATAAAAAACCAGCTGCAACTTCAAACCGAAAAAGTCGGCAACCACCAAACCTTGCAATTAGCAATAACATGTCCGAACCAGCAGCATAGAAAAACTCACCAATTGAATTCTAGCAGAAATTGGCAGGAGGAATATCGGGAAACAGAAAACAAAACTACATCCATTTTTACTAATAAATCCTCATAACTAACTTTCCTAACAGCTCTAACAGAAGTATAACCAACCATCTCTAACCTATAAAAATCTAACCTTTTTCAACAATCAGACCTCACAAAAATACTCATCAATATACATACCATACATCCATCAAGCAAACATACATGAAATCCAATCCACCCTGCATTAAAAGACCGAGTAAACCGGTTCAGAAAAAGATTCCAATTCTCTGCATTCAACATACTAAACAGCCTACATACAATACATAGAGAATCCCTCCCACTCATACACAAAAATTAGCTATTGACATTACGGCTAACTCGACAATTATCAGTCACTAACATTCTAACCTCTTCGCCTATTCCTTAACAAAATTTTTCCAATAACTAACTTCACAAAAAAAAAACAACATCATAACTAACTTTTTTCCCCCACCTTTCAATTTCAAATTATCAGTAACTACCTCCAAACCTCTATAACAGAAACTAACAACCTGGTTACAAATTCAGTTACAAACCTAACCGATTCATAACAGATTCCTAACCACCACCCTAACCACTTAACTAACTTAACAGAATCAAAACTAACTCAAAAAGAAACTTCAATCCTCACCCTCCAAATCACTAACAAACTACCTCCAATCCAATGGCTCTCAATCCTCACTCTCTAACTGAATCTCAGAACCTCAATCTATATAAACTACCTCCCTCCACAATTCAACTCTACACGCCTCATTCATCACACTCACCTTTCACTCTTCATCACTCTCCAATTCACACCATTCATCCACCTTCCACTCTTCATTCTTCTCTCAATCACCATCACTCTGTCACATTCCCTCACGCCATTTTCATCTCTCCATCACCATTTTCAGTTACACAGATTCATCTTCATCGCCCTCACCTCACCATACGCACACTTTCAGAAAGCTTTTGATGTTCACCATTAGAACCTAAACAAGCTTGTGCTAAGCCCCTCACCTTCATCTCTCCGCTCACACGACTCAGAAATTCAGAAATTCAAAAAAAAATGAAGTAGAAGAAGAAAATCGAAGTGTAGAAGAGGAAGATTCGTGAAGCATTAAAGGAGCAAGGCATTACCTGAAGAGCCTCTGGTATTTTCTTCTCCACGTGAGCGTCTCAGAATCGTCGTCACCGGTAAGTTCTCTGATCGACTGCTCCGGCGCATCATTTGCTTGGTTCTTGATACCGATATGTAGAGGACTTCGAGTAGAATAGAAACCCTATCGCTCTGAGTTAAGATCCGTTAATATCGCCATTCAATTTGTGGCGGTGAAGGTTAGGGTTCTTAGTGGTTCGTTTGAGTTTAGGTTGATTAGGAACGAATCATGAGGGATGGGGATTGGAGCGTAACTCAGAGGGAGGAGACGAAGGCGTACGGTTTGCGGTGGCCGGAGGACTCGATTTGGTCGGAGAAGATGAAGTCTCCTCCACCGCCGTTTTTTGGCCGTTTTGAGGGAAGAAAGAAATTGAGAGTTCAGCGAAGGGAGTTGATTCGCCACAAGACATAGAAAACCCTAATTTTACTTTTTAGTTATTTCTTTTATTTCTTTTTTTTACAAAAATCTGAAAACAAACAATTGCTGGGCCTTCCTGTTGGGCCAGCGCCCAGATTACTGAGCATGCCCCTAATTTCAATCTACACCCCTGGCCCATGTTGCTTGTTTTTCTTGCTGAAATCGTGATAAAAAAAAGGATCCTTGGCCCGTACATGAATTGCTGGCACACCCTCTAATTCAGTTTGCACCCCCCTGACTCACATAAAACTTGATAGATTTTAGATTTCCTTTTTGAGTTTAATTTGTAGTTTCTTTTAGTCATTAATTGATAAAATTTCCCACATAAAACTCATAAAAATAAGTAGATTTTAGGTTAATTTTGACATTAATCTTTTGAACTCATTTCTTTCATAAAAATCAATAAAAATAATAGTACTTTTAATTCACTTTTGTGCTATATTTTGACTTGTTCTTTTTCATGCTTTTATGCTATTTTCAATACTCCACTTTTTGCTTTAATTTCCATGTTCTTCTATTCCTAACCTTAGGTAGAAACCATGATAACATTAGGTAGAAATTCCCTTCATACTTAGGCTAGTTTCTTTTTCTTTTCAACATAAAACATCTAAAAATACTCAAATAAAATCCCTTTAAAAAATACAAAGAAAATACTTAAAACACTAATAATCAAAGTGAAAATTCTTAAAAAAGGGAATGGAAGCTTGAACATCCCTTGCTTTAGGGAACGTTCGAGTGCTTGGATCTCCCTTGCTTTAGGGAACCATTCGAGCGTAAGTTCCCACTCCTAAAAAACACAAACCAAAGAGTAACTCGAGTTTCCCTTGCTTTAGGGATTTCCTCGAAACACTCAAACCCTCTCTTCTCTCCTTTCTTAAGGGCATCGTTATCTCCGCTCTATTGCATCCTAGGTCGATCCCTTATGCAAGAGCGCGAGCGTTAACTCCGCCCAACTAAAAAACACAAAAACAAACAGAAACATGTGAGCCGAACTACGGCGCTCTGATTCCTGAAAAGGATACGTAGGCATCAAGTCGCGGGGCTTGAACGAGCACATTTGTAAATATTCCTTCTTTTCCCCGTATTTCTTTTGCATGCATTCACATATAGACATAGACATAGTACACACCCTTTAGATAGAAACAAACATAAGTGGATACCATCGAGTACGTTGGGCGCGAGGGGTGCTAATACCTTCCCCTCGCGTAACCGACTCCCGTACCTAGATTCTCTGGTCGCGAGACCTTGTTCCTTCCCTTGTTAGGTTTCCTGATATTCCTTTCCCTTATGGGATAAATATATTGGTGGCGACTCTGTTCATTTTTCGCGAGCGTGCGAAACTCACAAGGTCAAATTAAAAGATGAGCTGCTTGAGAAGCAAAATAGGGTTATATATGTGGAATCTAAGAAGAGACTAAGGACTAGTGTTGGTTTGAGGAATGATTTTATCAATGATATGGCTGAAAGGAAGATGCAACAAAATCACTAAGAAGAGGAGAATCTTTTAGCCTCCTAAAAGAAAATGGAAGACAAGTATAAGGCTCAGATTGAAGATTTGAAGTAACAACTCAAAGATAAAGATGAAAATATCAAAGAAGAGTATGCTCATAAGAAAAGGATGCATTTTCAACTCCTTGGACTCCAGGTTCAGTTGAACAAGGCCTCGGAAAATATTAAGAAGCTCAAAACGCATATTGAAGACAAGGGGAAAGCTCCAATGGAAGCTCAGTCTGAAGGGGTTGATAATAGTGATCAGTGGGAATTGAAGCATCGTTACTTGGATGGCATAATCAACAGAAGGGATGTACTTATCCATGAATTGATCAAAAGACCAAAACATGAAGACACGAATAAATTCTTCAATGAAGTCCAGGCATGGAGCAAAAAGCACCTTGAACGGAGGGAGTTGTTAGACGGTGACAACTTATCTAGAGAGGGGGTGAATAGATCACCAAGCCAAAAAATACAAATAAAATTTGGGTTTGAAAGTTAATAGAAAAGAGTAAGAGTCGAAGGTTTTATTATAGATCATTAAGTCGTCTATACGAGTCTAGTTATTCGAACTCAGATATGCAAGGGCCTTATGGAATGAACAACATAATACAACGAATTTATTAACTTGAATCAAGTATCACAATATTATTCGTTTAAATTAATTTCCTAACAAAGCTATTTCCAATGATAACAAGCAAAAATATGGAGCTATACAATTTATCAAACACTTTGTGTGCGAACGAAATTTCAGAATTTTCCTTTGTGATGTCTTGATATGAAAAAACACTTATAATAAAAAGTGATTATAAGCTAATCAACTACCACTTTAAAACAAAAATATTCATAGAAAATTCTTACGAGTCTATCGTTTAAGCAATGATATTTGACAAATTGCTTAATGAAAAATAAAGCAAGTAAAGAGATAAGAGAGAGATCGACACGGGGATTTGTTTAGGCAGTTCCCCACTTCATCCTCGCGTGTGGTTACGCCTGCCCCCAATTCCAATTTGGAATTAGGAAAATTTCTTAATATGAAAAACATTGATTACAAGAGAAGTGTTCCAAGAGAAACCCTAAAAACACAACCATTTGATTTTTATTCAACCCCTTCTCTTCTTTTGATCTTGAACAAGATAGGACACAATAGCTACCAAATGATTATTTGACTATTTCTACTCCTTTGTGTTCTTTATCTCTAAATATTTTGTACACGATCAATTGCACCTATTATAACACAAGACCTTTGGATTTGATTCGCCATTATCTCACTACTTCCTTTGCGTTATTTATCTCCAAAGGATTTTCACTTAGCCGCAATCCTTTCTTGAAAGACTTGAACGAAACCCCCCCCCCCCCCCCAAATTTACCAAAGATCTTGGAGGGCAAATCCGAGGTTTTTCCGCATGAAACCCCTGTACAATTCTCAACCCAATATTCTCGGCTACACAAAAGCCTAATTGGACGTTATCAAACCTCGTCTAGATGGCACCCCGACAAAAGAGGATTATGTGTGATTTGTCAGTGTGTATGCATAGGTTGGAGGTTGAAGGTGAATAGCAATTGTAGTAAATTTTTATAGTTTCATCAAGTTGGAATGATGCATGAATGATGTATTTATAGTTGTGGAAGCTTGGTGGAAAAAGGAGGAAATTCAGAATTAAAAGAAATTAAAGAAAATGACCTAATAAACAATATGTGTCAACCTATAGATTGTATGTGCCGACACATAGTATTAAAAATAACAGCATGTGTCAGTCTAAAGGAGTCTATGTGTCGGTTAAAACAAAAAAGGAGCTACAACCTTATTTATGCATGTACATGTGCTGACCTATGTGTCTTATTTGTCGGAACATACTTAAATAATTAATTTTATGTGTCAGCCTAAATGAAATAGAGGCTACATGTTTTGTTATTGAGTTTTATGTGTCAAACTGAAGGTCATATGTGCTAGCACATAAAATTGAAGTTACAGTATGTACGTGTCTGAAAGGCTTATGTGTCGGCCAAGCTTTGACATAGACTACAAGCTTCAATATTGATTTACATATGCTGGCCTTAAAAGGTGCATGTAACGGAACATGCAATGGATTTTAATGCAGAAAACTATTTTTCATGATTTTGGCCCATATCAAACTCACCTCCATGATCACTTCGGATAGTCCAATAAAATCTTGAGTAATCGTCTACAATTATAAAACCATAATAATTTCCACCTATTATTTTGGTCCGTGATGATCTAAATAAATCCATGTGAAGGAGATCAAGGGGTATCGATGTTGAAACAACATTTTTAGATTTAAACGAGACTCTTGTTTGTTTTCCCTTTTGACATGCATCTCATAGGTGATCTTTTGAAGTTTTTATTTTTGGTAGACCAATTACTAAATCTTTTGCAACTATATTATTAAGTAGATCAAAGTTGATGTGTGTCAAACGTCTATGCCATAGCCATGAATCTTCACTCATGGTAACAAGATATTTTTCATTATTCAAGGATACATCTCTTAAGTCTAGCATATATATATATATATATGTATATATATATTTGGGTTTCCGGTAAGTTTGAACCTTTTTCTTCCAATTTTAACGGGATTGTAAATGAGTTCTTTGGGATGCATGGTCCTATTGAATAAAGGTAGATTCTTTGTCTTGTGGTTGTGTTTCAAATATTTTTTTCCTGTTTCGGTTGTGGAGGATTTAGAAGAGTCTTTGAGAGCACTCATTATGCGTTCTTGAGATAGTTCTTGTCATTATAGTATAGAGAGGTATGTGTTGGAAAATGGTGAAGATAAAGTTATTTTTCTGTCGAGGATTTATGTAAAGTTTAAGCATTCAAATCTGTTGAATCATACAGGGAAGCCTCAGTTGGCATTGGTTTTAACAAAAATCGAGTGGTAAAGTCCTATTTACAAAATTTTAGTTTTAACGTATTTTTTTCGTTTTAATCTGTCAAACATCAAATTTGTTGACAAATTCTAAGTCTTCCTCATCATCCTCATCATCATCATCATCACATCATCATCAATAACAACAACATTGATGAATGTAAATGGTTGTTTCGCATCAAAAGGAATCCAGAATGAACTATCTCTAGATACAAAGCCCGCCTAGCTGCAAAAGGATACACAAAATGTCGAAGAATATATTTTAAAGAGGCATTCGAACTTGTTATTCAGCCACAAATAATTAAAATCATTCTCACAATTGCCCTTGGATATCAGTGGATTATGAATCAACTAGATGTTAACAATTATTTCCTCCAAGGCATTCTAGAGGAGTATGTTTGCATGGCTTAGCCACCCAATTTGAAAGATGCTTAACAATCCCATCATGTTTGTAAACTTCATAAAGCCATCTATGCTTTACATCAAGCACCGGGACCATGGCATTATGTTCTCAAATCATTCATTCATACTAATGGGTTTCATATGAGTAAGAATGATCAACCATTGTTCATATATTACAAAGGTACAACCATTTCTAATTTCTTATTCTATGTTGATGGTTGATTATATTCTACTCACTTGTAATGAAACAAAGTTTTTCACTCAATTTATCAACCCCTTGTCTCAACAATTCTCTCTCAAAAATATGTGTCCCCCTCACTAATTTCTAGGGGTTGAGTTAATCCATAGAGTTGCTGAAATATTCCTCCTTTCACAACACAAGTGTATATGTGACATTTTGGAAAATTTTGACATGGTTTATGCTAAACCATCATCCTTATTCCACTTTTATGCTCACACTACATGATGGCAACCCTGCCATTGATTGCACTCAATACATAAAAGTCATAAGTGCTTTGCAATACTTAAACCTCATGTCTCATTTGATGTCAACAAACTCTATCAATATATGCACAAACTTACCACCCTCCACGTCAAGTACCTTAAAAGGTCACATAGGTACATCAAATCCACCATTAATTTTGGTATCATGTTTAAGAAACCACATTCCTTTCAACTTCTCGCCTACAATGATGCTAATTGGGCTGGCAATTCCGATGATCGCACGTCCACGTCTGTGTACATTATATATTTTAGTGGTAATATTTATCCAGGAAATTATCGTCTCCACAGGGACTAGTGCATTGAACTCTCGTTTAACAGTTTCCAAAGTTATGAGTTTGGATTGAATTTTTTAAAGCATAAAAATGGAAAAGTAAATATTAACACAAAAATAATTCATTCTTCAGAGAGAAGAGACTTATCAAGCATGCATATAATCTACTTCTCATAAACTTAAACTTATCGACCAGTTATACTAAACCTACAATACTACTCAATGTCATCCAACATCGCTCACACTCTAAGTCATTTCTAACCCAAAGTAGAGATAAATACTACATCATCTCGGCGACAATCTCTCATCCAACCTCAACAACTCAGCAGACATCCATATCATTTGCATTGACGATCTCTCAACTGACACAACTAACACGGAAGCATTAAGCTTCGACACCCATAAAGATTGTTAGCTATAAATCTATGTCTAGAATCTAGAAAGTAACAGATAATCATTTAAGATAAGGATTCGAGCAGTATATGTCTATAACAACTCAAACCCCGAGCACAGAGCAAAAAATCTAAGACAACCATCGACAAAGATTTGTAAAGCAACTTAAATCTAACGCCATGGGTGACAAATATACATGAGTTCAAAGTAAATATACATACAAACCCAACAAATGAATAATACACAAAGAAGAAGAGAAATGAACCACAAATCTCCCGGTTTATCAACGCCAATTGATGAGCAATCTACTCCGGATCATCCATATGCAAGCTCCATTGTTGTTTCTATGCCTCAATTTACCAAAAAAATGAAGGTTGGTGGAGTTGGAAACAAACCATAACCTAAAAATGTGTATTTTTCCCATTTTAACGCATTTATGCCCATCAAGACTCGCCAGACGAATGACACCAGTAGCGACCTGCAGAATTTTCACATTGTTTTGGCCATAACTTGAGAACCGTAACTCCGATTTGCGTCAGGTTTGAAGTGTTGGGAAGCTTATTCAATTTCCTATCTAACAACGACTAAATATCAACAAAATTGATGACTTTTATCATATGTTTTTAGCCTTATTCGTTGACGAATTGCTCAAAATCGTACTTTTGAAGCGGTGTCTTTGACACTTTATTGCTCATGCTCCAAACACGCATCAATACCTACAAAACGAATAGAAACTATCAAACGGTACATAAATGAATCAAAAACTCAATTAATCACAAAGTATACGTATTTATGTAATATACACTAAAACGCGTATAAATTGAGAAAAAAGAGAAGATAAGTGCCGCAAGAGAGAGAAAGTTAGAGAGAGAAGCTGGGTAAAGGTCTAGTTTGCTTCCCTGAGGTTTGTTTCCATGGCCAAATAAATGAACGCTTCTGGTAATGACTGGATTAAGGTAAACAGGAAGGGGAGAAATGTTTTTGCTAGCAACAAATGGGATATCTTTAAGAGTCCCATGGAAGGTGACAGACGTGCTATCACTTCTTTTTTCATTACGGACTTTGAACAAAAATGGGGAGCCAAAGATCTTTTTTTTCGAGTTTAAAAACCTTGGTGTGGTGGATGAGATTGTTATACCACCAAAGAAAGATTGGAGAGGCGAGAAGTACGGTTTCGTGAGGTTTGCCAAGGTTGAAGATGTCAGATTGTTGGAGGTTAAACTAGATAATCTTTGGCTCGATGGGAGGAAGCTGAAGGCCAATGTATCTAGGTTTAAAAGGAAAGATCAGAGAGGAAATTACAAAGCAGTTCCCCAGATATCTGTTAGGCCTGGACCGACCGGTTTCGTGAAAAGAAGTTAGATTGGGGAAATGGGGGTGGAATCAACAATGTTCTTAGGAAGCAATCTTTTACCTACGCGGAGTCGTTGAAACATAGTGATCCGTCTAGATTTAATTCTAACCAAGGGGATGTTTCGAAGAAGAACTTTTTGAATAAAAGCAAATCAGGGGAAGTCAGCAATATAGAGGTAACCAACAAAACTTTCTTTTACAGTTCTAAAGCGGAAGAAATAGACCGTTTTCGAAATGCAATGGTGGGTATATCGAAAGCACCTAGGATGGAATATGGTGTGAGCAAGAGCTTGTTGGAGGAGGGCATCTTCTCTGTAGTGGCAACACCTCTAGGCCCAAACCTGTGCTTGTTGGAAGAGAAAGCGGTGGGGGATTTATAGCTGTTACTAAGGGATGCAGCGGATTGGAAAGATCGCTGGTTTAAGGAGGTTAGGAAGTGGACAAAGAAGGACATAGAATGTTTTAGATCTGTGTGGGTGTCTATTTATGGTATACCTTGCTTTGTGAGGAACAGAAGATTTTGTGAGATCCTTCTTTCCGATGTTGGGGTGGTGGCTAATGACGACGGGCTTGAAGATAACCAGATCCGGATGGACGTCACAAACGTGATAGTGTTCACTAACCAGATTGATAGGATTAACAGGAAGATTGTTGTCTCTGTGGATGGTGAGTGGTACAATGTCCTTGTGAAGGAGGATGCGATGGTGAGGGTGGGTGGTTTGGAGGACGCTTGGTCCGATTCGGTGTTTTCTTCGGAGGAATCGGTTGAATCGGAATCAACGGCAGAGAGAGAATCGGTGGAGGAAGAGGAGGAGGTCGCAGACAGCGCGTGGGTAGGTGATAAAGGCATGAGTTCCTAGAGACGTGTCAGAGGAGCAGCAAAGCCTAAAACAGAGGAGTAGGGAGGAAGGAATCATGGTGAGGGTGTTAAGGTTTCAGGCTACAAAGAGTGTTTTTCTCTGTCAGTGAAGGAAGCACAGGGTGGCTCAGATAGCATTTCAAGTGATAGTCTGTCTAGGGTGGAGTGTACCGGGAACGTTGCTTTTTCTGGGAGGGACAGCTCTGATGGTTTTGAAACGGCGAAGCAGGGTATGGATGAGGAGAGAGTCAACAATCCTAGCTTTATGGAATTGGGCACTGAGGGACCCATTTGTTTTGGGCCCAACGAAAATTTGGGGGAGGCCCGGCTTCTTAATATGGACTTAGGCAGAGTTGGCTTTTCTAATAAAAAAGGCACTGGCGCGGTTTTGTCTTCTAGCGCAGATTTTTTTAAAAACAAATCCCTTTACATTGGTGGGACCTGATATCTTGGAGAAGGACACTGTTTTTTTGGAAGAAGGTATTTCCATGCACGTAGGAAGGGATAAAGGCGTGGGTGAGGTATTGTCTTTTGATGACCAGTGTTTTAAACTGAAAAATTCCAAGAAGGTGAGAAAGCACATGAGGGAGATTTTTAACTTGGGTGATAGGGTGGATAATTTCACTTATCCTCCAGAATTGTTGTTTCCTTTGCAAACCGAATTTGATCACAAGACTGTCAAGGGAGACAATTTTGAGGAGCAATCGTTTTCGAACAACTCTCTTACGCATTCGGATGTGAGGAACTACAATGCTAGAGTGATCAAAAGGGGATTAGGAGCATCGTTTGAGGGGCTGTGGAAATCTATGAACATGTTGGGAATTTCAAACTCTTCGGAATTTTGCAACCCAATTAAAAAATTGGAGGAGATGGAATTACGTGGTCACAAAGGGAATGAGGTTTTGAAGGAGACTAACAATGGGTTGAAATGATTATTTTTCTCTAAATATTAGAGGAGGTGGCAAGAGGGTGAAGAGGAAGAGAATTGGCTTCAATATTCAGAGAGGAAGGGTTGATTTAGCTTTTTTACAAGAAACTAAGTTGAGGAATGTACAACATCAATATGTTAAGGAGTTGTGGGGAGATGAGTGGGTGGAGTGGTCTCATTTAGAGGCCGAAGGGGCTTCGGGAGGTATTCTCATTATATGGAGGAAAGATTTCTTCAATCTTATTTATAGTTTTCGCGGAGAGGGATTCTTAGGCGTTTGTGTGGAAAAGGATAACAAAAGAATCTATTTTATCAACATTTATGCTTCTTGTGATCATAATGTTAGAATGAACTCTTGGAGGAAGATAGTGGACTTGAAGAGGAGGAGTATTGTTGGCTCTTGGTGTATAGGAGGGGATTTCAATATTGTCACATCTTCGGAGGAGAGAGTTGGAATTTCGAAGAAGAATTATAAAAGGGAGATGGACGATTTTAAAGATTTCATTAAAGAGATGGAGTTGGTGGATCCACCCACGATAGGAGGGAAGTTCACTTGGTCAAATAAGTGTGGTAGTGCGATGAGTAGATTGGATAGATTTCTTTTATCTTCATCCTTTATTGATGATTGGAAGGTCGAAGGCCAAACTATAGGAGAAAGAGATGTGTCGGATCACGCTCCCATTTGGATTCGAGACAACAAGAGGAATTGGGGTCCTAAACCTTTTAGATTCAATAATCTTTAGTTTAGCCACAAGGACTTTTATACTTTTGTGGAGAAGGAGTGGAATTCTTTGGAGATGAAGGGTAGAGGGGACTTTTGTCTTGTTGAAAAATTGAAGGCTCTCAAACTCAAAATTTCTTTGTGGAATAAGGAGGTGTTTGGGTGGATCGATCTTAACATAGAGGAGGCGGGAAAAGAGATGCACTTTTTAGATAACAAGTTTGCTCATTTTGCAGGTAATGTTCTGGAGGAGGAAGTGGCAAAAAGATCTAAGGCGGCCATTGTGTTTTGGGACAATCTTTATAAAAAAGAAGGTTTTCTTCGCTTAAAGTCGAGACAATTGTGGCTTGCCGAAGGTGATTGCAACACGAGGTATTTTCATAATTCTCTTAAAGAGAGAAGAAGGTGGAATTCTTTGTGCTCTCTTTTGTCTAGTAGAGGTGTGCTTGAAGATGTTAATGAGGTCAAAGATTTCACTTTCAACCACTTCAAGTCTTTTTTCGAGGAATCGGAGGAGGGGAGGCCGATCATTAGTGGATTGGATTTGAAGAAGCTCCATGATTCGGAGGGGTTGAGTATCGAGCGTCCGTTCATGGAGTTGGAAATTAAGGAGGCTATTTGGTCGTGTGATGGCAACAAAAGCGCCGGGCCGGATGGTTACTCTTTAGATTTTTTTCAAGAGGTTTTCGGTAGTGATTCGGGTTGATGTCTTGAAGATGTGCAATGACTTTTATCTTAAAGGTTCTCTTGTGAAATCTATCACCTCCTCTTTCCTTGATTTGATTCCAAAATCCAACAATCCACAATCTTTAGGCGAATTTCGACCCATTTGTTTGGTGGGTAGCATTTACAAAATTCTTGCGAAAATTCTAGCGGATAGATTGAAGGAGGTCATTGGGAAATTAGTGTCTACCAACCAAACCGCTTTTTTCCCGGGTAGAAACATGATGGATGGTGTTCTTTTGGTCAATGAAATTATCGATTGGTCGAGAAGGAAGAAAAGAAGTTGTCTCTTGCTTAAGGTGGACTTTGAAAAGGCGTATGACTCCGTTTCTTGGCAATATCTTAGAGAAACAATGTTGCGGATGGGGTTTGGTGTTAGGTGGATGCGGTGGATGGATGCTTATATTTTTAACAACCACATATCCGTCTTGGTCAATGGAAGTGCAACTAAAGAGTTTAAGGTGCAAAAAGGTTTAAGACAAGGAGATCCGTTGTCTCCCTTTCTCTTTGTTCTTGCCATGGAAAGTTTGACCGCTTTAGTGAAGAAGTCGGTAGAGGTGGGGAACTTCAAGCCCTTCATGTATGGGGAGAACGATAGTGTGGACATTCTTCATTTCGCGGATGACACTATTCTTCTAGGCGAAGCGTCTTGCGATAACATTTGGAATATGAAGGTGATTTTGAGAGGGTTTGAATTGGTTTCCGAGTTGAGGATTAATTTTGCCAAAAGCAATATTATAGGAGTGAATGTAGGAGAGTGGTACATGAATGCCGCCATGACATTTCTTTCTTGCAAGAAAGGAGTGACTCCTTTCAAATTTCTTGGAATTATGGTGGGGGATAATCCAAGAAGGAAGAAAGTGTGGTTGGAAGTGGTCAATAATATAAAGAGGCGTCTTTCTTCGTGGAATGGAAGAAACATTTCAATGGGAGGTAGAGTTACGCTTATCAATTCGGTTTTGAATTCAATTCCTATTTTTACACTCTCCTTTTTCAAGGTTCCCAGAAAAATTGCCAATGCAATTAGGAAAATTCAAAGTGAGTTTTTATGGAGTGGTAAGTTTGATAAAAGGTGTATTCATTGGGTAAAGTGGGAGGTGGTGTGTAGGCCAAAGGCGAAGGGTGGTTTGGGGGTTAGAGATGTTAGAGAGATGAATAAAGCTCTTCTCTTGAAATGGAATTGGAGAATCCTTCATGATAATAAAGCTATTTGGAATAGATTTATTAAGGTGAGGTACTTATGTCCTAAAATTAGAATTCAAGATAATGGGGGCGTATTTCATAAAAGCGATGATTCCATTTGGTGGAGAGATATGTGTAAGAATAATTTGTTGGACGACATTAATGATAACGGTTTTTCCGGGTGTTTCAAATGTTGTTGCAAGAAGTGAAAGGATGTTCTTTTTTGGCATAATAGGTGGTTGGGAGAACAACGTCTTTGCATGGAATTTCCGGACTTGTTTGATTTATCAAACATGAAGCATTATACGGTGGCAGATGTTTTAGAGTGGACCAAAGGATCATTTAGGTGGGATTTTGCCGACCTCTTCTCAGCCGGATCTGCTCACGGCACATCTCCTACAGCCGCGGCAGCAGCCAGCCCCAGCCAGCCCCAGCGAGCATTACTTACGCGATTGATAGTGCCAAATTAATTTCATGGGATTTTCATTTGATTAATTCGTTGAAAGTGATGTGGGATCTTAAACTTCCGCCTAAGATCAAGGTCTTTGCTTGGAGATTCTTTATTGATCGACTTCCTACTAGAGATCAATTGTTGAAAAGAGGTGTTGCTAATGTTTCTTGTCCGGATTGTGTGATGTGTGGTTCTTTTCTTGAATCATCTTCCCACCTTTTTTTCAATTGTCAAGAGGTGAAAGCAATTTGGAAACACGTTTTTAATTGGCTCGGTATTTCGGAGGATATTAATGAAGAGGAGATGCTATGTTTCGACGTTATTCAAGACAAGGTGAAGTGTAGCAAGCGTAGAATCTTGATCAATTTCGTTTGGGTAGCTACTATTTGAAGTCTTTGGCTTATGAGGAATGCCATTATCTTTAAGGGGGAGGTGTTTTATTTTGATGTTATTTGTTCTAACATTGTCTTTCTTTCTTGGAGATGGATGTATTGTGGATATACTAAGTTTAGACCAACCTATTATGAATCGTTTAAACTTCCTTTATCCGACACATGCAATCTATAGTGCCTTGTGTTTTTGTAAGGGTTGCACCCCTAGTGCGAGCTTTTCAATCAATTGCTTATTAAAAAAAAATAACTACAATTTGGCACTTATCAACTACCACTAAAATCATATGGTTCACCAACTTTATTTTAGATTTACACATTATGATATCTCAAACACCTAAACTTTTACGTGATAATGTCGGAGCCACCTAGTTTTTTTCTAATCCACTTTTACATTAAAGAATGAAACATATATCCATGGAGTATCATGTTGTTCGAGAAGAAGTTTAGGCCGAAAAACTTTGAGTCAGTCATGTGTCCACAAAGGATCAAATTTCCAACCTACTCATAAAGCCATTCACAAATACCATGATTTCAAGAACTTAAGAGCAAGATGGTCATTGATGGTACCTTCATCTTGAGGGGGGCATATTGCACCAAAACCAAATCACACAGATTCCTAATCTATTGCAATCACATCTTGTGCTATTATATGCATATCTTCAGTTTTTATTGATTTTATTTATATATTTATGATTAAATTTATTTGCACCAACTATTCTCTTTTTTTATAAGCAAGGATTAGATTGAACGGAGCACTCGGTGTACTCAAAACCAAATTACAAACTCGATAAAAGAACAAATTACAAAACAACCGAGGCTTAGACTAAAAGATCCACCGGAACTTTATAGAAATCGTAAAAGCTACTTTTGGTAGAAGTAATATCACCTATCCAAGATCATTTCAAAGCTAACTTGATGTTCCAAACTAAATCTAATACACAGAGAATTCCTTCTTCAAACAGAATCTCATTCCTCGACCTCCATAGACCCCAACACACCGCCATCCACATAATACTTTCATTCCATTTCTTTACTTTCTCCCCCTTAAAGAGACCACACCAAAACAATAAGTTTTTCCAACCATAATCATTATTAAGAATTTTCATTTCACACCAATTGGCTATTACGCCCCAAACCTGCTTAGCAACAAAACATTTGAAGAAGAGATGAATTAAAGATTCATCCTCCGTACAACAGTGAACGCAAAAAGAGTTGGATACTATTGATACACCTCTCCGAATCAAATTGTCCTTAGTTACTAAACGGTTCCAAAAACATCTACAACCGAACACCTTGATTCTAAACGGAATATTCAATTTCCACACTTTTGCAAAAACTTTTTCTCTCAAAGGTTCAAATGATCCATCCCTCCGCGTATTAACGAGAAGGTCGTAACTGGATTTAGTTGTGTAACCCTAAACCTCATCCAAAATCCAGCAAATTTAGTCGCGGGTCTCCAAAACCAAACAGAAACCAGCCAAAAGAGAACGTAACTGGTGCTGTTCCATCAGGATTTCCAGCCAAAGTGTCTATTCTCTTTAATAGATACTTTTGATATATATATATATATATATATATATATATATATATATATATATATATATATATATATATATATATATATATATATATATATATATATAGGGACGACTCAAGTGAGAACATTTGGTTATTATGAGAAATGAGAACAATGAATCACGACCATTAAATTTGATTTTAATGGACTGGATTGGTTTCTCTTTCTAAAATCCAGTCCATTAAATATTAAGGATCTTAGAAAGAGAAACCAATCCAGTCCATTAAAATCAAATTTAATGGTCGTGATTCATTGTTCTCATTTCTCATAATAACCAAGTGTTCTCACTTGAGTCGTCCCCTATATATATAGTAAAGTAGTTTCATAATTAAAAAATAATAAATAAGAATAAATTAATAAAAAAATAAAATTTCGCATATTGAAATTTTAAAAGAATAAATAATTTAAAACAAATAAAAAAACATCTATTATAAAACACAGAGTAATCTTTATTTTTATTAGTAAAGGTACTATATGCAGACATCTAGAAGTAAATAACACAACCTAATTGATATTATTTTCTATCTTATTTTATTTTATTACTAGGAAACAAGAAAAATCAAAATATTCAAGTTATTATGGAAAAACAAATATTAAATGACAACTTAGGAAATATTTCAGGGTATAACAATCTTAATCTTTTAAGATTTTAACACGTACACGTACACATCGTTTATTAATACAAACCGCTTTATATGATTTGCCAGATTTGGAACAAAAAAGAACTGAACAATCAGAATCTTGGATACATGTATATCTTTTCGCTGTAAAAAAAATAAATAAAACAACTTAAATAATATATGATACAATATAATGTACGAATTAAAGAATTAACTTTATTAAGAATAAAAAATCACTTACCTTCAATATTCGATGCAACGAAAAATATAAAAATAAATATAATCATAACTGAAACAAATTTAGGAACTAGGGCCATTTATTCCTTTACACAAGTAACAAATTGCTCTATCGTTTTATAATTTATAATGTCAGTCCTCTACTTACATCAATAGGCAAAATAAAAAATATAGTGTTTATCCCTTTAACATACTAAAAAAACAAATTAGTTTATAACCTTTCATGAAATCAATAGGTAAAATAAAAAATATGGATAATATTTTTGATAAACATATCTACAAATTAGTGAAGTGTGTGGTTTTGATGGCTTCATGGGACATCTCATAAGGTATAGCTACTATATAGGTTAGTAGTATTGTATATATTAATTAGTGGAAACGCATGTTGAACGACTAAAATTATATGAGAAGTTATTCCTAAGCTAATCTTTTGAGTTATTTTCCTGAATTATAGGATAAATATTTTATTTATATATTTATTTGTCAAACACTTAAAGGAAAACAAAAAATTTACTCAAAAAAAATTACCCACGACTTGTCTCTCTGTCAGTATGGAAGTTGAATTCAGATTTTACTCGCAGCATATCAATGAGTAGCTAACGATTCACATATAGGGGGCATCTTTAGTTCATAATCATATAATTTTACAAATTATTTTCACTTTCTTTTCAATTATCCTCCAATTTATATTATATATATAATTTTAAAATAAAAACTTATGTTTGACATTTTAATTAATTGTAACTCTAGAGTAATTTCTAATTTTTATTCCCTCTCACTAATTTTTTATGCAAAGGAAATTTTAAAAATAGTTACTTTGATAATACATATTTTCGAGTTTATAGCTTATGTCTTATGTCTTATAAGCTTATATCATAATTTAGATACGTTTGGTAAAAATTTTTTTATCAGTTTATTTTATTAATTTATAGCTTATTTTACAGACGCTATTTTAAATAACGTTTTAACTTTTGTCTTCTAGCTTATTATTTTTTCTTCCTTTTTTATCTTTATTATTTTAATATATATCCATTTTTAGTCCTTATAATTTATTTTAATTTAAAATAAAATAATTATATATTAAATATCTATTTACATTTTAAATTAATTGAACCGTTAATTTTATCAAACACTTCAACTAACTTATAATCTATCAGTATCAACCATCCGCTATAAACTATATGTCATCAGTTACAACCATCAATCATAAACTATAAGTTATCAGCTAACTTACGAGTCAATCGCTATTTTTATAAAAAAAACCCTTAATCATATTTCTTAATCCATGCCTTTATCCAAAAGTGTTGCCTTTGCCCAAAGCTTACATATTAAAATTCAATTTTTTAATGGTACAAAAGGATTTGTTTTGCAACTGAATGGGTAAATGAAAAGTCTTTTCATAAAATAACGTTAGTGAAGACATGTATGAATGTGAAAAGGTCTCATGAATTCAATTCTATACTCGAAACATCAAATAATTTAATTTTTAAAATGTTTGTGTCATACTCCAAAATTTACCTGATGCGATTCACCTCTATTTATTTATTAAAGATGTTGAAATTAAGGGCTAAACGTGACCTCTTATATCATTTTTAATTAAATAAAGATGTGTAATTAGCGAATGCGTAGGCCCAAATATTTAGGGCCCATCTATTTCACTCTAAGGGTTTTTTTTTATTCTCATCATTTAATCATTTTTATTATCATTTTTCATTTTTACCAAATGATATTATTATTATTAATTTCATTGTTACTAACTATTAGTTATTAGTGTTTAGTATTATCAATTCTTACTATTAATATTAATATTAGTATTAGGATTATTAATATTAAATAAGTATTATTGTTAATTATTATTATCATTTTTAGTATTAGTATTAATACAATTATTAATTGGTGCCAATAAGTACTATTAGAACTATTATTATTTTGAATATTATTGTTAATTAGGATTATTATTAATTTTATTAATTAATTAAGTAAGGTTAATGGGCTAAATGGGTAACAGACCAATTATTGGACTTATGGGTATCAGGATCTTGGGCCAAATAGGGTTAGGGAGTGGACCGGGTCAGGACCGACCCAGCTCCTGTTCATTCATCTTCCACCTCACGGAGAAAACCCTAGCTGCGCAGCTCCCCAACAACACAAACCCTAAACAAGCTTCTTCAACCCAGGCCCATTGAATCGAATCTTCAACAAAACAAAACTGAATCTTAAATCAATTCGTAAATAAAATCAAACAATTTTTATTGAATCAAAACAATATTACAAACGAATAAAATCAATTACAACAAAATCGAAATAAAATAAAAACCTAAAGCAAATCAAATCTAAGATTCATCTAATAACTAATAACCTAATTGAATCTAATATTCCCTAAAAAGAACCGAACCCTAGGTTATAAAAGAAAAAGAAGAAAATTAGAAGGGGGACTTTTGGGATTTTTTCTGGAGACGCTGAGACTTCGGCTACGAACACCGAGCGAGTTCATCTTCGTCTTCATCTTCGATACCTGCAAAAAACGCACAAAGGAGAGGGATCAGAGGAGGGAGCATATACGTTCCAGAATACAGGACAAAAGGTAACCGGATTCATCACTTAGCTTAGGGTTCTTGTGATTGCATGTTTGTGTGTTGTTTTTGGTTTGAATCGTTGATTTGCGTGTTAGATTTAGGGGTTTATTGTATGAATCTGGGTTTGATAGGGTTAGGGTTCATACGTATGGGGTTAGGTTTCATGTTCTTGTGGGTTTCTGGGTTGAATGCATTGAAAGTTTGAAGGTTTTGGTTGAATATCAACCGGAAACCTGGGGTTTATGCGGTGGTCAATGGTGGCCGGTGAAGGTAGTTTCCTGGGTTTGTGTTCATAAGCGTGGAGAGAGTAGAGAGAGAAGCGAGGGTAGAGAGAGAATGAAAACGGAAAAATGGGAGTGACTTGTCTGAGATGCGTGATTTACTCCATTCCATGGCCGTTAGATCTACGCCATGTGGCCTCCTGATGGCCACATGGTCTCACATGCGAACATGATTCGGCGTGTATTCCCCATTGTATCTCTTGGTCAACTTTGAATCACAACCCTATAGTCATTATACCATAAAATCAAACGATAAGCATCTTGATGCCCCACTATAACACCACAAGCGTGCACACACTAAATCACACAGATTCAAATAAATTGGGTTGGCCCATGTGCTAATCACACTCCCAGTTTTTACTATATAATGGAAAAACACACCCCCCATGAATATTAAAAACAAAACTAATTAATTTATTTTATTTCTAATTAATTGTTTAATTGATTTTCTTAATTTTGTCCTCGACCCGATTATATCTAATGGGCGCATTGGAGAGAAATAAATCTAATAAAACTAATTAATTTATTTGTTAATATTAATTCTAATTCAATGGATTCTTGATTAATTTTCTCTTCGATCCGATCATATCTAATGATCGCATTGGCGAGGAATAAAGCAATAAAATATAGTAATGCAATTCGTTATCATGTAATAATCAAACCTATTTATTATGAGAGATAATGATGAAACCAATAATTTAATTATTTTAAGAAACTAAAATACACTTTATTTGTTGTTTGTGACGATCGAATCTATCGATTAGAATGGCCAGCAATCTTTTATCTAATCCGTTAACTATAGTGATCAAATCTATTGATCATCGCACCTGAGGGAAACATATCAAACTAGGGTTGTACGCTATAATTAAAACACTCCTTTCATCTTCAAATTACAAATTTCTAAAACTACGATAGGTAATTCAAATGCCTTCAAACAATTTCATAATCAATTCTAAGGCGTACAACCCTTCCCCGAACTACGTTGACTCTGATTCTCCCTAAGGAGATACGTAGGCACTTGGCAACAAGGCGAGTCCCCTTCCCTAAAATTTCAATTCATTCAAAATCTCACTTTTCGCCCTCTTCACTCCTTTAGCTATTAACCTCAATGATTTTGCCATAAACCTTTACTTTACAATACTACCCTTAGGAAAGGGTTAAGGGTGCCTCACACCTTCCCTTGACCTGATTATAATAATCTTATCCGAATCTCTTAACTGAGTAGGGTTTCCTATTCTCCGTGGAATAATAGGTGGCGAATTTAAAACCTTTATTTTTAGGGTAGGTTGCTACAGTTGGCGACTCTGTTGGGGATACACTTTTGGTTAATTATTATGCTCCTAAGTCTTGGGAGGGTTTAGGTTTTTTGTAAACTGTTTAGGTTTTTGGCGAATTTTTAGGGTTTGGCTAATTTTCCATTTTAGGGTTTGGTTTAGGGTTTGTGGTTTGTTTGTTGTAAATATTTAATTTTGTTTTATTCATTTATTTTTTATTTGCGTTAAATGTTTAATTGTCATATTTGCATTAAATGTTTAATTTTTATATTATTTGCACTGCAGGGATATATGAAACTGTTGTTAAACCTAAGCGTGGGAATTATATTTAAGACCACAGGGGAACTACATCGCCTACGAGTCTTATTATAATTCCACTGAGAGTGGGTTAAATATCCGGAAAGGTCTGATACTAGGCTTGACCTTGTTGAGGGCTGGACTTGGTATTTAGGTGATCTCTCTAGGAACCTACCCCTAAAATTCGAACCTCATGGATAAATGAGCTGTTCTAAAATCGAAAGAGACAAAAAGTCTCGGTGGCTATGAACGACCCCATGAGACCTTCTAGAACATACCCATGGGAAGGGTAGGCTCCCTGAGCTGTTACGTCGAACCTATGAACCTAGGGCTTATGTGATTATGTGGTAAATATATGTTTGTTTATTATTATTATTATTATATTTTGTGTTTTTTATGTGTATAATTATTTGCATGCATCATACATCATATGCATATTTTTATCATGTCTTATCCACAGGTAAAAAAAATGATAAAAAAAAGGATAATAAAAAATAATTCTTTTGGTGAATATTCAGGAAAATGAATGCTAAGAATCCTATCGTCCACCTCACTGTCTGAGTGCCTGGTATCAAGAAGCTAAGGATAATCAGGGATAAAATGCCATCAAATGCTTTGAACAGGTTTGTGGGTCGCTATGATGACATTCTGGATTTGCTCAAGGTTAAGGTTCAAGAGGAAGCTATCACCGCTTTGGTCCAGTTCTATGATCCTCCGCTTAGGTGTTTCACATTTCAGGATTTTCAGTTGGCTCCTACCTTGGAAGAGATGGATACTATGCTAGGGTTTTCAAGGACTAAAAAGGAATTTTATACAGGTGCTGGAAAGAAGGTTGAAATTTCTGATTTGGCCAAAGCCTTAGAAGTGCCCGTTGCGGATTTAGAATCTAATTACAAGACTGATGGTAATGTACATGGGATTAGGAGAACTTATTTAGAATCTCAAGCTATGTCTTATGCTGAAAAGAAACAATGGGACATTTATGGACATTTTCTGGCTCTCTTAATTTGTGGTGTTATTTTATTGCCTAAGAAGGCGGAGTATGTTGATCATGCCGCGATTCATGTTTTTACATCCTTCAGGGTTTCAGATGAGGATCCAACTCCTACTATTCTTGCTAATATTTATTATACCATCCATGATCGATATGAAAAGAAAAGGGGAATGCTATTTTGTTGTGTTCATTTATTGTATTCTTGGTTGACTTCTCATATTTACAAAGCTAGTTATTTGATCAAAGATTTGACTAGGCATGAATGGTCTCAGAAACTAAGGGCTCTCAAAGCGGATTCTATCTTCTGGTTTGCAAGGAAATTAAACTCCGATAGAATTATTTACAAATATGGAGAATTCAACAATGTGCCTTTAATGGAAACTTTAGGTTGTATTAATTATAACCCCGTGTTAGCATTGCGCCAATTGGGTCATTCTATGGATTGTGATCCTTCCAAACAACAAGTGGAGGAATTGATTTTGCATGACAATGGAAAAGGTGATCCTAGGACATTAAAGAAAATAATTCAAGCTTGGAAGCATGTTCAAACAAAGAACTTTGGGCCGAAGAATGTCATTGCTAAGGAACCTTACACTAGATGGGTTCAAGAAAGAGTTGGAAAGATTTTACTTCCCTTTGTTGTGGATCCCGCATACAAGCCCGATTCTCCTAATCTTGCTTCTCTATCCATCAAAGAGATAGAAGGAATCAAGGCTGCCCTAGAGGCGTCCTGAAAGGAAAAGGAAAAATTAGAACTTGACATACATCGACTTTCCAACGAAAAGAGCCAACTACGCTTCGACCTTAAAGAGAAAAACCAAGAGCTTTAAGCCGCAAAGGAAGAGAATGATAGACAAAGGAGTAAAAGAAAGTGTGCAACTGAAGGAGTCCTACGTGCTAACTTCGATCTAATTGCATATAATGAAAGGTTAGAACAAGCGGGCGTGGAAATTGCAAGGTGGAGAAGGCGTTATGAAAAGGCCTCCCGTGACAAAGAGGAATCCGAGAAAAATCTAGAAGCTGTAGTCTTTGAATTAACTGATAGCACTAAGGATTAAGAGGTGGAAATAAGGAATCTCAAGTATGACCTTCAAGAAGTACGCAATTCTGGACAAGATGAGTGCACAAGGAGATTGACCATGGAAGAAGCACTTTTACAGCGCACCGATGAGCACAATAGAGCACTTATAGCTTTGGCCGCACTTAGGCAAGTATTTGTAAAACAAAGAGAGCTATTCGAAGAGACAAGGGATGAAAAGGATTATTGGAGAAGGCAATACACAATTGTCTCTACGGCAAGTGAGCATGTGAGCATGGTTCCTAAAATGCTTAAGGATTATGAACAATGTCGTGATAATTATGACAAGCTAGTCTTCTTGTGCAACGACTTAATCCAAGATATTCCGAAGAGTTTGGAAAGAACGGAATCATCTCCCATCATTCTTCCCGAGGTAGTGAAGGAATTTATGGAGCTTTGTAGAGATATGGTGGACAAGTTCAAGGCGGATATTAAGAGGCATTCTTAGGCATTTATAGTTTTTAACTTTAAATTTGGAAGTTTATTTTTTGTTGGTTATTTCCTTTTGCAATATGAACAAGTCAAGTTGTATTTTCTTTCAAGTACTTTGAATTAATAAAGCATGTTTACTTCCGCATTATTCATTTTTCTCGTAATTATTCACCAAAAAAGGATTATTTAAAAAAAAAATAATAAAAAGGTTTTTACTAAAAAAAAAGAAGAAAAGAAATATATATATATATATATATATATATATATATATATATATATATATATATATATATTATAATGATAATGTGGATAAGACATGAACATATCATAAACATAACATTCATAGCATGCATACCATATTTATTTTTTTTTCAAGACATTAAAAGAAGGAAAACTGTCTTTATCTCCAGTCACGCCATTGCAACCATACCGCCGTACCAGACAAGGTCTCAAAAGAAGAAAGCAATAGAACATAGAGCAGAATCAAGCCGCCCTTCGCGAAGAAGTGACTCAGTTGAAAGGCACTGTGGAAGAAATCAAGGGAGGGATGACTCAAATGCTGAGTTTTATGAAGGATCTCATGGATAAACAGGAGAAGGCTAAGGAAGTTCAGGATCAATATGAGGAAATACCGGATGATGGTAACCCGTTGCTGGGGTATGTTCGGGGTAGTGACCCTCACAAAGCTAATGCCCGCTCCTCTAAGAGGGTCATCAAAACCCATGAGGAAGGAGAGGCTTCTCAGGAAGGATTTATCCCTACTACACAGAAAGAGGGGGTATCCCGCACAGTTCGGATCCCTGTCAATAATCCTCTTAAGGATGATGACTACTTGGAGTTACAGTATGGGGACACGGATGACACAAACCAAGCGCCTCAACACAAGCTGACTTCCCCTAACTCCGGGGAGGATTCTAAGGATAGCGGACAAATCAAGGCACTAGAGGAAAGGCTAAAGGTTGTAGAAGGATATGATGTCTTCGATGTGGATACCTTCGAAATGAGTTTAGTCCCAGATCTGACTATTCCATACAAATTCAAGGTTCCCAACTTTGAGAAGTACAAAGGACTCACATGCCCAAGGAACCACTTGCGCATGTATGTCCGGAAAATGGCTGCTTATGCCCATGATCAAAAGCTGATGATACACTTCTTCCAAGATAGTTTAAGCGGAGCGTCTGTTGACTGGTACATGCAATTGGAGAAATCCTATATCCAAAGCTGGAATGACCTTGCTAACATATTCTTGAAGCAATACAAGTACAATCTTGATATGGAACCCAACCGGATGCAACTACAAAATCTGTCGCAGAAGAAGGATGAATCATTCAAGGAGTATGCCCAAAGGTGGAGAGAAATGGCTTCTCGCGTCCAACCACCCTTGATGGAAAAAGAGCTGGTAGACATGTTCATGGGCACCTTGAAAGGACTAAATGGTCGGAAGTGTATCCTCAGGATTCTCATATCTGGTGGTTATTGGTGAAAGGATCGAAAATGGGATCAAGAGCGGAAAGATACAAGGAGCATCATCTGGTTCTTATCACTCAAAAAGGCCCACCCTAATTTTTGCGAAAAAGAAGGAAGGGGTGACCAATGCAGTGGTGCATCAAGAATCTAGACCTCCTATGTCATTTCCACCACAACAAAACAGGTTCCAAGGCCCTCAAAGAAGATTTGATCCTTTGCCTACTTCCAAAAGCGAGATACTGAGGTATTTGATAAGCGAGTCCTTGGTAGAAATCAAACCATTGGCACCTCCACCTCCAGGCAATGTTACACCCAAATACAACGCCAACGAAAGGTGCAAATACCATGCTAATTCTCCCGGACACACATTGGAGAAATGTTGGCCTTTCAAACATATAGTTCAGGATCTGATAGAGTCAGGGGCAATTTCCTTTGACAAACCTAATGTGAAAATAAATCCTATGCCTCACCATGATGGCGCAGTCAATGCAATTGAGTTCGTTACTAAGCAAGAGTTGGTTCAACAAAGAAGCTCCCCCATAGATGCACTTAAGAGGTATCTACTTATAAAGGGGTTCATCTTAGAACACAACGAAGCTTTTAAAGACACTTTGCAGAGGCTCGTGGATCAAGGGTTGATTCAACTGAAGGAACATTCTGAGGAGGAATACGTGGCTATGGTGGATAGGAATGAGCCATTGATGATACCCAGTCAAGGAGCAAGGAAGCCATTAATCATCCCCTGTTCTAAATCACCATTGCGGATACCTACACAAGAGCACACTAGGATCATCCCGATCAGAGCTCCATATCCTTTGGACAAAATGAAAGCAGTGTCCTGGGAGTACAATCCTGGTACCAATACTGCTGTGTCAAGCATTGTTGGGCCTGGGGGCATAACTCGTAGTGGTCGCATATTCAAAACTGCACAGGTGCAACCAAAGCCAAATGGAAACTTGACACAAACTAGTGATCAAGTTGCTGTGGGACCAAGTAATGAGGCTGACCCTAAGGATAAAGAAGCTACTAATAAGGATGCTGAGGAGTTTCTAACTTTAATCAAGACACCATCCAAAATATCACTCCTATCCCTATTGGTGCACTCCGAGAGGCATCGAGACGCCTTGATGAAGATTCTGAATGCCACCCATGTAACTAAAGACATCACTGTCAATCAGTTCGATGGGATGGTGGCTAATCTCACTGCTGGGGCATATCTTGGGTTCAGCGATCACGAGTTACCTCCACAAGGAAAGGCGCACAACAAAGCCTTATATATCTCCATACAATGTGGGAAAGCTCATCTATCTAGGGTTCTGATTGATACAGGTTCTTCACTAAATGTGATGCCCAAAGCTACTCTCAATAAAATAGCTTTGGAAGGTCTTATGGTTAGACCAAGCCGTCTGGTGGTCAAAGCTTTCGATGGATCACAAAGTCCGGTGTTTGGAGAAGTAGACCTCCCTGTTGTAGTCGGTCCTCACACCTTCTACATCAATTTCCAAGTAATGGAAATTGAACCAGCTTACACTTGCCTGCTGGGGCGTCCTTGGATTCACGCAACGGGGGAAGTCACCTCCAGCCTCCATTAGAAGATAAATATTATGGATGAGAATTGTATAGTGACCATCAATGGAGAAGAGGATATATTTGTCAGCAACCTGGATTCATACAAATACATCGAAGTTGGAGAAGGGGCACTAGAGACTGCATTCCAAGCGCTAGAGATTGCAACTGCTGTTACACTACCTGTGGAAAAGATACGAAGGGCGGTAACATCGTGGAGAGATCTACAAGACTTGAATGTGGAAGGCGGGGGAAAAGTACCAGAAATCCTAGAGAAGAAGGATCGCTTAGGGCTGGGATATCAACCGTCAAAGATCACAAGCACTGTGAAGGAGGAACAACAATTCCCCCCGATTATGGAGACTTTCGTGACAGGCGGGTATGAACATGTGGCCATGATATCCAGCATGGACTCTAACGAGGGAACGTACAACTTCATCCGAAGGGTCAGATCAGGGGAGCAGCTCCAAAACTAGACAAGCCCGGAGATACCGGAGATAATTTTCATTTCGAAGTAATTTGCTGTTGTTGCTTTATTTCTCTTTCAATAAAAACAATAACGCTCATGCCTCGCCCGAAGCATAGAGTTGGTTTGTAAGGGCCCCATTTACTTTCAAAGTTAAGGTTTATTAATAAAATTGTCGTTTGCATTTGGTATTAAAAACATTGTCTCTTCTTGCATTTATTTCTTTCTAAAATGACAAATAAATTTCTTGCATAAAAAAAAAGCACATCCATATCTGCATACTAAAAACAAAACATAAAACATGTGCAGATCACCTTCTAACACTATCGATAATAATACTGCTGAAACTCAATATAAACTCGAGGCTCTCGCTAATCAGTCTGAGGAAGGGGATGAGGAAAACGATGAACTTCCAGAAGAGTTGTCAAGGTTAATGGACAAGGAATCCAAAAGCATGCTCCCTCCTCAGGAGGCCATTGAAATCATAAATTTGGGTACAGACAAAGAACCCAAGGAAATCAAAATTGGGGAAACACTGAACGAGGAAGTAAAAGCAACGCTAATCAAGCTCCGCCACGAGTATGCAGAAATATTTGCTTGGTCATACCGTGACATGCCGGGGTTGGATACGGATATCGTCGTGCATAGATTACCGCTCAAAGAAGGGTGTGCACCGGTCAGACATAAGCGCAGAAGGGTTCGACCGAACATGGATAAAAAATTCCGAGAGGAGGTACTCAAACAATTCGACGCAGGGTTTCTTGCCGTAGTTGATTATCCGCCATGGATTGCCAACATAGTGCTAGTTCCTAAGAAAGACGGGAAGGTACGCATGTGCGTGGAGGACCTACACAAAGCAAGTCCAAAAGACGACTTCCCTCTACCCCATATAGATGTACTGGTAGACAATACGGCGCAAGCTTCGGTGTTCTCCTTCATGGATGGGTTCTCCGGGTATAATCAAATCAAAATGGCTCCCGAAGACATGGAGAATACAACCTTCATGACATCCTAGGTTACTTTCTGCTACAAGGTGATGCCTTTTGGATTGCGAAATGCAGGGGCAACATATCAAAGAGCCATGGTCACACTATTCCATGACATGATTCACAAGGAGGTCGAAGTATACGTGAATGATATGATTGCTAAGTCCGATACGAAAGAAGAGCATATTACACACCTGCAAAAATTGTTCGAACGCTTGAAGTTCAAGCTAAGGTTAAACCCAAACAAATGTACATTTTGTGTAAGGTTAGGAAAACTATTGGGATTCATTGTGAGCCAGCGAGGCATAGAGGTAGATCCCGACAAGGTGAAGGCTGTACAAGAAATGCCTGTTCCGAGGACAGAAAAAGAGGTTCGTGGATTCTTGGGTCGGTTGAATTACATCTCAAGGTTTATCTCACAATTAACGGCCACGTGTGAACCTATATTCAAGCTGCTGAGGAAAGATCAGCCAATCAGGTGGAATGACGATTGTCAAGTAGCCTTCGAAACTATAAAGAACTACTTACAAGAACCACCAATACTCATACCTCCCGTACCAGGAAAGCCACTAATCATGTACCTCACAGTCCTCGAGAGGTCTATGGGATGCGTACTAGGGCAACAGGACGAAACAGGCAGGAAGGAACGCGCTATTTACTATCTTAGCAAGAAATTCACGGATAGTAAATCCCGTTATTCGCCATTGGAAAAGACATGTTATGCCCTAGCATGGGCCTCCAAACGTCTACGGCAATATATGCTGAACCATTCCACATGGTTGATATCGAGGATGGATCCTTTGAAATATGTGTTCGAAAAGCAGGCTCTCACAGGTAGAATCGTAAGGTGGCAAATGTTACTGTCAGAATACGACATACAATTCGTCACTCAAAAGGCGATAAAAGGGAGTGTACTGGAAGAACATCTTGTTCACCAACCCCTCGAAGAATACCAATCTATGAAGTTTGACTTTCCTGATGAGGATATTATGGTGGTAAGGGACTACGAAATACCAGGACCCGACGAAGGACCTGAACCAGGGGCAATATGGACACTTATGTTTGATGGTGCCTCAAATGCACTAGGACATGGTATAGGGGCAGTCTTGACATCTCCTGACAACCGTCACTTACCTTTCATGGCGAGACTATGCTTTGACTGTACCAACAACATTGTAGAATACGAAGCATGTATATTGGGGTAAGAAGCTGCGATCGATCTGAGGATTAAACTACTTGAGGTGTATGGAGATTCAGCACTAGTAATCCACCAAGTCAATAAAGAATGGGATACTTGGGATGCAAAGCTTATCCCATATCGGGACCTCGTACTGGAACTAATGGCTGAGTTTGAGACAATCACTTTCATTCATATCCCAAGGGAAGAAAATCAAATGGCTGATGCACTAGCAACACTTTCCTCTATGTTCAAAGTGACTTGGCCAAACCACGAACCACGGATAACGGTTAGACACTTTGATGAGCATGCCTATTGTCTCACAATCGAGGAGCCGTCTGACGACAAACCATGGTACCACGATATCAAAAGGTACTAGGAGAAACAAGAATACCCAGAGAATGCCTCTACGATTGACAAAAAGAAACTAAGGAGGTTGGCAGCCAAATTCTTCTTGAGCGAGAATATCCTATACAAACGGAATTATGACTCGGTGCTATTAAGGTGTGTGGGCAAAAATGAGGCTAAGGAGATCATCAAAGAAGTACACGAAGGAACTTTCAGAACCCATGCAAATGGACATTCGATAACGAGAAAAATACTACGAGCAGGGTATTACTGGTTGACAATGGAGGCTGACTGTTTCCAATACGCAAGGACATGTCACAAGTGCCAAATCTACGCCGACAAAATACGTATGCCACCGAATCCGTTGAACATACTGAGTTCACCATGGCCATTTGCAATGTGGGGGATTGACATGATAGGGATGATCGAACCGAAAGCCTCTAACGGACACCAATTCATATTGGTGGCCATAGATTACTTCACCAAATGGGTTGAAGCAGCTTCTTACACCAACGTGACAAGACAAGTGGTCACCCGGTTTATTAAGCATAACATCATATGCCAGTATGGGGTTCCGAACAGGATTATCACTGACAATGGGTCGAATCTAAAAAACAACATGATGAGGGAGCTGTGCGAGGAGTTCAAGATTGAACACCACAATTCTTCACCATACAGGCCCAAGATGAATGGCACCGTCGAAGCTGCGAATAAGAACATCAAAAAGATAATACAAAAGATGGTGAAAACATACAAGGATTGGCATGAAATTATTCCCTTTACCCTACACGGTTACAGAACCTCGGTACGCACGTCCACAGGAGCAACACCATTCTCTTTGGTTTACGGTATGGAAGCAGTCCTCCCTATAGAAGTGGAGATTCCTTCATTAAGAGTCCTGGCTGACACAAAGTTAGAAGAATCGGAATGGGTAAAAACTCGTTTTGATCAGCTTAATCTCGTTGAAGAAAAGCGACTGACAGCTTTGTGTCACGGGCAACTCTATCAGAAAAGGATGAAAAGGGCATTCGATAAAAAGGTCCGTCCTCAAACTTACAAAGAAGGTGATGTCGTCCTCAAGAAAATTCTACTACCTCGACTTGACGCCCGTGGAAAGTGGACACCTAACTACGAAGGCCCATACGTTGTAAAAACGGTACTCTCAGGAGGAGCACTGGTTCTTACTACAATGGATGGGGATCAGTTACCGCACCCAATCAATTCTAATGCGGTCAAGAAGTATTATGCCTAGCAAAGGCAGGATTACAGGCTATAAGCCGAAGGCAAATTACGAAGGATAAGGAGTCGTGCAATCATCTACTTCTAAGGTCAAAGGATTACTGGGGCCCTCGATAACAAAGGAGCAACGACAGTATTAATATCATTTCTATTTGTCATTTCCTTTTCTCGCATTTTTGTACATTCGCCAATTCAAGGAAATATCAATAAAAGTTTTCTTTTCTTTCATACTATGCTTTCTCGTCATTTCAATGCCATTTGCAAAGGATAAATTATTTTCATAAACCTTAACTTGGATTTAATATGGGAGACTTACAAACTTTCAATACAAAAGCAATAGGATAAAACTACAAAATCTCTGGAGGGCAGTACACGCCTTACGCTGCGATTCATTCTGATTTACCACAACTCTTTTAAAAAGGATACTATCAATGGATCATTCAAATACAATCCGAACTAGGATTCGCGAACATTTCAAAAGGGGTTAAACAAAGTCAATGGGTGATAAGGAGATAAGACGTTAGGAGTTATTATACACACATACTCATTTGCATACACGCAACATGTACATGTGTAAACTTCATACATCAACATTATACAAACAACGGGGTCATACGCATACGCATGATGCATACGCATTTACAAAACAATCTTCTATACAGGTAAATTTGCCCGAACCAGAGCAAGTGACTCCTATTGGTGCAGGTAAACTTGTCCGAACTAGGGCAAGCGACTCCTATTGGTGCAGGTAAACTTGTCCGAACTAGGGAAAGTGACTCCTACTGGTGCAGGTAAACTTGTCCGAACCAAGGCAAGTGATTCCTATTAGTGCAGGTAAACTTGTCCGAACCAGGGCAAGTGATCCTATTGGTGCAGGTAAATTTGTCCGAACCAGGGCAAGTAACTCTTATTGGTGCATGTTAGCTTGTCAGAACTATGACGAGTGATCCTATTAGTGCAGGTGAGCTTGCTAGAACTATAGCAATTGATCCTTTTGGGTTACACAAACTACGAGAACTTACTAGAACTATAGTAAGTGGAGGTTTCACAAACTGCGAAAGCTTGCTAGCACTATAGCAAGTTGGTTACACAACTAACTGCAAGTCCTAGCTATCTAAGTCTCAGGCTTTAACAGGACAATTCTCTTCTCTCACACTCGAGCACAAAGTAAATTTAGGGGTCTTCCATTATTTAATAACTCTTCGATCCGAAAAGCGTGAGACCTGCATACTCTCACGCCATTCAATCCAAGGTAATTAAATAGGGGCAGCTGTCATACCCCAAAATTTACCCGGTACGATTCACCTCTTTTTATTTATTAAAGATGTTGAAATTAAGTGCTATGGGGTTTAACATATCTATTGTTAAACGTGACCTCTTATATCATCTTTAATTAAATAAAGATGTGTAATTAGCAAATACGTAGGCCCAAATATTTAGGGCCCATCTATTTCCCTCTAAGGGTTTTTTTTATTCTCATCATTTAATCATTTTTATTATCATTTTTCATTTTTACCAAATGATATTATTATTATTAATTTCATTGTTACTAACTATTAGTTATTAGTGTTTAGTATTATCAATTCTTACTATTAATATTAATATTAGTATTATGATAATTAATATTAAATAAGTATTATTGTTAATTATTATTATCATTTTTAGTATTAGTACTAATATAATTATTAATTGGTGCCAATAAGTACTATTAGAACTATTATTATTTTGAATATTATTGTTAATTAGGTTTATTATTAATTTTATTAATTAATTAAGTAAGGTTAATGTGCTAAATGGGTAACGGACCAGTTATAGGACTGATGGGTATCAGGATCTTGGGCCAAACAGGGTTAGGGAGTGGACCGGGTCAGGACCGACCCGGGTCCTGTTCATTCATCTTCCACCTCACGCAGAAAACCCTAGCTGCGCAGCTCCCCAACAACACAAACCCTAAACAAGCTTCTTCAACCCAGGCCCATTGAATCGAATCTTCAGCAAAACAAAACTGAATCTTAAATCAATTCGTAAATAAAATCAAACAATTTTTATTGAATCAAAACAATATTACAAACAAATAAAATCAATTACAACAAAATCGAAATCACATTAAAACCTAAAGCAAATCAAGTCTAAGATTCATCTAATAACTAATAACCTAATTGAATCTAATATTCCCTAAACAGAACCGAACCCTAGGTTATAAAAGAAAAAGAAGAAAATTAGAAGGGGGGCTTTTGGGATTTTTTCTGGAGAAGCTGAGACTTCGGCCACGAACACCGAGCGAGTTCATCTTCGTCTTCATCTTCGATACCTGTAAAAAACGCACAGAGAAGGAGAGGGGTCAGAGGAGGGAGCATACACGTTCCAGAATACAAGACAAAAGGTAACCGGATTCATCACTTAGCTTAGAGTTCTTGTGATTGCATGTTTGTGTGTTGTTTTTGGTTTGAATCTTTGATTTGCGTGTTAGATTTGGGGGTTTATTGTTTGAATCTGGGTTTGATAGGGTTAGGGTTCATACGTATGGGGTTAGGGTTCATGTTCATGTGTGTTTCTGGGTTGAATGCATTGAATGTTTGAAGGTTTTGGTTGAATATCAACCGGTAACCTGGGATTTATGCGGTGGTCGATGGTGGCCGGTGAAGGTAGTTTCCTGGGTTTGTGTTCATAAGCATGGAGAGAGTAGAGAGAGAAACGAGGGTAGAGAGAAAATGAAAACGGAAAAATGGGAGTGACTTGTCTGAGATGCGTGATTTACTCCTTTCCATGGCCGTTGGATCTACGCCATGTGGCCTCCTGATGGCCACATGGTCTCACATGCGAACATGATTCGGTGTGTATTCCCCATTGTATCTCTTGGTCAACCTTGAATCACAACCCTATAGTCATTATACCATAAAATCAAACGATCAGCATCTTGATGCCCCACTATAACACCACAAGCGCGCACACACTAAATCACACAGATTCAAATAAATTGGGCTGGCCAATGTGCTAATCACACTCCCAGTTTTTACTATTTAATTGAAAAACACACCCCCCATGAATAATAAAAACAAAACTAATTAATTTATTTTATTTCTAATTAATTGTTTAATTGATTTTCTTAATTTTCTCCTAGATTCGACTATATCTAATGGGCGCATCGGGGAGAAATAAATCTAATAAAACTAATTAATTGATTTGTTAATATTAATTCTAATTCAATGGACTCTTGATTAATTTTCTCTTCGATCCGATCATATCTAATGATCGCATTGGCGAGGAATAAAGTAATAAAATATAGTAATGCATTTCGTTATCTTGTAATAATCAAACCTATTGATTATGAGATATAATGATGAAACCAATAATTTAATTATTTGAAGAAACTAAAATACACTTTATTTGTTGTTCGTGACGATCGAATCTATTGATCAGAATGGCCAGCAATCTTTTATCAAATCCGCTAACTATAGTGATCAAATCTATTGATCATCGCACCTGACGGAAACATATCAAACTAGGGTTGTACGCTATAATTAAAACACTCTTTTCATCTTCGAATTACAAATTTCTAAAACTACGATAGGTAATTCAAAATGCCTTCAAACAATTTCATAATCAATTCTAAGGCGTACAACCCTTCCCCGAACTACGTTGACTCTGATTCTTCCTAAGGAGATACGTAGGCACTTGGCAACAAGGCGAGTCCCCTTCCCTAAAATTTCAATTAATTCAAAATCTCACTTTTCGCCCTCTTCACTCCTTTAGCTATTAACCTCAATGATTTTGCCATAAACCTTTACTTTACAATGCAACCCTTAGGAAAGGGTTATGGGTGCCTCACACCTTCCCTTGACCTGATTATAATAATCTTACCCGAATCTCTTAACTGCGTAGGGTTTCCTATTCGCCCTGGAAGAATAGGTGGCGACTTTAAAACCTTTATTTTTAGGGCAGGTTCCTACAGTTTGTTATGGGAATTTCTTATGTCGTTTAAAGATTTTCATCCCATTGTCATCAATCACAAGTTTTCAATAAACAAGTGATCATCTTTCAAATGATATCCAAGATATAATGTAATTGAAAATTCTCATAAATAGTTCTTGTTCCACCTAAGTGTCTTCCATAAGATGAAGAGTAGAAATGTGTCTCTTCTACATATTTTCTTAGTAATTGTTGGGAACTTTTTTTTTAATGAGTAATGATATTCATACACCAAAATTCTACATCAATATTTACACCAAACATTATTCACCGTATTTATACGGTGGATAATGTTTTTTATAATAATAAATAATTTTTTTAATTTATTTTAAATAAGATATACTGACATAAAATTGTGTCATTAATCAATTTTATAACTTCGTTAACTAACTGTTTACATTTTATTAACCAACTTTGTTTTATTGCTACAAGTTATTATAAATATCTGAGTGTTTATTAACCAACTTTATAACATCATTAACCAACATTTTACACTTCATTAACCAACTTCATTTTACTACTAAAAATTATTTTGAACATCTGAGCGTTTATTAACTAACTTCAATACTTTATTAACCAACCTTTCACTTTTCATTAACCAACTTTGTTTTACTAAATTGTTTTTAACATTTTGACGTTTATTAAACAACTTGATCACTTCATTAACCAATTTTTTATATTTCATTAACCAACTTTGTCACTGTTTACTATTCACGTGCATGTTCGTGTTCACTGTTCAAAAAAATATTATTTTATTTAAAAAAACACTATTCACCATATAAATACGGTGAATAGTGTTGGATGTAAGTATTGTTGTAGGATTTTGGTGTATGAATAGCATTACTCATTTTCTTTTGTTGAGAATTATATTCAGGGGCAACAAATTCACTAATCAAATAGTTGGCAATGTCAATGTGCCAAGGTTTATCGATACAGAAGGGAAAAGAAATTTCTTATATTATAACTCTTCATTTATAAATAACATGTCATGACTTGAAACTCCATTGGAAGTCTTGGTAGGTGATATCCCACTTGAATCTCTACCCATTTTTATGAATCAATGATTGTTATCTTTCTTTGCATTCAGATATTTAATGATACAATGATAAATATACACCACAACTATGATGCCGACCAAATGTTTCTTGAAAATTATTAATATTTAAACACCATGGGTATCTTCTAAAATAACAAGAAAATATCTATGTGAAGTTTGTATTTTGAATATATGAAAATAGGCAACACTTTGTGAAGTGTTGCAGTAGGCAGTTTGTAGTTTGAAGTAGAAATAGGCAACACTACATGAAGTGTGGCGGAATGAAAATATGCAACTCTTGGTAAATGTTGCAGTAGGCCAAGCATTGTAACTTTTGGAAAAAGAATTGTTTCACCAAGGGTCGTTACCTTATGAAACAATACTAAAGTGACCTATAAACTTTATTATGGATTCAGAAATTTACAACAAAAAATGCACATCTGATAAGCCTATTGTTCGCGTTGAGCAGAATAGATGGCCAGCAACGGTAGGCTTGATCTTCGATGATGGTTGAGAAAAAGGGGTTTGTACCTGCAAGGCACTCCAATGCCAAAGTAAGTAAGAGAACAATAAGGTACAACAGAAAAGTATGAGATTTTAGGCAAAGTTTAGATTACCTTGCCCTCTAGAGGTAGAGGGTTATTTATTGTGTTCTCTTTGAGGTGGATTGGATCTCCTATATTCGTGGGCCTGGGTATAATTTTCGGCCCAAAATATAGGAGACCGTTGATTTCGTCTTGACTAGTCGTGCACGGGATACTAGCCGTTGCTAGAGACAGAATCCCGGCGTGCTCGGCTAATCCTTAATCGTGCTCGGTCAAAGGGGGAGATGTCTTTCCTATCGGCTCTGTGAGTTAGGCCAACGCTTATTGAGCTGGTTTGTGCCAAAGAGTGGATTGGGCCAATTGGAACAATTGGGCTAGGCCAGAACAGGAGCCCCCCAGTGTTAGAACAAGATTTGTTCTGATCAATATTATATGTTTTGATGATAACATTATATATGAATTTTGTATAAGACAATGTGGTACTCTAATCCTTTTCATTTTCCATTTCAGGAAATATATAAAAAGTATGCATAAAGCAGCGCTCAGAAGCACTGACTCAGAAGGTTCTGGATGGCTACATCAGAACATGCTCTGGCAAGACATTAGAAGATGGTCAAGCAGAATCAGAACATGAACTATGAAGCATCAGAAGAACATGAAGTCAGAAGCAGAAGCACTGAAGTTCTGAATGGTATCACGCTCAAGCTCTTCAAAGTCAGAAGACAAGAAGATGCTCTACACCAAGCTGTTAACTCTGAAATTCAAACGTTGTTATCTACAAATCTGAGTCCGTAAGCAAATACAAGATGACAGGCTATTAAGTCTAATCTCTGACTGACAAAGGAACGTTATAAGCTACAAAAGGCAAAGTCAGTAAAAGCAGCAAAAGCATGGCTCGAGGTAGTTGACAAAAGTGTGAAACATTAAATGCAGCGTTGTACTATTCACGCAAAGCATTAAATGCAACCCAACAGTCATCTTCTCTCAACGAATATATATAAAAGTTCTGATCAGAAGCAGCAAAGAGAATACTTGCGCATTATACTAAAACGCTGTCAAAATCAAATCTCACGAACTCTTGTAATATTTAGTGAGTGTTAAGCTTAGAACTTAAGTGAAATATCATTGTTGTGATTATAGCTTTATTAGAAGCAGTCTTACTCTTGTAAACATTATTTTACATTGTTTGTAAAAGGTTCCTAGAGTGATCAAGTTGTGATCAGTAGACTCTAGAATACTTAGAAGTTTTCTAAGTGGAGAATTCCTAGTGTGATCAAGTTGTGATTTGTATACTTTAGAAGACTTAGAAGTTATCTAAGTGGAAAACCATTGTAATCAGTTGGATTAGTGGATTAAATCCTCAGTTGAGGTAAATCACTCTAAAGGATGGACTGGAGTAGTTTCGTTAACAACGAACCAGGATAAAAATAATTGTGTTCATTGTTTTTATCTTACAAGTTTTTAAAGTCACACTTATTCAAACCCCCCCTTTCTAAGTGTTTTTCTATCCTTCACCCAAGTCGTTGCTTCCGGTCATGGAAGTGATGACTTAAGGTCACTAGGAACGGGCATAGGAGACCATCCTAGAAGAGGTGTTGCTATCTGTTGGACTAGTAGCGACGCTCGAGCGGACTGGGCATGTGCGTGTCTGTCTCGAACTTTGTGGTGCATTTAATGCGTCATGATGAATGTTGGCCTAGTGACTAGGGTTAGGGGTTAATGATGGCCTTTTCTCTTCCCAAGCCCAGGCGTGCGTGTCACGTGGGGGTTTCAAGTGCTTATAAATACTTTGCACTCCCTTTTATTTGAATTTTTATGCTCTCTCTGTATTCTCACATCCTTCAACCGTATGTTTCCTCCTCCGCCATTATCTCCGCCGTAAGAGCTTTTTCTTCTCACGCTTCAGGCTCTTCCTCCAACCTTTCCAAGTAAGTTTGACCCTTCGTTCTTTATATTTCCTAAGTTTGATTTAGAAATGCATGCGATAGGATAGTCTTAGGATGATCGACAGCTATTTCCGGTGAGGTGTTGGTGGTTTACGGCGACGATACCGTATTCTTCACCATCAAAAAGAGCTAGACCCTAAGTTTTCTGTTAGAAATAGCGTCATAGGCCCAATTTTTTTAAGAATTTGATCGAATTTCGATTGAGGTTCTTCCCTTTGGTGGATTGCAGGCGTTCTCTGATGGGTGCTATGCATCTTTTGGTGAAGCTTTAACCGATTTCTGGGTTACCATTGGGGTTTCATCTTTGTTTTTTATGGATGGCTCTTCGATTTAGGGCATGACGGGGGTTTTTCATCCCCAGATCAGTTTCACGCCTTTTCACTTGATTAGAAGTGGAAGGGTGGATTTGATTTTATCATCGAATTCACTTGTATCCTCTGTTTTTCAGGTGATAATGGACTAAAAAGTAGATGATGAGACGCTTTCCTCCACCTCGGTGTTGTCTTCAGCCACTCCTCCATCTGAGCAGGAAGTCATCGTGGAGGACTGGGCAACGACCGAGGTGCTCGAATTAGAATGTCATTTTGCTACGGACAGTTCGGGCGTCCACACTGTTGTTGGGGGACATGTGGGTGAAGGTTGAAATTTGGAAAAAAATGATTGGTCCGTCTCCGTGCCCGATGTAGACGAATGGTTGTGCAACACCTATCCCCCGGACCTAATCCCAATATATGAGATTGTTTTCAGGGAGATGGGGTTTCGGGTGCCGTTCACGGATTTTAAGATTTCCGTTTCAACCACTTGAAGCTCGCGCCCAACCAACTTCATCCGAACTCTATTGCCTTTCTCTGGGCTTTCGAGTTGACATGTCAGTATCTGGGGATTGGGGCCACACTTTCGCTGCTATTCTATTATTTCCACGTGCAGCACAAGATGGACCACGAGCGGTATAGCTGGGTTTCTTTGAAGCAGGCGAAGAAACTCTTTAAACCTTCTCTTACTCCCTCAAGCATTTCAAGACACGCTACTTCCTACTCCGACCTCAATCAACGGCAGCTCGGGACTTGGTTTTTTGGCTTGTGCCGATGAAGGATGCTCGTGGTCAACTGGTCTTGACCGATATTGGTGACCCGAGGATGATGAGGAAGCCGAAGTTGCGGTTTCAGTGGTCATTAGATCACTTTAAATATACTACCGACCAATACATTACCAGACTTGGAGAGCTGGACGAAGATGACTGGGCCGCTTTTAAGGAGTTGTCCGGCTTTGTGCGGAGCTTTTCCCTGGTACAAAAGGTGGATTATGCAGGGAGACCGGTGTTTGATGCTGACGGGGAGCCGGAATTGGAGCCTCGTTCTATTAATATTAAGGAGTTTGTTAAGTGTGACTCAGTCGAGGGGGCCATGGGTCTCCTGGGTACCCATTTTATTTATGCAACTTGTGCTAAGTGTTTGCCCGTTCAAGTTTTTACTAACTAATTTCTTGTTTGTCTGTTTTGCAGGATCAATGGCGAGCACGTAGGACCGAGTTTGATTACAGGGCCAAAGCGTCTAAGAAGGGTGCCGCCACTTGCAAGACCCCAATTCTACCCCGGTAATTATTAAGAAAAATCAGAGTTATAAAATTCTATTTCGACAAACAATTGGAGTATTACAATTTAACTTAAACAACCATATCATGCCATCATAGATACATAACACCACTTCATAGATGAACTAAAACCACATGAATTAACTTTATTAACATTAAGCAGCAGAACAACATTAATCGACTTTGATAACATAGCATCTTTCAACTTAAAACCATTTTAAACATCAACAATTACTTTCCATGTATCAACATAGTTATTCAACAACAAAATCAAACAACTAAATAACTAGCGTTCACCCCTCGGGTGTTACGTATCAAAGAGACAGCCCGACTTAGACTAACGACAACTAATCCTTCAATTCTTGAATACCTGCACGTTACCAACAAAGGGTAACATTCAAGCAGAAGGGTGAAAATTCAAATCATTATAAATAAACATAATATGGGAAACGTAAAACACAACAAGAATACATTTCAAGAATTCATCACTCTTCACATAAACATGCATTCATATACAATATCTTAAGATTCACATGTTTAACTCATTCGATAAAGCTCCACAATTCCAAGTAATCAAACATAATTACCAAACAATGTACATGATCATATTTCACCAACATATGGATTCTAAGTACATAACCCTTCTAACACATTCATAAAGTAACAATTGTATATAAGTATAATCATATTTCAAGTTTAAGGTAATCACATCTCTTACCACATGTATTCATCATCAACCAACATGGTTCACATATTCCACATATACACATATGCCATTAATACATGTATCTTCACATTCTCATTATTTATATTTTTAATCACATATATCACATCCACAATGCATCAACAATTCATATTAAATGAATTCAACTTTGCAATATGCATTCACACATCATAGCAACCACTTCATCATTACAATGACTCGAATGCAACTCAATATTATGCATATGCATGTGATACCATTCGGAGTAAAACTCCCAACTTAAACAATTGCCATTGGGCCAACTTAAACATTTTCCACTTGGGCCAACTTAAACATTTGCCATATAGGCCAACTTAAACATTTGCCACTTGGGCCAACTTAAACAATGCAATGGATGCGACTCGAATGATGCACACCCAAAAATACAATATAAACAACACGTCACAACATTGTCTAAACAACATCAACTCAATGCCAAGGTTCTATGACAATAACCATATCTTTACTATCATAGTAACTTACACTACTACATTTTTGGCCTACAGCCACGCTAAAATTTTCAACAGCTCAGAAAATGTGGCCACATATATGATTTGACCAGGGTTTTCAAAGCGTAGAATTATGTTATAAAATATTGAATCCGGAGTATTAAACTGTGGCCTTTACTTCAATTGCCACGGTTAGACAACTGCAGATATTTTTAGCCGCAAAAGAAAACCGCGGCCTTATAATTTTCACTTCAAACTGTGGCCCAACCCTAAAATAATATATCCCTCCAAAATTTCCCTCTTTTTTTTGTTTTCCCTCTCATAATTATTTTCTTTTATAATTTTTTTAGATTAAAAAAGTAAAAGAAAAATTGAAAAGATAAATACACAAACCCTAAAATCAATCAAGCTCTCTCTTCCTTGTCTTTCCCAAACATACGGTGTCGCTCCTTCTCCTCCAGTCTCCTCTCGGCGTTTACAGATGCCGATGAAACAACGACGTACGCTGGCGTCATGAACGAGTGACGAACACCGAACACCGATTTACACCGATTCAACTGATTTGAGTTTCAGAAAACGGTTTCTTTTACGAACTGATTCTTGTGTTTGTTTTTCAGAAACTGAAAGCTAGTTGGAGACTTGCTTTGGCGGACAGTTATTGGTTTTTTAGGATCTGCGTTTGGAACTATTGGTGGTGTTGGTGGTGGTGGCATTTTTGTTCCTATGCTTACTCTTATTACCGGTTTTGATACAATGTCTGCTGCAGCTCTTTCCAAATGTAAGAATTCAAACCATATCATTGTCCATTTTTAAATTGCAAAAATGTCTTCAACCCTTCATTCAAATTGCAAGCCGGTGAAACACCACACCATCATTTCTCCACCACTATTTTCCATATGTCATTCTCTTTTCTCACATATATCGATTGCTGAAACAAAACAATATCCATTGTTCTCTCTTTTTGCAACATCCGTTAACAATCGAATGAGACAGCGGTCGTTCCGGTCTTTGTTCTTTGATTGTCCAGATTCACGCTTCTCATCTCCTAACAACAACTGGTTATTAAATTCTAGTGAGTCCTTAACCTTTAATTTCTTCTAAATGTGAAAATACCAAAAATAATTTCAAAACCCTAATCTCCTATTTTACCCCAATATTAGAGAGAGTCTGAAGTGAGCGGGAAATGTCTGCATCTGAAGCTTAGAAGAAGTTCAAGGAAGGGAAAGAGGTTTTTAATGGTTGACAACTCTTGTTATCTTGTATTACGCGTTGGGATAACGTTTCCCTTCACTAAGGTCTTGTCGGTATTAATATTAGTTGCGTAGCTTCTGATCGAGACAACTTTCCCCTCAATGTATTTCTAAGTTTTTGTAATTTTTGTTCTGATTTCTGTTTAAAATTTATATAATCTATGTTGTGTTCAAATTGTGCGGTTTCATAGATCCGTTATCTTGTCAATGCTTGTATTGGACGTTGAAGGATGTTTCTAAACATGGGAAAGCATATGAGATATGAATTTGAAGTTCTAATATCTTTTAGAAATTATTTATTAACTATTTATATTTTTTGTTGTTTTTTTTAATTTATGAGATTGTTGGTCATAAGGTGCAACTCGGTCATGGAGATACCATTCAACATTTCAACATGATAGGTTAATAATGGTATTTGAACAAGTTTATTGTTGTCAGATTCTTCTTATTGTAGAGGATATTATATTTTATTGAATGCTTAATTGGCATCATTTAATTGTTTAATGGAGTTAAATTTCCCTTTTGGTTCTGCTATACTTCAATGCAATCCACCAATGTTTAAGCATGTTTTTCTTTTTTTTGTTAATTAATTGCTAATATAAAATATTTAGCCAAAAGTTTGCTTAATTTGTTATAGGTCAGTGAAAGTTGTTACTTGTGAGTCATTGAACAATAATGTTAGGATAATCAACGGAGTATCATCACTTTTGCTAGCATTAGTTCCTGGAAATGCAAAAATACTTAAAGGTATTCATGGTTGGGAACTCATACTTACTTTTCTAGGACCATAGTTTCCGTGTTGGATGGAGAAGACTTTTTCATTATTGCATTAGTAGCTATAAGACAAAGTTTTTGTATAAAATGCTATCAAGTAACAATCTATTTTCTTCACCGTGTTTGTTTCCTTTTGTAGTGGCGCGTCTTCTTTCAACCAATTCATTCACGAACTTTCTATGGATTCCGATAATTCAAGCCTCGAATACTTATCATTGTAGAAGAAGATAGTGATAGATATTAATGCCATCCGTCTCCCGCATCTCATAGTTCTAGAGCCTCTGAAGCTGCTTTTACAAGAAACAGTGGGCATCAGATGAACTGGGTCCCATATATCTTACTTTGGATTTTAATTTCTCTAAAATTCTTTTTGAGGATTTCACTTGTCTTCTCCATTTAGCTTATTTTGTCGTGTCAAAATCCCTACATATCTCTAGAGAGAAACACCCTTCACATTTACATGCATATAAGAGAGTGCAAAGCCTCAAGGATCACTTTATCCACCATGTTGCTTCATATTTACATGCATATAAGAGAGTGCAAAGCCTCAAGGATCACTTAATCCACCGTTCTATATCCACACTAGGGGAGGAAGACGCCACACCTTCTGAAAGGAAAATCAACTATTAGTATTTGAATACAGAGGCGGTAACATGTCAGGATGTCATAAACAATCTCGGGTAAATGCTGTCGAGTAGCTTCCTTTATATACGACCTAGATTGCTTGCTGCCAGAAATCTTAAACATTCGTGTAGCTAGAACATCGGTGGTTGTTGGATCTAGCCCAAACACTTCAAATTTTAAATCAAATTTTTAGCTTGAAATCTAGACCGTCTGATCTCGATCGAACAACCACCTATGTCTTGAGTTTGTTGATTACTAGCAAAGCAAATTTATTTATATATGTTTGTTTTATTTTGGAATCTTATTTTCCAACTTCATGATTTATCATTACTCTTGCGACAGGTATCGGTACAAAGCTATTCACGTGATTACTGCTGATGGATATATTCTTCTTTTGGAAAGAATACCTAGGTAAAACATTCACTTTTTACCAAAATTTAAATGGATCTTCGTCAATTTAGTGATATACCCCTTTGAGTTCAGCACTTATATATAATTAATTACTATATAATTCAGAAATGGACAAGTCTAATCCCTATAATTTGACAGGAGAGATGCTAAAAAAGTTGTTTTTCTTCTACATGGTGTTTTGATTCATCAATGGAGTGAGTTATGTTATCTCTATTTTGCTCGTTTATTGAGATTTAATTTACTTATACAAATTAAAGGATTTAATAAGTATACACGTTTGAAAACTCGTATTTGGAAGACATATTTTTGTGATTTAGTTAACTTATAAACTTTTTGCTTACTTTGACTCAGTTGGGTATATAATGGTATTGTTGGATCTGCAGCTTTTGCGGCCTATGATCAAGGTTTGTTATATAATCTTAAAGTTAATATATGTACTGTCGCAAACAATTTCTTTCCGGAATTATTAAAGTTTTTGTTCTATCTGTAGGGTACAATGTATATCTTGGGAAGTTTTGCGGTTTGGTTTCTAGAGAACATGTCAACAAGAACATATCATCGCGTCAGTAAGTTCTCAAAACGAATTTCATTAATCAATTTCAACTATAGATTGTAAAACCTTTTTATTCAAATATCATTTAAACACACTCTCTTTCCACGGTTAGAGAAGCTAGATTTATTTTATATGTTGTACTTTTTGTCTTTGTTATTTTTTAATACTTGCTTTCTTCAAATTCTTCACAACTTCATTTAATCATTTAACCTATAAAATTAATTCATTTTAACTTCATTTTTTGAACACTTCTCATTTAATATATCTATTTTATGAATAATCAATTAAATCACAAAAATATTATTTATTTGATATATTTTTATTAGGTTTAAAATAACATATTTTTAAGTATTTTAAAATACTTTAAATTTAGTTTTCATTTGATTTTCAAAACTTAACCTCTTGTACATATTTTTGTGATTAAAACCCTAATCATTTAGGTCTTAATTAGGTATAGACCTTGCCTTTACCCTAATTAAGTTGACTTTTGTTAATATTCCAAATTGTTTTCAATCTCCGATCTAAACAGACGATACAGGTTTTCAGACAACAAAACCTTGTATCATTTCAAACGATCATTCAACTGTTTCTCATAAACAGTAAATAAATCTCTGGGCCTCTATTAGAGTGTAAGACCCAACACCTTCTTTCTTTTCATAGTTTGTTTTCAAAACTGTATTTACAAAATCTTCTATCTATTTTCAAAACATTCTTCTGGTATTTGAAGGGCATTATTCCTGGTGAAACTCTTCAGATACCTATGTGACCTAATGTCCATCTTCACTTCTTCTGTTTTCAAAAACCTTTAACTGTTTATAATAAATATTCAATTGTTGCCAATAAACAACCAAGCTACTGCTAAGGCTTTGTACATACATCTTCAAAGGCCTCCACTCCATTCAGTTTAGGCTTTATAGCTTTCCATTTACAAGCTTTCATTTAAATTAGTGTCAAATATAAACTGTATATATATTGTTTAGAACTACGTCTGAGTGTAAACCTTAGGACAAATAAACTATACATACATACATATATATATATATATATATATATATATTATATATTATAGGACTATGGCCTAGGATTGAGAATGTCTTCCCGGTGAAGGCTCTTTCCTAATTAGAGATCTTTAGTTCAAACCTCAAGATGAATTATTCCCGGTGAAACATCTTGAAAAAAGCCTTAGAACCGAAATAGGATACATCCATGCAAGAGGATTTATTCCTGGTGAAACCTCTTACCCATTTTCTTAGAGCCAAAATAAGTTCAAAACCACATAGCTTTCTCTTGTGCTATAACAAGGACCCTCGATGACCCTCGATTAGCCTCCTCTTGGGCTTTGTACAAGGACCCACAGGCTTCTTAAAAGCATTCCCAGCTTACTCTTGCGCTTGTATACAAGGACCCATCAGGTTTCTTATAAACATACGAACATGTCTTTAGTCACCTTTTAGCCTACCCTGGTGAGTTTCTTCTATTCTTAAAACCAGACTTTAAACAAGCTAAGAATGCCTCAATCGCAGTATTGAGTTCACCATTTGGAATGAGAGACATGGACAGTCTCTGTCACCTTTATCTCCAATAGTTTTCCTCCTTAGCAGAGTCTAGGTCTCAATCCGTCTATTCTCACTCAGAGTCAGCCTTAATCTTGGGCTTTAGACAAGAAGTCTCAAATAGTTAATCACTCCTCCTTTAAATCCAACATCCCTGAAAAGGGTCAGCCTCCATTAATTCATTCATTTAAATAAAAATTCCCTGGAAAGGGTTAGCCTCCATATCATTCTTTCATTTTAACAAAATCCCCTGGAAAGGGTTAGCCTCCTAAATCAGTCCTCTAAAGTCATAATTCCCTGGAAAGGGTTAGCTTCCAAAAATTCAACTTTTAAAAAGATAAATCTCACCAGTTGAGTCCCACCTAGGTCAATCTCAGTCAATAAGAACCAATTACCCAGTAAAGTCTACCTTAGGTCAATTACTCAAACAAATTCCCCAGTAGAGTCAATCTTCAATCCTAGGTCTTTCATTCCTCAATCTCTGCTTAACAAAAGCACAATCCTCAGTAGGGTCAACCTTTAGTTCCTAAACAATAGGATAATCCTCAACAGAGTCAAAATTCCCTCTGAGTCAAAAGATCCCACATTGGTAGATCTTTCCCCATTTTTAAAGTCAGCCTCAACCTTGGGCTTTGTACAAGGCACATACTCCTCTTAGAGTCAAAACCTTACTCATAGGTATTCCCCTAGAGAATCAACCACAACCTTGGGCTTTGTACAAGGCACAAAATAGAGTCCTCCCAGTGAGTCCTTCACCATCAAGTAGCCACAACCTTGGGCTTTGTACAAGGCAGATAAACCACATTCCCTGTGTCAAAAGATTTCTAACCTTCAGGATCTTTTCCCCATAGAGTCATCCATACTCAGTTTCCTTAATAGTCAGCCACAACCTTGGGCTTCATACAAGGCAGAAAATAATGTCTTCCCCAGTGAGTCTCTCTCTTAATGAAATGAATTCAGCTTTTCTGTCACCTTTTAATGTTTGTGGTGGAATAGTAGAAATACCTCTCTGTAAAGATGACTACATGTCTCTTTACAGTAAACAGAGATTTAATTCAAGCTTCAACCTTGAGCTTCAAGCAAGGCACCAAAAAATAATTATTTTCCCTAATTAGTTCCCCGAACTACAAAAAGCTCTGACTTCCATTAGGGATATGTAGGCATGAGGTTCACAAGGAATCTCAGCGAGCTAATCAAAAACCAAAAATAGTCAGTCAGTCTGTCTTTCTTTTATTTCAATTTAATTTTCCCTCCTAATACAAAGGAGAAACTTTCCCAATTAATTAGCAACAAACACAAACACATAGACACAGAGAAGGTTCTGTCATACCCCAAATTTGTCCTACCCCTTTACTTCATAACTGGCTAGGGCTTCATACATTTCCTATGCATCTCTCCATTAGGGCATTAACATAATTCATGCATCATTAACATCTAAAAAAAACATGGAATCAAGGATCATGGACTGAATTGAGGTCTCACGTGGGTTTTGGCACAAGGTTATTTATCTCTTCAAAGAGGGTATCTAGCACTCGACCAGAGGGATTTCTTGGCCTAAGGTTTATCTCCCTAAGCACTTGGTGACCTCTTGGATATCCGTGAATTTGGGTTTCCATGACTGCAATACTTGATTACTCAATTGGTTGATGTCACAGTTGGTTGATGTACACTATATCAGACTAGGGTGAGGCATCGATTCATCTAAGCAAGTTTCTTATATTACAAGCATCAATTCATGATCTGATTCACTTTTGAGGATTAAGTGCAAAAAGGAGAATATGAAAGTTTACATCTTCATTTAAAAGAGGGAAACTTTGTGGGAACTTCAAGATCAATTTGAAAGAGAAGATTGCTTTAAATAGTTGGAAGCTTGTCATTTGACTTCACAAGGTTACAAGGTGATCATGTACTACATCCATTACAACTTTAATCCAATTCACCACAGGATGTCCATATGCAAAACCATCAGTCGTGTTTAATTCAAAGAAAGGCAAGAAGTTCAAGTTTCAATGGAGAAAGTCAAGAGTCATATTCATTAACAAGACTTCTTTCACATATATTCTAATGGCAACATGTTCAAAATACATCACAAGGTCTCCACCATTACATCATATTAAAAAAAATAATAATACAAGTCAACTCTGACTTTTAGTCGAAGTGTTGACCAAGACTCGGGTTGACCAGAATCTCCTAGACATATCTCTCTTCCATTGAGCATCTTCATGATCCAATCTCAATTTGCTTCAAGTTCTTCATGGCTAAGCAAGATAAGTTCTTCTATCTTGAATGCTTGTCCAAAGAATCTCAGCCGTATTTCAAAAGACCTGCATACATTCACATGAGATACCTACATCAAAACAGGAAGACAATAATGCATCATGTCCAGTCCAAATTCAGTCCAAACATAACCCTGTTAGACTAACAGTCGAGCATTCAATAAAGGTGTGGAACTAGTGTGCTTCGAAATAAAGTTTCAGGACCATAGCAGCTTGGCAGTGATGCTTCAAAGCATACATAAATGGCACCACACTTTATCATGACAAAAAAACAGCCCTGCAACATTCAAAAGGAAAGCATAGCAAACATCTCACAGTAGTTCATTCCAAAATCAGTCACATATCATACCAAACAGCCAGCATAACTACAAAACATAGCCATAACAGAATCAGTTACCCAATAACTAACCTAACCAAGTCATAACAAACTCTAACCAACTCCAACAGAATTAACTACCACCTATAACCAACTAACAGAAGGCAATTGAATCAGAGCAGAAAGTAACAGAAATCAGAAATATCACTAACCTCTATATAACCTGCAATCAGCCACCTTTTCAGTTTTTTAGACACTATCTTCTCCTCCCCTCAGTTCATTCTTCATGATTGCTCTGCTTCCTCGAATCACCATCTTCACCATCTTCATCTTCATTCAATCCACCAGAGAAAACCAGAAAAAACTTTCATCTCCTTCAACCTTGGCTTCACTTCTTCAATCTCTTTCATCTTCAATTTTCTCCTCAATTCCTTCATCTCCCTTCAATCACCGACATTTCTATCACGCGACCTTCACAGCATCAACAAACTTCTTCAATCCTCTCAACCTTGAATCCTCTCAACTTTCTGCAATCAATCTTCATCATCGCTCACCATCGCAAACCTTCATATAGTCACATACAACAGCATCTCATCCGCAAAACGCAAGAAGATCAGGAAGAAGAAAAATTAAAAAGAAGAGAAGGATTGAGTGTATTCAGCGATCGATTCAAGAACGAAACAAATCAATTGGATCGGAGAGGCGATGTCGAGTTAACTGAGTTCATAGTGAGAGATGAGATGAGAGGATGATGAGATGACGTTGTCCATCGGTTGTTCACAGCGGCGAACATGATTTTTGATCGGAGAAGCCATCGCCGCCGCGCCGTCGCTGTTGATGCACAAGACTCGTCGCCGCTGAAGGAGAAAGAGAGATGAGAAGTTGATTCGTCGCAGAGTAATGTACCCTAATCCTCTTCCGTTTTATTATTTTCATATAATTAGCATAATTAGTGTATAATCTAAAGTTTAATACCTGATTAATGGATTTAAATGTCTTAATTAGCTGAGCCCCATTAATCAAATGGATTAAGACATAACAATGCTAGGGGCCGAATTGCTTACACCCACCTCCTTGGCCCATGCTTTCTTTTTTTCTATAACAAAATCTGTGTTAAAATCCTTTGGGCCATACACACAAATTCATTGCTGTTCACACCCCTGGTAATAAGCCCAAATGCGCCTTCGGTAGAGCTTAGTTCATGTGAAATACTAGTGCACCCCCCTGTAGGCTTTCTTGTTAGAAATTGTTTTATTTTGTTTTCCCCCATAACTTTTGTTCCATTAATCAGTTTTAACTCGAATGAAAAATCAATAAAAATAGATTTTAAGTAGGATTTTGTGTGTAGATAATTGTAGTATTTTTTTCATATTTTTAGATTTTATTTTGCTATTTCTAATAAATCTTTTTCTTAAATGTGTTCATATTTCTTCATGTTTTGTTAGGTTTTACAAACTAATAGGATCAAGTGACTTAGGAATAGAATTTAATCACCAATTTTTGTATGATTGCTGTAGACTAATCCATGATATCATGTGTAAAAAATGGCTTACTAATTCTTTGTTTTGATTAGTATTTGGTTAGTTTTCTTTGACTCGATTAACATGCGTTCTAATAGATGTTTGCGACGTTTGTGCTCTCAAATTGAAATGCATTCATGCAATAATGTTGGTTCCTTTTTGTACATATAATTAGGGATGTTTAGAGGTCCTAAGACCTGGAATTGAAAATTTTAGATCATGTTTTCCTATTTTACTTGATTTTTCTTTCTCACATGTAAATACCTTGTTTTTGGTTGACGATCGCTCCGTAACTTGTACAAATGACCCGTAATTTTGTGTGAACTTCTTGGCATGATTTTGTGATTGTTTAGGCATCTAGTAAAGGCTATTTGCTACTGACTTGTACCATTTGATTGCATGTTTCTAACTTCATTCACAATTCGAAACCGTTTAGCTAGTATTAACCTAGTATTGCCTAGTTTTGGTTAGAGTTTTGCATCGCTTCATGCTAATTGACTAATATAGAGTAACATAGGATATTAGAACTAAATGAATGAGTTTGCCACTGACTTCAAGCCTAGTTCATGTATTCACTTGTTTTTGTTTTGATTAATTGATGTTTGTCCGCTAATTGGTAAGTAAAGACGCATGCGATACTTTGGTAACTTCTTGTGGATGTTTTTGTACGATACCGTGATGCTTTTGTATTTAATTTGGGACATTCAATCCCTTGTTTTGCTACTGACTTGGGGCTTCTTTCTCTTGTTTCCATGCTTAGCCTCTCATTTCTTGCTTTGATGTTGTTTATCTCTTGCTATGTACTTGCCATGTTCCCTTAGACTCTTCCTCCTTTGTTAAGAGGAATTGAGATGGGATAGTTATCCTCGACCTTAGGGCCATTTGTAGATTAGAATGACATAGATTATAATGTTAGATCTAGTTCCCTATTGCATTCTTGTTCTTTTTCAACTCTTTAAAACATTAATAAATGGAAGATGCGAATCACATTAAGCAAGTGATTGAGAAATGAGTGGGATTCATTCCCTAATCTATTTCTCAATCGCTTAGTGGCATAGAAACGAGTGGGATTCATTCCCTAATATGTTTCTCGGTCACTACTTAATGGGAGAGAAATGAGTGGGATTCATTCCCTAATCTGTTTCTCGAACATTAATCAATGGGAGAGAAATGAGTGAGATTCATTCTCTAATCTGTTTCTCAAACATTACATAATGGGATGGAAGCGAGTGGGATTCATTCCCTAATCTGCTTCTCGATCATTATACATTTTATGTGATTCGAATCGTGAAGTAAATTCCCTTAAAAAAATACACAACCAAAAACACTTTAAAACATCTAACAATGGTTCAGACTAAAGCAAAGTAGAGAAAGTGGTGAGCGGCCCGGTATTGGGAACTGTTCATCACTCATCTATCCTAAAAGATACCAACCAATCATTTCTTTTTCTTTTGCCTCGTTGGCACCTAAGGGCACCGTTATCTCCGCTCCATTGCATCCTAGGTTGTCCCCTTATGCAAGAGCGCGAGCGTTAACTCCGCCCAACTAAAAAACACAAAAACAAACAGAAAATCGTGAGCCGAGCTACGGTAACTCTGATTCCTGAAAAGGATACGTAGGCAGCGGGGTAGGGCCCGTGCGAGTACAATTCTTATTTTCCCTACATTTTGCATTCATTCGCATATATAGACATAGACATAGTACACACCCTTTAGATAGAAACAAACATAGGTGGATACCATCGAGTACGATGGGCGCGAGGGGTGCTAATACCTTCCCCTTGCGTAACCGACTCCCGCACCTAGATTCTCTGGTCCCAAGACCCTGTTCCTTCCCTTGTTAGGTTATCTGATATTCCTTTCCCTTATGGGATAAATATATTGGTGGCGACTCTGTTCATTTTTCGCGAGCGTGCGACAGCTGGCGACTCTGCTGGGGATGTTGCTAGACCTATTGCGGGTCCATCCTTAGTGAGTCGATCCTAGCCTATCCGTTTGTTTGTTTATTTACTGGGTGTGCTATGTTTTGTCTATACGTGCATTTATTTATTTTATGTATTTGTTTTATGTTTCGCATGTCCTGTTTACTTTCCCGCTTGCATATCATGTTTATTTTCCGCATGCATCTGGACTGGATTGGGATCCCCTTCGGGACCATATATTCTCACTGTTTGCAGGTTGGGTGGGATGTTCTATGAGGTAAAAGGCCCAATACCCAGGCCAGAGTGACACATAGGATACCTAGGACAGAGTGGATAGTCATGACGCCAACAGAATGTCAGGTTCTGTTGATTGCGATCATGAGACCCACGACCAGTCGAGGTTCAAATGAGATACTGTTGTTGGCATGTATTTGCGACAATGATGGTGTTTCAGGAGAACTGATAACGCTGGAAGCCATTGACCTACCTTGACCTAGATTCACCTGTGAGTGGGGTGGGATATACATGACAGGTACCGTTGGTGACTATTCTGTTCTGTTGGTGACTATTGGTTTTCCTGGTATTCAAAAAGGTGTCGGACCTTTGATCCTGTGACATTTGACCGGTATCAGTTATTCAGAGGATTGTACAGTGGTTACTAAGATTATATGGACCGTTGATCCCATGCTTTTGCATTGCATAATATCATTGCTTTGTCCACTCCATTTATGAAAGATCCTAAAGTCTATTTCCAAAAAAAAAAAGAGAAAAGAAAAGAAAAGAAAAGATATGTAAAAGAAAAGGAAATAGAAAAGCAAAAAAGAAAGAAAAGATATTCTATACAAAAGAAGGAAGCTTTAATTCCAAAAAAGAAGAATGAAAGTGTGTGAAAAGACTTTAGGATCTCTCATAAATGAAACATGCATTCATACTATCATGCATTTCATGGTTCTTTCAAAGACTTATGGGACCATTTCTATTCAGATTCCAAGATCAACAACATATTTGACTTCTCACCGCCACAACTCCAAGATCAACTATGGAACAACTCCGTGAGGAAATGGATGAGATGAAGGAACAAATGGGTCATCTTATGTTGGAGATACGAGACTTGGTCCGTAATCAGGATGCACTAAAAGAGGAGAATATTCAGTTGAAGACTCAATTGAGCTTGGTCATGGATGTTCTGAAGACGGTGTTAAGGAAGGAAGGTGATGTTGTTCCTGCTGCTGCGACAGAAGTTGTTGATTCCTTCTTCCCAATAGGATTCCTTTCCACTCATGGAATGCCTCAGGGAGCTCTCCCTCAATTTCAAGTGCCATTACCTCCACATCAATCTGTTCATGTCCCTAGAATGAATCAAGGGGGCCAAATGTGTGGGAAAAAGCCTAAGATACCTCAGAGGCTTCTCAATCCGATCCCGATACCTTATGCTCAGTTACTTCCTCGCCTGCTGGAACTTCAGTTGATTGAGCTACGAGATTTGGCTACGCCTGAAAAGCTTCCCCCCAATTTTGATGCCAATGCTCGATGCGAGTTCCATTCTGGGGCACCTGGCCATGATACTGAGAATTGTAGGGCGCTGAAACATCAAATTCAAGATCTTATCGACTCAAAAGTAGTTTGGTTCATCCCCGAGGGTATGATTGTTCAAGGAAATAAGATTCCATATATGGTGGAGGAAAAGGTTGATTCATACTTCTATGAAGGATCTACTTCAAATCAGAAGCATAATGCACCATCTTGGGTTCCAGATTTCCCACTTCATCAGTCTCCGTTTGTTTCGCAGCCAGATCAAAAGAGGAAGACACCTGAACAGAATGGGTACTTGAATCATTGCCATCAACAGGGCCCACAAATGCCAAGGAGACCACCAAGAAGAATTGACCCAATTCCTATGACCTACAGTCAGCTGCTTTCTCATTTGCTCAAGGATTCTTTGGTCCATCTAAGGGAGTTTAAGCCCCCTCCAACACCGATTCCTCAAGGATATGACTTAAATGCAAGGTGTGAGTACCATTCTGGGACGTCTGGACATTCAACTGAGGATTGTAATGTTTTGAAACACAAAGTCCAAGATCTCATTGACTCCAAAGCAATATCATTCACTCCAAATGGCCCGCACATAAATTGAGGAGTCATGAATATCCGTATTCCATAAAGCATCACAAAAAAAAAAGCCCAGATAGAGTTAAGGCTCCTCAACGATGGCAATCATCATTTGATTTTTGTATTCTCATTTCAGTATTTCCTGTTTTGTTGAAGGCTACTTCCTTGTTTGAACTCGTTGGTATGATAATAATAAAAACACCACAAATTCTCGAGCAACTTTGTCAGAATCTCTTTCAAGTAGTAATCAAGATGTTATGTAAAAGCATCTCTCATTCTCAAGGTTCTTGTGCTCAGTTGTATCCGTGGAGATTGGTGTTTCAGTTGATGTTTTGGTCTTTCCTTACAACAGATGGCTTCTCCAAGTTTGATGAACTTGCAAGGTTCTTCCATTTAGGATGGCAATTACTACTCTAACGACTATGCTTGGGGCTCCCGCACGAGGGATAAGCAAGACGTACTCTTATCTTGAGCATTGCGCCATTTGCATTGCTCGAATCCCTAAAAGCATTACAAATTCCTATGTGAATCCGTCAGAATCTTCTTTTGTGTGGTAATCGAGAGTGTTCTTCATAATGCTTCTTATCCTCAAGGTTCTACTTCATAACTCAGTTGCCTTTTCTCATGATTTCCTTCTCAGTGGCCCTTGCTTGTTAACAAAGACAAGAAGAATATGAGAAACAAATTGACGTGATTCCATTGCCTTGTTCCCATTTGCTCCCCTGTTTGTTGGAACTTCAATTGGTTAAGATACAAATATTGGGTCTTCTTCACCATAAATAGCTCTCTCGAGTTTGATGACCATACAAGATCATTTCCGTTTATGAAGGCAGATACTTCTCCAACATCTATATTTGGGGCTCCCGCACGAGGGATAAGCAAGACATACTCTTATCTTGAGCATTGCATCACTCGCATTGCTCGAATCCCTAAAGGAAGGCAAAAGTTTACAACTCATGGGTGACTTTGTTGGAGTTCTCTTTTGAAGTAATCTGAAGTGTTTGGAAGGAACTGCAGAAAGTATTCAAGCTCAACAAGTCCAGACGGAGTCAAGTCTCCTCAACAACGACACCCATTTAGTTTCTTACTGCATTCTCATTGTAATTTTTCATTTGTGTGTTTAAGCATCAATATCATGTAAAAACTTGTTAATTTCTGAATGAAAATCATAATACATTGTCTATGTTTGTCTTGAAGTAATCCATTCGTTATCACTCATAAAATGTTTTTGGCATTACGATACCAACTTTACTATTTGTTTGCTGAGACAAAAAGCTGAGGGAGAATGATGAAAAATAAAATGCAAAAATCTCTAATTGTGTGCTTTTGAATAAAACCCTACTGAGGATGTACAGGCATTGTTTCAAATCCCCAAACACCGGAGATATAAGGGAGATAGACCCTCGTTAACCCCTTTGAGCCTTGGAGAAGGAGTTTCTTTTCTAATCATAAAAACCCTTATTTTAACCTTGGGGCAGGGTAGTGTTCATTTAACTTGATCGAGTGTTCAGAACTCACCAAAAAGGTATGAATCTAAGGATACAACAAGGGTTATCCTTCAAAGGGCTGAGGAATGTCAAAACCGCAATGATTATCTTTATTCCATCAAGAGGTCAAAAGAGGACGATGCCACAATGGTTATCCCTCATCAATCAGAGAATGAGTCAGTCACAATATTTCAAACAAATCGAGAGCAACGCAAGGTCACACGACTTGTTCAAAAAGTGAATAAAAAAAAGAAAGCCCGCTAAGTCAAAAACTTGAAATAAGTGACTTAGGCAAAAGTTAGGGCATCCCGCTGGACTCCAAAATAAAATTCAAGAGAATTTGTCCAGGCAAAAGTTAGGGAAAGCAGAAGCGAAAAACAAGAATTACAAAATAAAAATCCTCATCAAAGGAACAAAGTCGTGTGATGATCAATCAGAAGAATAAGAAAGTGAGTGACTGCCATGTCCGAAAAACCTCATTGATTCCTCAACCATCCCAAATTCCTTGTGAGGAATGAACACTCATGTCGAGTTAATTGAACCTAGGAATGGAGAACATCACGAAGGGGGTGGGTACCAAATAATTTTGAGCCTAAAATCCTTTGTTTTCTGAAAACCGTGAACCTGGCCAAGTTACAACCCTCAAAAGTCCTAATTGAAGTAGGTTTATTTTGAAAACACACCCCGATGAGATAGCACTTAATTGACTCCCAATGAAGCGAGACTCATATCCATGTTGGTATCGTATGCTTGCTTTACCTTCCATATGAAAAAAATCAAGGTTGTGTCAACTAGTGATTCGGTCACGAAAGGTCGCAACCTCATTTCACAAAAAAGGTTTTTACAACTTCAAGACTAACATAGGCTTTGCATTAGAATCATCATTCTTAGAATTAACATTCTTTTGCATACAAAATATGTGCTTAACATCAAGGAAATTTTCAAGGATGAGAATCAGTGAACAACTTGATCATGTCAAAGTACAAGAGACTTGAGAACTCCGAGGAGGAAAAGCTAATCATCTCAAATGTTGACCATCAAGGGGCAAGTTATCCAAAGAACTCCGTTGGGCTTGAATAGTTGATGCGTTCTTCGATTACTCCGAGGGGAAGAGTTTGAAGACTCCGTTGAGCGTGGTAAAGTTGTTTCCATGTTTGTTTGACTTCAAAACAAAGAAAGCTTGGGGATTCTAGTAAGATGTACTTAATCAGGGGCAATTAAGTCGAGGAATCTCTTCAAGCTTCGATCAATCTGGGGCAATCATGTCGAGGAATATCTCTTGAGTTTGACCAATCTGGGGCAGTTACGTCGAGATTCGACTAATCTCTTCAAGGATCCTTCAGGGAAATTTCCTTCATGGGTCATGAAACATGGGGCATAATCTTTTGAGCTATTTTGTTCTCTCCCCAACCATAGGAGTTTATTTCTCCTGGAAACTTGGTCTCTCCCCAAGCATGGAGTTTATTTCTCCCGAGAGTTTGTTCCATTTCTCAAGCATAGGAGTTTATTTCTCCTAAGAGTTGTTCTACTTCCCTAATCAAGGCTCCTTACCTGAATTTCTCATCCCCGACATGGTGAATCGAGGGAATCTCCTCAAGTTGAAAATCCTCCAAGCAGTGGCACATGGTGAGAAGTCAGAAATTATTCTTCAAGTCAAAGAAGGTGCATCTTACAAATCAAAGTCCAATATCTATTGGCACCTCCACATGGTCCTTAACACTAAGGGGATTCTCCCTGGTGTTTACCTCACTAATGCCTTTATTTGGCACTCTGCATATAGTATTCATTGCATATAGCATTGCATCCTCAAAAGCGTAGCATATCCATCAAAATGGAGCATTACGCCATAGAAAAATTCAAACATGCATACAAAGCATAAGCCAGATAATACAAATCAGCACTCAATCAAGACGACGATACTTCCCCACATAAAAGGTTGTCCTTACAAACTCCGATTGATATTTGCTACTACATTACAAATCTTCTCCACCCACGGTGCCGATACTTGGTTTTCTCTATCCCAAAAAAAAAAGGAAACCTTATTTTCTGTCTCCAATGTGGATCGGATACAATGTCTTTCTTCGTCAGAATCGTTGTCTCCGAGGTTATTTCCCGCATGCTGCGTGCATATTAGAGCGTGAATGAGGGTGGGCATTCAACCCATCTCATTTTTCAATCATTTGGATAACCATACTTGGTGTGTGGCAATTCGAACGATTGCCACTCTTGAAGAGTTACACCCCGCCTCTGGCCTGAGGGATCAATGTAATTCTTATGCTTCGCAAGCATCAATATCTCCGTAATCTCCAATGGTTACTATCATCTTCTTATCGAGTCTAGTCGTCACTAGTCTTGTCGTGGTTATTTCCCGTGTGCTGCGTGCAAACTAGAGTGCGAATGAGGGTGAGCATTCAACCCATCTCATTTTCCAAGCGTTTGAATAAACCATACTTGGTGTGTGGCAATTCGAACGATTGCCACTCTTGAAGAGCTACACCCCGCCTTTGGCCTGAGGGATTAATGTAATTCTTATGCTTCGCAAGCATCAATATCTTCGTGATTACGTCTTTTGATCGAGTCTAGTCGTCACTAGTCTCCGTGGTCCCTTCCCCCGTACGGGAAAACTTTTCAAGTCCAACCACCGTGTTATCAAAGCCCAGTCCCTAACCTGGCAAACCCTTTCAAAGCCCAGTTCCTAACCTGGCAAACCTTTTTCAAAGCCCAATTTTCAACTTGGCAAACCATTTCAAAACCGAACCCCGATGTTGAGTCTTAGACCGTACGAGGTCTATTCTGTCCTGAGGATCGTACGAGGTCTTCTCCCGATGTTGAGTCATAGGTCGCACGAGATCTTTTCCTTTCAGTTTTGAAGATCGTACGAGGTCTTCTCCCGATGTTGAGTCATAGGTCGCACGAGATCTTTTCCTTTCAGTTTTGAAGATCGTACGAGGTCTTCTCCCGATGTTGAGTCATAGGTCGCACGAGATCTTTTCCTTTCAGTTTTGAAGATCGTACGAGGTCTTCTCCCGATGTTGAGTCATAGGTCGCACGAGATCTTTTCCTTTCAGTTTTGAAGATCGTACGAGGTCTTCTCCCGATGTTGAGTCATAGGTCGCACGAGATCTTTTCCTTTCAGTTTTGAAGATCGTACGAGGTCTTCTCCCGATGTTGAGTCATAGGTCGCACGAGATCTTTTCCTTTCAGTTTTGAAGATTGTACGAGGTCTTCTCCCGATGTTGAGTCATAGGTCGCACGAGATCTTTTCCTTTCAGTTTTGAAGATCGTACGAGGTCTTCTCCCGATGTTGAGTCATAGGTCGCACGAGATCTTTTCCTTTCAGTTTTGAAGATCGTACGAGGTCTTCTCCCGATGTTGAATCATAGGTCGCACGAGATCTTTTCTTTCCTCTTTTGTTGTCGAGTCGATGTTGAGTCGTGGATCGCACGAGATCTATTTCCTTTCAGTCATTGTTTCATGAAACATTTCCTTTGGGAACCTTGTATTGGCACCTTGGGCTACGTTACAAGTTATCACCATTCAAATCCATTATTCACTGTATATTCCTCCGCCAGGAAAACAAAAATTCTCTTTCCCCAGCAGATACAAAAATGAAAAAATAAGAATAACACTGACACCATCTTCTCCCTAGGACAAATTTTTGGTACTTTGATATTTAATCTCCTTCTACCTCGAATGTTCGAAAGGCTAACGCCAATCTCACCTTCAGGTTTAAGCCGATTAAATAGGGGCAGCTGTCATACCCCAAATTTGTCCTACCCCTTTACTTCATAACTGGCTTAGGCTTCATACATTTCCTATGCATCTCTCCATTAGGGCATTAACATGATTCATGCATCATTAACATCTAAAAAAAACATGGAATCAAGGATCATGGACTGAATTGAGGTCTCACGTGGGTTTTGGCACAAGGTTATTTATCTCTTCAAAGAGGGTATCTAGCACTCGACCAGAGGGATTTCTTGGCCTAAGGTTTATCTCCCTAAGCACTTGGTGACCTCTTGGATATCCGTGAATTTGGGTTTCCATGACTGCAATACTTGATTACTCAATTGGTTGATGTCACAGTTGGTTGATGTACACTATATCAGACTAGGGTGAGGCATCGATTCATCTAAGCAAGTTTCTTATATTACAAGCATCAATTCATGATCTGATTCACTTTTGAGGATTAAGTGCAAAAAGGAGAATATGAAAGTTTACATCTTCATTTAAAAGAGGGAAACTTTGTGGGAACTTCAAGATCAATTTGAAAGAGAAGATTGCTTTAAATAGTTGGAAGCTTGTCATTTGACTTCACAAGGTTACAAGGTGATCATGTACTACATCCATTACAACTTTAATCCAATTCACCACAGGATGTCCATATGCAAAACCATCAGCCGTGTTTAATTCAAAGAAAGGCAAGAAGTTCAAGTTTCAATGGAGAAAGTCAAGAGTCATATTCATTAACAAGACTTCTTTCACATATATTCTAATGGCAACATGTTCAAAATACATCACAAGGTCTCCACCATTACATCATATTAAAAAAAATAATAATACAAGTCAACTCTGACATTTAGTCGAAGTGTTGACCAAGACTCGGGTTGACCAGAATCTCCTAGACATATCTCTCTTCCATTGAGCATCTTCATGATCCAATCTCAATTTGCTTCAAGTTCTTCATGGCTAAGCAAGATAAGTTCTTCTTTCTTGAATGCTTGTCCAAAGAATCTCAGCCGTATTTCAAAAGACCTGCATACATTCACATGAGATACCTACATCAAAACAGGAAGACAATAATGCATCATGTCCAGTCCAAATTCAGTCCAAACATAACCCTGTTAGACTAACAGTCGACCATTCAATAAAGGTGTGGAACTAGTGTGCTTCGAAATAAAGTTTCAGGACCATAGCAGCTTGGCAGTGATGCTTCAAAGCATACATAAATGGCACCACACTTTATCATGACAAAAAAACAGCCCTGCAACATTCAAAAGGAAAGCATAGCAAACATCTCACAGTAGTTCATTCCAAAATCAGTCACATATCATACCAAACAGCCAGCATAACTACAAAACATAGCCATAACAGAATCAGTTAATCAATAACTAACCTAACCAAGTCATAACAAACTCTAACCAACTCCAACAGAATTAACTACCACCTATAACCAACTAACAGAAGGCAATTGAATCAGAGCAGAAAGTAACAGAAATCAGAAATATCACTAACCTCTATATAACCTGCAATCAGCCACCTTTTCAGTTTTTTAGACACTATCTTCTCCTCCCCTCAGTTCATTCTTCATGATTGCTCTGCTTCCTCGAATCACCATCTTCACCATCTTCATCTTCATTCAATCCACCAGAGAAAACCAGAAAAAACTTTCATCTCCTTCAACCTTGGCTTCACTTCTTCAATCTCTTTCATCTTCAATTTTCTCCTCAATTCCTTCATCTCCCTTCAATCACCGACATTTCTATCACGCGACCTTCACAGCATCAACAAACTTCTTCAATCCTCTCAACCTTGAATCCTCTCAACTTTCTGCAATCAATCTTCATCATCGCTCACCATCGCAAACCTTCATATAGTCACATACAACAGCATCTCATCCGCAAAACGCAAGAAGATCAGGAAGAAGAAAAAGTAAAAAGAAGAGAAGGATTGAGTGTATTCAGCGATCGGTTCAAGAACGAAACAAATCAATTGGATCGGAGAGGCGATGTCGAGTTAATTGAGTTCATAGTGAGAGATGAGATGAGAGGATGATGAGATGACGTTGTCCATCGGTTGTTCACAGCGGCGAACATGATTTTTGATCGGAGAAGCCATCGCCGCCGCGCCGTCGCTGTTGATGCACAAGACTCGTCGCCGCTGAAGGAGAAAGAGAGATGAGAAGTTGATTCGTCGCAGAGTAATGTACCCTAATCCTCTTCCGTTTTATTATTTTCATATAATTAGCATAATTAGTGTATAATCTAAAGTTTAATACCTGATTAATGGATTTAAATGTCTTAATTAGCTGAGCCCCATTAATCAAATGGATTAAGACATAACAATGCTAGGGGCCGAATTGCTTACACCCACCTCCTTGGCCCATGCTTTCTTTTTTTCTATAACAAAATCTGTGTTAAAATCCTTTGGGCCATACACACAAATTCATTGTTGTTCACACCCCTGGTAATAAGCCCAAATGCGCCTTCGGTAGAGCTTAGTTCATGTGAAATACTAGTGCACCCCCCTGTAGGCTTTCTTGTTAGAAATTGTTTTATTTTGTTTTCCCCCATAACTTTTGTTCCATTAATCAGTTTTAACTCGAATGAAAAATCAATAAAAATAGATTTTAAGTAGGATTTTGTGTGTAGATAATTGTAGTATTTTTTGCATATTTTTAGATTTTATTTTGCTATTTCTAATAAATCTTTTTCTTAAATGTGTTCATATTTCTTCATGTTTTGTTAGGTTTTACAAACTAATAGGATTAAGTGACTTAGGAATAGAATTTAATCACCAATTTTTGTATGATTGCTGTAGTCTAATCCATGATATCATGTGTAAAAAATGGCTTACTAATTCTTTGTTTTGATTAGTATTTGGTTAGTTTTCTTTGACTCGATTAACGTGCGTTCTAATAGATGTTTGCGACGTTTGTGCTCTCAAATTGAAATGCATTCATGCAATAATGTTGGTTCCTTTTTTTACATATAATTAGGGATGTTTAGAGGTCCTAAGACCTGGAATTGAAAATTTTAGATCATGTTTTCCTATTTTACTTGATTTTTCTTTCTCACATGTAAATACCTTGTTTTTGGTTGACGATCGCTCCGTAACTTGTACAAATGACCCGTAATTTTGTGTGAACTTCTTGGCATGATTTTGTGATTGTTTAGGCATCTAGTAAAGGCTATTTGCTACTGACTTGTACCATTTGATTGCATGTTTCTAACTTCATTGACAATTCGAAACCGTTTAGCTAGTATTAACCTAGTATTGCCTAGTTTTGGTTAGAGTTTTGCATCGCTTCATGCTAATTGACTAATATAGAGTAACATAGGATATTAGAACTAAATGAATGAGTTTGCCACTGACTTCAAGCCTAGTTCATGTATTCACTTGTTTTTGTTTTGATTAATTGATGTTTGTCCGCTAATTGGTAAGTAAAGACGCATGCGATACTTTGGTAACTTCTTGTGGATGTTTTTGTACGATACCGTGATGCTTTTGTATTTGATTTGGGACATTCAATCCCTTGTTTTGCTACTGACTTGGGGCTTCTTTCTCTTGTTTCCATGCTTAGCCTCTCATTTCTTGCTTTGATGTTGTTTATCTCTTGCTATGTACTTGCCATGTTCCCTTAGACTCTTCCTCCTTTGTTAAGAGGAATTGAGATGGGATAGTTATCCTCGACCTTAGGGCCATTTGTAGATTAGAATGACATAGATTAGAATGTTAGATCTAGTTCCCTATTGAATTCTTGTTCTTTTTCAACTCTTTAAAACATTAATAAACGGAAGATGCGAATCACATTAAGCAAGTGATTGAGAAATGAGTGGGATTCATTCCCTAATCTATTTCTCAATCGCTTAGTGGCATAGAAACGAGTTGGATTCATTCCCTAATCTGTTTCTCGGTCACTACTTAATGGGAGAGAAATGAGTGGGATTCATTCCCTAATCTGTTTCTCGAACATTAATCAATGGGAGAGAAATGAGTGAGATTCATTCTCTAATCTGTTTCTCAAACATTACATAATGGGATGGAAGCGAGTGGGATTCATTCCCTAATCTGCTTCTCGATCATTATACATTTTATGTGATTCGAATTGTGAAGTAAATTCCCTTAAAAAAATACACAACCAAAAACACTTTAAAACATCTAACAATGGTTCAGACTAAAGCAAAGTAGAGAAAGTGGTGAGCGGCCCGGTATTGGGAACTGTTCATCACTCATCTATCCTAAAAGATACCAACCAATCATTTCTTTTTCTTTTGCCTCGTTGGCACCTAAGGGCACCGTTATCTCCGCTCCATTGCATCCTAGGTTGTCCCCTTATGCAAGAGCGCGAGCGTTAACTCCGCCCAACTAAAAAACACAAAAACAAACAGAAAATCGTGAGCCGAACTACGGTAACTCTGATTCCTGAAAAGGATACGTAGGCAGCGGGGTAGGGCCCGTGCGAGTACAATTCTTATTTTCCCTACATTTTGCATTCATTCGCATATATAGACATAGACATAGTACACACCCTTTAGATAGAAACAAACATAGGTGGATACCATCGAGTACGATGGGCGCGAGGGGTGCTAATACCTTCCCCTTGCGTAACCGACTCCCGCACCTAGATTCTCTGGTCGCAAGACCCTGTTCCTTCCTTTGTTAGGTTTTCTGATATTCCTTTCCCTTATGGGATAAATATATTGGTGGCGACTCTGTTCATTTTTCGCGAGCGTGCGACAGGTTCCCGTAGAGTACTACCGATATGTAGGGTGCTTAAAACCTTCCCTATGTATAACCGACCTCCCGGACTCTATAATTTCTAGTCTAGGTGAATCCCCACACTTAGAAAACTCCTAGGGTTTATTTGAGATCTTTTTCCCCTTCCTCTTTCGTAGGATGATTAAAAAGTTCGTGTGTTATCGTAGGAAGAACTGAAACAAAATTCATCCCACAACGGGCGCTTCCCTATTTCCAAATTTCGCGTGAAGGGTCTAGTGTGCCGTCCTCCCAAGTGAAACGGGGAGGTAAAAAAATGACACCACATATACCAAAGAACCATGGACTATACTTTAGGCCACGCCCGCATATCCCACAGTTGGATTTTTGTGGCCAAACCGTGGCCTCAGCGTTACGCCATGATTATTTTACATATAGCCTCGGTTTCTTGGCCGTGCCAGGAGACCTTTTTTTTTGTAGTGTTATCACATCTCAATCACGTCTTTATGTCATATCAACATACAACAATATTCACTTCATACTTATCAACACAATACGACTTATCAATATTGACCATAGGGTCTACAATAACAACAACAAATTCATCACATTAACAACAAACATCATAGTACACAATCAAGTAACGACAGAACACGGTTAATTCAACTTCTTAATGAAAGCATACATGTCATGAATATCATATCCAATAACATATCCACCAATTCTATCCACAATTCAGAAAGCCATAATGCACACAACCTTAATTACATGTTATCCACAATTCATCAAATAACATGTATTGCACCGTTATTCAATAATTTACAAAACACATAAGAATAAACATAAGTTATTCACACAAAAATATCAAAATTAATTCATAAAATTCTAACATACTCTATCCTATCATGTAGATAATTACATTAGCTTCCTAACGCTTCGAATGGTGTATAAAACAGAGTTACAAATCAAAAGTTATGATCGTTTCAATTTTCACAAAACAGGGCATTTTCGCCCGGCGGGGTAAATCCTTCGCCCGATGCTTCAAGGAAGTAACATGACCACAAAAAAGGTCACTCGCCCAGTGCTCTCCCGGCGGAAGAAATCCTTCGCCCGGCGGAAGACACCAGACAGCAAAATTATGTGTGTTTTCAGCACTTTCAACACCATCTCAAATCCGATTTTTTCCAACCAAAACTCATCCAAACCATAATTTAACACACATAAAAGGCTTATAAACATGTTCCTAATCATGGGTTCACATACAAACATTATCAAACATGATTAATAGTACAAATCCCATGAATTGAACATAAACCCTAACATGTGAAAATCTATAAAATTGAGAGAATAAGAGATTATACACATAGCATATTTTACACTCAACATTATTCAATTATATAAACCTATAATGACTTGCATTCACACCCTTACCTTGAATCTCTAGTCCACCCTCTTCAAGATTTTATTCCCTCTTCTCTTTCTCTTCTTTCTCTTCTTTCTCCCCCAAATGAGTTATGACTCTAAAACCCTAATCTCTATTCTTATTATCTCTTTCTTTTCTTAATGGGCTTGACCCACAAACCAATCTCATATTCTACATAGGCCCAATTCAGTAAATCTCTCTAGTAACCCAACTAAGCCAAATAACACAAACACACATACAATTAAATATTCAAATAATCATTATATCACATAATAACTAAATAAATAATTATTAAAAACAACAAATAACATCATTACTAATATAATCAATACAAATACTAATTAAAATTGGTATGTTATACCACTCGTCTGGCCAACGTGCAGCCTGCTCCAGGAACTGGCTCAGGGGCCTCTTCCTCTCTGGCTAGTGCTGGGTTGCCTCTTCCGACCGTAGACCAGCAGCCTCCCTTTATGCCCGCTGTTGTTCATCCTTCTCCTCCTCGCCAGCACTCTGATTCAGATGCTTTGGTCCGGAAGAAGCATGCTTGGGCCGAGTTGGTGGACAGCATGGATCTGACCCAGAATGACACCTCAGACCAGTATCGATTGCTCTCATGCTTTCTTCAGTGTAACTTCATTGAAGGCTAACCCTTTCTTACCATTCCCTAAGCTAAGTCTCTCCATATTGAGGGGCTGGAAGCAGCGGTCAGCCAAAGGATTCTGGCCCAGGATGCTGCTGCAGTGATGCGGGTTCACGAGCTAGAGGTCCTATATTCCAAGGTTGCCACTATTCCATGGAGATGCTGCAGAAGATTGCGGACGACTATAAGGGCAAGGTGGCTGCTTTGGAGAAGAGCTACAAAGAGGTGTTGTCCACCAAGAATGAAGAGATGGCTAAGGTAAAGGCCAAATTAGGGACCAATGCTCAGGCTCTGGCCGAGAAGGAAGCTTCACTAATGGACTTGAGATTGCAGCATGCCTTTCTCATCCGGACTCTGTACGGTGTGATGCAATCCTCAGCGGTCAAAGAAGGTGCTCTCCGATGATCCCTTGCTCCTGCCGAGGATGAAACTGACGAGGAGAAGGATCTCCAAACCCGAGCGGACTTGATTAACTATATCCGCGTCTTTGGGGATGACTGTCTTTCTACCGGTCAAGACACCTATGATTCCACCATAGCCCAACTGAAGCTCAAACATCCGGGGGTGGGATTGGTGACCGAGGGCACTGAGCCTCTCCACAGGATCGAAGATGGTTGGATCGTGTCCCCGGGCTTTGGAATCAGGTGTAACACTCAAATTCTATCCCGCAAGTATAAGCGAAAATCAGAGTGCATTAAAAAATATTCATCAAAATATGGGATGTCACATTTCGACTTAACCAAACAAACATACTTATATTGCATTTAACAAAGATACATAGCATTCAGAAACAAAACTTGTCCAGCAACTTCTAATTTCAACTTATACACATCTTTCAATTCAACTTAAAACAATTAAATAATAACGACTAATCCCCCCGAGTGCTACGTATCAGAATAATAGACACCAACTCGACTTACCACAAAGCAACATAAAGAATTCATGAAGTCACTTCGAACATCCACCGCTAATCTCGAGTACCTGCCCATTTCCCATGGTAGGGGAAATATCAGCAAAGGGGTGAGATATCTTACAATATAAAGAATGTATGATAAATAATATAAGAGATATAGATCATACACAATTTCACCACTTCGCATCACATACCATCTTACAACAATTTTCATCACAAAACAACTTATCAATATAATACAACTTTATCAACATATCACAACATTCACGTCATAATCATAAACATATAAAATGTAACTCAATATGCGACTTGACTTTATGCACATGCATGCGGTACCGTTAGAGTAACACTCCCATCTCAAACATTGCCACTTGGGCCATCTTCGTTGCCATTTTTAGGCTAATAGTCATTGCCATCTTTCAGGATAATAGTCGTTGCCATCTTTCAGGCTAATAGTCGTTGCCATCTTTCGGGCTAATAGTCGTTGCCATTTTCAGGCTAAAAGACACTTATGCAATGGATGCGACTCAGTGATGCACATCCACAAATACCACATAAACAATACGTCACAACATCGTCTAAATCACTATCGAACATTATCAATATAATGTCGAACTTCAACAACAACAAAATCAACATCATTCATAAGAATGCATCACTTCACAATCACGTCTCTATGTCATATCATCGTACAACATTAATTCACTTCACAATACATCACAATACAAATTATCAACATTGACCATAGGATCTACAACAACAACGAAAAATTCATCATGTTACAGCAACAACAACAATTCAACATATTGTAACAACAACAATAAACATCAACATATTACAACAACAACAACAATTCATCAGGTTACAACAACAACAACAACAACAATAATTCATCATGTTACAACAACAACAACAACAATTCATCAGGTTAACAACGAACATCGTATTACACAATTCAAGTAACGACATAACATGATTAGTTCAACTTCTTAATTAAAAGCATATTTATTCACAATACATCATTATCTCATCATAAAGAAAGTACATATCATCATCTCAATAGCATGGTATCGTCCTAAGAAAAACATACATCAAGTTATACCACAACATGGTTATGTCAATTCATCGCAAAGAGCATACTTCATATGTTAACACAACATAGTTCATCACTTAATCCTAATAAAAATAATAGGATACTATATCCTATGAAACATTTCATTAAATCATGGTATAGTTCATTGTGTTAGCTTTCTAACACTTTGAACGGTGCATCAATCGGAGTCCGGAAACTCAAGTTATGGCCTTTACAAAAATCTGTCAAAAATTGGAAGTTGCTCAAGTCGACACATAAAATCCTCAGGTCGACGCATGGATGTTTCTACCCCCCTCGGGTTTGCTCTGATCGACCCATGAGTCGACTCATGCTGGTCTTCAGGTTGATGCACACTTTCTTCAAGTCGACGCATGCTGAAGAAAACCAGATTTTCTGCCTTTTTGGGTTGCTCAAGTCGACCCAAGCTTCTGTGTAGTCGACCTACGCTGCGTAAAAACTAAGAAATCACCATTTTCCTTCCCCATTCACCTCATAAAGCAACTAGTAACCCTCATACAATTTATACATCGATTGACAACAATTTAGCATACATATAAGGTTCCTAAACATGTTCCTAACCATGGGTCATTCATACAACACATTGAACATGAACAAGTCACAAAATCTCATGAAATATACCAAACCCTAACATTTTATAAACTTATGAAATTGAGAGAAATAGAGACCATACACAATCATATACACAACATTACCCCATCATATAAACCTCTATTAATTCCACAAAGTGCTCCACAAATCATTCATCAACAACATCAAGATTGCAATTCTCACACAAACATGGATATTCAATTATGAAGTCTAATCTCTACCATACTCATCATAATGCCAACCCTTAGAGAGTAAGAACCCCACCCTTACCTTAGCAAAAGCTTCACCTTCTTCACTAGAGTCCTTCCTCTTCATGCCATATCTTTCCTCTTTCTTCCCTTCTTTCTCTTCTTTCTCTTCTTTCTCCAAATGAGTTATGAGACTAAATCTCTAAAACCCTAACCTTACTATCTCCCTAATGGGCTTAACCCACAACCCATCCATTGTGTTATATTTCTTCCACTTAGGCCCAATTCATAATATTCCTCTAAATATCCAATTAAGCCAAATAACACACATAAATGAATAATCACATAACATAACAAATATTATTTCCAATAATATTCCACAACTACAACTTCTCCATAACTTAATTAATACCAACTCGCAATTGTATTTCTCCGACTAGTCTGACTAATTAATCCGACCATAAACTTAACTGCTCAAATCAACATATTAATCCAATTGCGCCTCTAGAATAATACCGATAACTCCTGACTTCGACTAATTCCAAAAAATAAATCCTTGATTTAATTTAATTAAATAATTAATTAAATTCGAGGCGTTACATCAGGAGCGGGGAGGAGGAGTCTACTGGCCAGGAGAACCCAGCCGTGCAGATGGATAAAACAGCTTGATTATGTCTTAGTTTATTTTGTTTAAGAGTTTGGCCTGCGTGCCATGTTTTTTTGAATTCTGTTTTTTGATGGGGGTATGCCCCCTTTTGGTAATGAACATACTTTTTACTGGCCCGGCCGTAATGGATTGGTGTCGGGCACATTTATAGGGTCTTCGCCCCTTCTTTAACTTCACTTGTTTTTGCAAATGATTTTGCCGTTATCTTTTATCCAGGCAGGTAGCTTTGTATCGGCTTGAGAAGGATTTTAAGTGTGCACTGTTTCCCATAAAGTTTTTAGGCGTTTGATGCCTGGGTTTATGTGTGCGCTGTTTCCCATGGTTCCTTGGGCATTTAATGCATTTTGATACTATCTATGCTGAGCATGTTCCCCTTTTTACTATAAAATGGGGGGTATGAGGACCTCTTGCTTCTCAAATCTCTTTTTCCTTTTAGCGATGGACAACTTCTGAGGTCGTTTCTCATTCTGAGAGGAATCATACTATGAAGATGAGGTCAAAATCTTTGAAGGAGAAAGGTGTTGCTAAGGAGCATGATTCCGACTCTGAGTGGGATGAAGACTACCTTCAGTACATTAACTTGAAAGATTTTAAGCGCCACAACCAAGAAGCCTGATATGTGATCACATTGATTTCGTGAGTTTAGGCTTTTGTACTTTGTTTAATAAATGAATAAATTTTTTTCTCTTTATTGCTCGTATGCCACTTTGTTTATGTTTTTGCTCGTGGTTAGCTAGGACATGGGTTTTGCTCAGTTAGTTACGTGATCATTTAGTGTGGGGAACTTGGTCGATTGTCGGGGTCACGTGCTTGGCCGGGGTGAGTCTTAGGCTCCGTTGTTTCGGGGTCCAAATCTCACGACGTGAACGGTCCCTTCGCGAGCAGGGCGTTCTACCATCAAGGTACTGTTACGACGGGGGATGCTCGGTATACGTGCCACCCCGAAGGATCAAGTTTCTTCTCGATTAAAAGAGTAGACTCTTGTCGTTTCATTTCAACAAGAGGTGCTAGGCTTGTACCCAGGCCGCACCTGTGACTTTGAGCGCTCTCCGTGGGGGTGTGTTCGGCTCTTAGCTGTAATATTGCTTGAGCTTTTCAGCGTTCCATGGTCGAGCAAAACTCCTTATAAGTTTCTAAGTAGTATGCTTTATTTTCGGTCTTTGCTCGGACGCAGTAGAGGCCTTCCCAGTTCGCGGCTAGCTTTCCCTCCTAAGAATCTTTGTGATTCCTCTTTAGTACTAAGCTTCCTACCCCAAACTCTCGTTTAATGACTTTAATGTCATATCTTAAAGCTATTTTTTGCTTGAGTGATACGTCGCAGAGAGAAGCGCCTGACCAGACTTCTTCGACCAGGTCGAGCTCCTTTCTGACAGCTTTGTCGTTCATCTCCTCATCCAGGGGCTCTTTAGTCCGCTTGGTTGGCTCGTACATCTCAATGGGTATTACGGCCTCGGTTCCGTATCTTAATCAGAAAGGGTTTTCCCCGGTGGTCGAGTGGGGCATAGTTTGGTAGGCCCAGAGGATGCAGTGTAGCTCCTTGACTCATCTCTTTTTGATTTCGTCGAGTCTTCTTTTAAGGCCTCTTAGGATTACTCTATTTATAGCCTCTACTTGGCCGTTAGTCTGGGGGTGTTTGACGGAAGCAAATTGTTGTATTGTCCCCAGTAATGTGACGAAGTCTTGGATGTTTTTATCTGTAAACTGGGTTCCGTTATAGTGACGATTGCCAGAGGTACCCCAAACCGGGCAATTATGTTTCTTTTGTAGAAACGGAGCATGTATTGTGCGGTTATTTTGGCTAGCGGTTCTGCCTCGATCCACTTGGTGAAGTAGTCGAAGGCCAATATTTGGTATTTGTTTTGGTTGAAACGGCCATGGTGATGATAAGGACTTAAGTTCGTTTAGGGGTGCCAGGTTCATGTCCCTGAAATGTTGGCATTTTTCGCGTGTTCCTTGGTGTCTTGTTGCACGGTGGGCCAATAATATCCTGCTCCGAAGGCCTTCCGAGCGAGTGACCTATGTCCTAGGTGCTGGGCATTTATTCCCTCATGTATCTCTCGCAGGACGTGGGGGATTTTTCTTTCTTCAATACACTTAAGGAGAGGGATGAAGAACCCCCGACGATACAGTTGGCCTTTAATCAACACGTATGAGCAGGCTCTTCTCCTGACAGTGGCGGCCTCCTTGGGGTCGTCCTGCAGGGTTTTTTCGCTAAGTAGTGGTACACTAGTTTCATCCAACAGGTGGTGTCCCCGAACGAGTTCACGTCTATGACAGCGGCTGGTACTTCGATACTGGATCGGGGCAGGACCTCTTGGATTACAAATTTGTTTCCTCCTTTCTTCCTGGTGCTGGAAGTTTTGACAGAATGTCAGCCTGGGTGTTATGCTCTCGAGGGATGTATCTTACTATTGCCGACTTGAACATGACTATCCTTTTGCGGACCAGGTTCGGGTATTCCGCGAGGTTATCGTTCTTGACCTAATATTCCTTAGATACCTGTGATGCGACCAGTTGGGAGTCTGTAAATATTTCAAGTTCCTCAGCTCCGATGTCTTCTTCCAGTCGTAGGCCCGCAAGGAGAGCCTCGTTTTCTGCTTGGTTGTCTGTAAATATCCAGTTTGACCTCTATTAATGTCCCCTATCTGTTTTCCAGAATTATCCCCATACCGCTGCCGGTCAAACTGGATGCTCCATCCACATATATGACCCATTTCCGGATATTGCTGACCTCCGATTCGGATAATGTCATTTAGGCCACAAAGTCGGCTAGGGCTTGCGCCTTCAGTGCTTTCCTTCATTCATACCTTATTTAAAATTCAGATAGCTCTAATGACCTACAGAGCATTCGTCCGACCATATCTAGGCGCCCGAGGTGCTGTTTTATGGGTTGTTCGGTCCGTACTATTATGGTATGTGTCAAGAAATAATGTTTAAGCCTTCTTGCTGCGTTGATCAGGGCCAGTGCAACCTTCTCTATCTGTTTGTACTTGAGCTCTGGACCTTGAAGCTCCTTGCTCGTGAAGTATATAGGCTTCTGCCTTTCTTGGATTTCTCTAATGAGAGCGGAACTGACGGCCTCCGCTGCAATGACCAGATATAAGTACAAGACTTCACTGGTGTCTGGCCTGAATAGGACAGGTGGTCAGATAGGGCTTGTTTGAGGTGGAAGAGGGCTTGTTCGCACTCATCTGTCCATTCAAACGTAGCCTCCTTCCACAAAAATTTGAATAAAGGGAGAGCGTGTTGGGCGAACTTGGCCACAAATCGGGATAACGACGTAAGCATTCTGTTCAATGATTGGATAGATTTCTTTGAATTTGGAGTATGGAATTCAGAGAATACCCTACACTTGTGTGGGTTGGCCTCAATTCCTCGTTCTATTAAATAGAAACCAAGGAATTTACCTGCTTGGACGCCAAACGTGCATTTTTCAAGATTAAATCTCAGTTTACCTTGCCCGGCCTATTCGAAGAACTTTCTAAGGTGGAGCGCATGATCGGTTTCCTCTTGGGATTTGACGATCATTTCGTCCTTGTACACTTCGAGCATGTCTCCTATTTCTCCTCAGAATACTTTGTTCGTCATCCGCTGGTATGTTGCCCCAACATTTTTTAGACTGAAGGGAATTACATTGTAGTAATAATTACCCAATTCTATCATGAAAGCTGTGTACTTTTTTTTTACCTTGGCCATAGGGATTTGATTGTATCCCGAGTATGCGTCCATGAATGATAATAATTTAAAACCGGCGGAATTATCTACTTGTTTATCTATGCTCGGTAGTGGTATGCGTCTTTAGGGCAAGCCCTTTTGAGATCGTTATAGTCAATACATATGTGCCATTTTCCATTATTCTTTTTGACAAGTACAACGTTGGACAGCCAATTAGTATACTTGGCCTCCGAGATAAAGTTTGCCTCTAAGAGGTCCCTAACAGCCCGTTTTCTCCGGGGACTGTTTCCTCCTTCTCGGGCATCTCCGTGGCGCTCTAGGCGATCAGATCGGCATTCTCCTGTAGGCATGCCCTCAACTGCTTTCGGGCTAAGTCGGGTAGGTTGGCTCTGATCTTGACCCCCTTGCTTGGGTCTTCTCCGAGGGGTACGAGCTTAAAGTCTTCGTCTGGGATGGGACGCAGAATGTCCTCTATCTTGTTCTCTGGAGATTTCTTTGCTTCTATTCTTCCCTCATCTTCCCTGCAAAAACGGGTTGTCCGAATCGACAGTATCTATACGCAACAGCGAGTTAGGCGTTGCGGAGCTGGCGGGCATTGATAATTTTTCCTCCAGCTGAGGAGCGACTTTTATGGAGTTGAGGCCCTTGGCATATGCCTCGAAACACCTCCGAGTTGCTTCTATGTCTCCATGCAGGGTGGATACTTGTCCTTTGGCCGTGAGGTATTTCATATTGAGATGGACGGTGGAGGGCACACCAATTATTTCGGCCAAAGTTAGTCGTCCGAATATACATTGGTATATGGACGGACAGTCGATGACCAGGAACTAGACCTTTATGGCCCTGGCCGTTGCAGCTGCCCCGAATGACACAATAAGTTCTACGAAACCCCATGGCTTAGTAACGGTGTCGGTGAATCCTTGCAAGTCTGACCCTACGTACGGGATGATATGGATCTCATCTAGTTGTAGGGTGGTGAGAGTCGGGAGTTCATTATGTCGACGGAGCTACCTTGATCGACTAGAATGTGCCAAACATCGAATTTGGCCATCCTGGCGCGGATGAGCAGTGGAATTCGGGGTACCACCGGGCAGCTCCTCTTTGTGAAATGCAATGGGTGCATAACTCCCTTTGGTGATGTCGAGCGTGGCTGTCTTGCATGAACTGGTCAATAGGAGCTCCTCGAACTTTCGTTTGACGAAACCCACTGTGAGTTTGTTGAAACCTCCTCCAGATATGACCATCATGGATGGAAACGACTTCGATGGGATATGTGACGAGAAGAACGTCGGGGCGCTGGCCCAATCCAAAATGTAGAAGTTTTCTGGTCGGGTAATGCTCATAGCGACCTGCAGTGGGGATGTGTCCTCGGGAAGCTTTTCCTCGGACACCATCTCTTTTTCTTGGGGAGTCTCTTGCTTTTTAGCATACTGTTTGAGGTGTCCCTCTCTGATGAGTATTTTGATGGCATCTTTCAAATGGATGCAATCCTCCGTGTTATGCCAGTGGCCTTTGTGGAAACAACAGTATTTTGACTTGTCCACGTTTGGCTGAGCAGGTGATTTCTGGAAGCGGACTTTGCCCGTCTAGAACTCGGCATTGGTGCATTCGGTCAAAATGCGTTCACGAGATATGTTCAGGGGGTTGTATTCTCGGAATTTCCCTGTCGGGCCCTTATGTTATTTTGCGTCACGATTTTTGTCTTCTATCCTTTTATCAGATCCCCGACGCGAGCCTTCTTCCTGTCGGGCACCCTTAGTATTCTTCTCTTTCCTGAAATTCTGAGCCGCGTGGGCGGCTTCCTTCTCTTCGTAAACGATGTATGCTTGTGCCTTGAGGAAGAAAGCGTCCAACGTGGTGGGCGTTTCTATGCCCACGGCCTTGGCGAAATTGGAACGAGGTCAGAGGCCCCGTTCCAAGAGATACTTCTTCATGTCGGCCGTAGTAGACACCTGAATAGCCTCCTTCTTAAATCTTTTGATATAAGCTCTGAGCGGCTCATTTTTCCCCTAGATGATGGTCTCTAGTGAGGCTTCCAACTTGGGATGTCTGCGAGAGGCAGTTAAATGCCTAGAAAAGAGTCTGCTGAGTCCTTTCCAGGACGCGATGGATTCGTCCAGAAGGCTTTTATACCAGGTCATTGCGCCCTTGCGCAGGGTGGTCAGAAATAGTCAACACTTTCGAGGAAGGCATCAATGTTTTCGATGTGTTCGTCCGAATCTGATGTACCAACATACGATGTTGGATCGGTCGGTGGGTTATTCCCATTGATGATGATTGGTACCACATGCATAGTGTCAGTTCATTACATATGCATGATTTGTTGTGACTTGATTGATGAGTATGATGTGTGTTTGAATGATATATCTTGTTGGTGTGTGTAAGTGTTGGATGTTTCCTGATAATCTGAATATGATGAAATTGAGTGAATAATATAACTATGAGGTGTTATTTTTTATGATGCAATAATATTTGTTAATCGTGAATGAGACTCACCCTTACATGTTGTCATTTTCATATTGAAGATAGCGGCTTTCGACATGGTGAGGATTAGCTCATGACTCAGTGTGTTAGTTTAGCGTCAAGTGTCATGCTCTGATAATTGTAACACTGGGGGACATTAGCTTAGGAATTATGTTTTAATAACTCTATTTTTATGATCTTGGTTTTATTTTGGGATGTAGTATTAAAGATGTTATACTCATCTATATGTTGGATTTCCGCTGTGTTGACATGAGATTATTTTTATGAGTTATGATGAATTATGTTGAATTTACTCAGTAAATGCATGGCAATGACGTATGATGTTTGTTTTTAAATTGAATAATGGCACCCTTGTTTCATGTACTCTGAAATATTTATTTAATTGCCGCGGGGTTTAGAAGGGTGTTACAAGCTGCCATCGGTAGAGTTTTTGTCTAGATGCCTAACGTTAGGATAAATCTGGCTCATTTTTATTTTGCTCAAGGGAATTTTGCTTTGGCTGTCAAATTGCATCAGAATTACTTGTGGAAGTTATATCATAACACAGATTCACAAATACTTGCTTTTCAAAAAGTTTTGCTGAACAGGTCTGATATATACTTGGATGTTCTAATGAAGTGTCACCAAGTGCAACTGGAAATTTTGGTTGCTTTAAAAACGTGTTTAGGCCATTATCTTCACCTATATAACAAAATTAGTATTTGGATTTTGTTTGTTATGATTATTCCGTTTAAGCAATGGGATCCGGGAGTAATTTAAGAACCTTGAGGACAAGGTTCAATGTGAACCGGGCGACAATGATAGGAGGTGCAATTAGATATTTTAATTAGTAATATAATGTTAGTTGTTGTTGTAACCCAATTTTTAACCAATGAGATCCCACCCCATTTCAAATAGTAGGATCATCATCGTCATTATCATCATTCATATATCATTTGCTAACCAAAATACCAAAAATATTGTTGCTTGTTGCTTGTGTTCCAAGACAGGAGACTGATCAAAATGAGGCTGAGCAAATTAGGGTTTTGAGGATCAAAAGGAGTTCAAATATTCTCCCATGTTCGAGGGGTTACCCCATCAAAATCAAAGTCCAAGGATGGCTTAATTCAAGATCAATAACTTCCAAATTCATCTAGTGCATAAATTAGGGTTTTGACCTAATTCATCTAAAAAGTTGACTTTTAATCAAGACATAGATCCATGGATCAAAATATGATTCAAGGATATTCAATTCAACATTATAATCCACTCACATAATTTATTTGAAGAGGATAGCTTGATTCAATTGGAATCCACAAGATTGCAGTTCATTTGGAAAAAAGTCAACTACGTAGGTTAACCTTTGACTTTTGAGAAATTTGGTCAACTATGGACTTTTGAAGATCAAAATCATCAACATATGATTATTCAAATCATTTGATCAAGGAAAATCAAGAAAATTAATCAAAAATCAAAAATTCAACAAAAGTCAAAATTAGGGTTTTAAGTGTTTTTGACCTCATTTTGGGAACTTCAAAATTCACCTAGAAACTCTAAAATCTCCCAACATGAAAGTTGTAGATCTTGATAAAAAAACAATTTTTCCACTTATAACAGTTCTTCAAAAAGAAAATTTATTTGAGAGATATTGGATCAAGAAGTTTATGTCAAAAAAACTTCGAAGAAATTTTAAGTGTTTTGACCTAGATTTCTTACAACTTTGTGGTCATTTTTCACCAAGATCCAAAATGAGTTTGAGAAAAATTTTAAAAGTGAATCGAAGTATGTAGCAAGGGCTTTCCAAAGATACCATTAGCATGGAATTTTATCACTTGATCTATGAGATATGATTTTGTGAAGAAGGCTCCATAACACTAGAATTTCAAGCATGAACATGAAGAACAAAGATCCAAATCCAATTCAAATCTGCAAGAATCTTTTTTGCAGCTCTCATAACTTGTTGTAGACACCATAATCAAATGATTTTGAGTGCTTTTGAGCTATGAACCAAGTGCTTTCACCATTTCCCAATGAATTACTCCATTTATGTACAAAAGTGGTGACTTCCATTTTAGAAAAGCTACTTTAATCACCAAAAACTCTTGCTTGGAGCTTCCAACTTGTTTCTTCTGCAACAAAAACATTCTAATACCAATAAGCCACCACCTAAAACTCAGAAAAGCTTCCCTAAGTTGTGATTAAAGCTTTCCGAGTACCATTGAAACCACAATTTTCACATTACTTCACCAAGAAGCAAAGTTGGATAACTTTCACATGTGATCTCCAAATTCTGAGATTTCTTCACCCACAAACCCTAATTTTGGCCTATAAATAAAGGGAATTGCTCATTGCATCAAACATACAAGAAATCCCAAAGTCACCTTCTCACTTGAAATCCAATTTTGTGTCATTTGCATTCTTAGAGTCATTTTGAGTTCCAGAGGTTCTAAGTGTCAACCAATCGTTCCAATAGCTTCCATACATCAATTGTGAGATGTTCACAACCTCCACCACCCTCAGAAACATCCCAAACCAAAAAACACCATTGAACCTCCATTAAAGAGCTCTTTGAAGCCTTAACCTTCAAATTCTCACCAAACTCACACATTGTCCAAACTATCAATCCAAATACCTTCTATATATCATATAGAGACTATCCAAGTCATTAATCAACAACTGTAACTCCTGGAACCAAGTTTTCCATTTTCACTTTATGGTTTTGCAGGTCCATTCGAGTAGCTCATTCTAGAGGTGTTGAAGTTCAAGTGAGCATTCATTCTGCGTCCCTAAGGTGCCAGGAAGCTATCCAGATTTAACACAGGATTCAATCTCCATTTTCAGAGGTATATTATCAAACTCGAGCTCATTCATTTAAGCATTATTTTGAACAAGACTTGATATCATTCTACTCATCATGATGTAGGGAATAAAATCCCTAAGGTTTTAAGGATTGATTGTACATACTCATCATTTAATTTGATTTTCAAAAATTAGGGTTCTTACTGTTTTCTGAGAAATTCATGAGCCATGGTTAAAATAAATTGATAAAAGCGATGTAGTTGAACTCGTCTTGAAAAATCACATAAGATGCATGCTTAAATTTTTGGAAATGGTTCAGTTTTGAACATGTTTGAATTTCTGAAATTCACGAGCCAAAGGTTGAAGATGAAGCTCCATTCAGCTTTAGAACATATTTTTAAATATATATTTAGGTGTGTTTTTGTTAATCAAATAGCGCGCGTTGGCTCAGTGGCTATGTTTTGAGCCTTTCACCAAGAGGGTGTGGATTCACCAAGAGGCCAAACTATTTTTTTAGCACTTGTTTTTATCTCTTTTTTAACAACTTTCACATTTTTATTTTAAATAGTAAATCAACTTATTTTTAAGTGATTTTTTGCATGCTTCTCACTTAACTTGCCTATTTTAGGTATGAAAAATAAAAATCCAAAAATATTATTATTTTGATCATTTAAAAATTAAATAAAAATAAGTCTTTTATATGTTAAAAAATCCTAAAAAAATATTTCTTTTTTTAAATATTTTCACCAAGTAAACTTTTGTTGGTTTTGTGTTAATTAGTTTAGGGTTAGGTTAAAGTCCCCTTGAGATTACCATGTACCCTTAGACCAATTCTATTTTAGAATTTGGTATTTTAATTATTTAAAATCAACTACATTTAGGTGTGATTCTAAAACCCTAATCTTTGAAAATCCTAAATTGAATCTTTGATCTTTAGCTTCACCGTGTTGATATAACTTGTTGCCTTGATCATTGTCTTTGTTTATGTACATATACTTGTTGGCTTTATTCTTGTACATTTGTAATTTATCCATTTTGTACATATACTTTGCTTACTAACCATATGCATGAGATAAATATCCATCCATCATTCATCATTTTCATTCATACATGAAATGATTTCAAGGTACAAACATCCTTTTAGCCATTACCATTTGAGTTTACATTGATCTCTTTGTTATACTCACTTATTTACTTTTGTGAAGCATGTTATTACACACACACACACACTTGAGGTATCCTTGATTGATTGCTTGAGTTGTTGTTGAAATATCCAAAGGAATTGGAATGGTATTGACTAAAATTGTCAAGGTACTCAATCTCTCTTCCAATCTCTCTTTTTGTGCTTAGTATTGTTAAAGCTTTGCACCCCACTTGTTTTGAAAATGGTTTTGTATTGTTAAAGCTCAATCTTTTTAAAATCAACCATTGGTTTTGTATTGTTAAAGCTCAACCAACCCTTTTCAAACCTTGGTACTAAAAGAAGCATTATTCCCGGTAAAACTGCTCTTAGACCACTGGGCCTTGTATTGTTAAAGCTTGGCTTCTTTTTATTAAAACTTGTTAAGTATTGTTAAAGCTTAGCATTTTAAAAGCCCGTTGAGTATTGTTAAAGCTCAACACTCAAAAAGATTTTGGTCACTTGGCTTTTTTATTTTCCATTTAAGAGGAACTACAAAAGCTCTGACTTCCCTATTGCACTTAAGGGATATGTAGGCCTAAGATGCGATATCTTATCGAGCTCACTTTTAAAACCTTCTTTTCTCATCCCCCACTCTATTTAAACAAAAACACAACAAAAAAAGCATTTTACAAAAATAATAATAACAATATTTTCAAAAAGGTTCCTATGAAGTACCATAGATGTGAGAGGTGCTTAAAACCTTCCCCTTGCATAACAAACCCCCTTACCCAAATCTCTGTTTATTTTATTAGTTTTGATTTTAAAAAACTTATGTGAGTTTTATTCGCTCTTTCTCACATTTCCTTTGGAAACAATAAAGCGCAGTGGCGACTCTATTTAAAATATATGAGCTAAGTCAATTCAATGACTTTAGTCTCACAAATTTCACCGCTATATTATTTTATTTTGAATGTTTGGTTGAATTGGACTTTTAGTAATGTTTGAGCCTTTTAGTTTATTATCATTAGAAGTATTATATATTGTAGTCTCATTGAGACATTAGGTATCAGAGAAATCAAATGAAATTTATCTTATCTTTTATGTTAATTCTCTTATAGCTTTTAGTGTTCTTCCCTTTTAGTGTAGAAAACCTTAATTTTATAGTTTTGATAGGAAACTTCCTATCACCAGAATAACTTCATCAAACCAGGCATTATACAAGTTTTGTACTTATTCATTTTATCATTGTTAATTTATTTTCATACTATTATTATGTGAATTTAATGCATAATTATTATATTTCCATTATATGTTAGTGGAATAAAAGTTCCAAAAATATAATAACACTTAATGACAGTTTCTTTGTCGATCCCTTTCTCTCTATTTTTTTGTACTGTAATAATTTTATTTTCTCTCTTTCTTTTTATCAAACTTATTGTTATTAAAAACATATGCAGATTTCATAAGGTGAATTTGATGATCAATAATGAAATAGAATATCCGATATTTTTTATTTTAATTTTAATCATGTTTTCTTTTTGAGTGAAGACCCATTTTAGTCCCTCACAAATACTACACGAGTCAAATTAGTCCCTCACAAAAAAATTGACCCAACTTAATCCCTTACAAAATTTAACCGGATCATATTAGTCCTTCTGCTAATATTTTTCTCAAATCGGTTTTTTCTACTTCTAAACCGGTTCTTTTCATACTTCTAAACCGTGACTGGACTGACACGGTAGATTTTTTTTAAAATACTAAATTAATTTTTATTTTTAATTTCATTTTTAAACAGTTATCAATGAATAATATCAAAAAAGCCAAAATTATTTCTTATAAAGTAATTTTTAAACAAGTAATTTCCATGATTTCTACTAATATTAACAAATTCTAGACAAATCCAAGTCCCTTCAAGTTAAATGATTTTCACTTTACAACTAGACAAATCAATTTCTATCGTTAATAAAGTGATTATCATTTATAACTAGAAAAATCAATTTCTATTGTTAGTAAAGCAACTATTATTTACAACAAGACAAATCAATTTCTATTGTTAGGAAAGTGATTATCATTTACAACTAGACAAATCAATTTCTACGGTTAGTAAAGTGACTATCAATAACAACTAGACAAATCAATTTCTATGGTTAGTAAATTAAAGTGGCTATCATTTATAAATAGACAAATCAATTTCTATTGTATTAAATTGACTGTCATTTAATCTGAAGAGACTTAGGTTCGAGACCATATTGATACAAATTTTATATTTTTTATTTTAAATTTATAATTGTTTAAGATTAATCACGTGGGTCTGAGTTCAACTCCTTAAGAAACAATTTTGGCTTTTTTATATTATTAATTTATAATTTTTTAAAAATGAAATTTAAAATAACAATCAATTTAGTATTTAAAAAATGAAAAATAAATAAAATCCAACGTGGCAGTCCAGTCACGGTTTAAGACTAGAAAAAAACCGATTTGAGAAAAATATTAGCAGAAGGACTAATATAATCCGGTTAAATTTTGTAAGGGATTAAGTTGGGCCAATTTTTTTGTGAGGGACTAATTTGACTCGTGTAATATTTGTGAGGGACCAAAATGAGTCTTCACTCTTTCTTTTTTTTCTTCTAATATTTTGGACTAAGACTAATGTATCTTGAACAATTAATTTATTTTCATTATGTTGATTGGGCCATTATTTTTTTACCTACTTAATCAAGATTGTGACTATATAAAACAGAAGTAGATCCAAAAAAAAACTCTTATTTCTTCTATCTTTCCATCTATTTCCCAATTATCTTCATCTTTTTTTCATAAATTCTTTGTTTTTAATTTTTGTTCTTCGATGTTTGATTATAAGTGAAAATTGTTTGGTATTTACATTTACATAGACTTTTGTTGTTACATTTTTTTAAGGGTTAACCTATATTATGAATTGTAAGAGTCAATATGAAATGGAAAGGGAGGTTAGGTTAATAAGACAAATAATATAGTGGTTGTGATCCAAGAAAAATAAAGAGGTTTTACTTCCTACTCTTTAATTCTCTTTGGCATAGTACTTCAACTTATAATGATCATGAAAAAAAATTGTATGTGTCAAAGCTCTTATTTACGTTTCAATTATTATGGTTTATTTATTTATTTTTTTTTATAAACTGGGGTATCCCCTATGTGTAGAATCTAATCTCACATCATGTAAGATTGTAACATTGATATGTGTTTAGGACATAAATCGAACTTAAAATCTCTGGTTAACCTAGAAAAGACCTCGTTATCTCATTCAAGTGCTCTTGGATATTATTAAAGTCTATTTAATCGTTTTGCATTCATCAGTTTTTAAGCCAATTTTTATATTCTTTTATGTAGAAACTTTCATCTATAACCCAAAAATGATGAAATAATATGACACATTTTAAAGAATTAAAAATTTATTTAAGTATTTTCTACATTATTAAAAAATTTCTTTTTGTTATTAATTGGTACAATTAGTGTGTATTTATAAACCAATAATCAATAGATTTGATGCTTTCTAATTCACTAACAAATAAAAATAAAATTAGAAACAACACATAAGTAAAATTAAATATTAATTAATGAATATGAAATAAATACTATTTTATAATTTTCTTTCATGTACATTGACGAAGTGACAAATATCATGAAAATACATATCACAAAACTTATCACATAAATAATTTAAATTTAAACAAAATTAAATAAAAAATCATTAATATGTTTATGTGTACGGAGTACCCGTTTAAATGTTAGTGTCTATATATACACTATAATCTATAAATGAGTCGTTGTCAAGCTTTAATAATGTCCAAAAACTAAAAAAGTTTGAAATATCAATAAGTTCAAGAAAACTTAATGAAGTGGTGTAATCGTATTATGTAATGCGAATATACTCACAACTCATGTAAAGTTTCCCTTAAATAAAATACACATAATAAAGACTCCCTTTAAATAAAACTCTTAACAAATCCTTCATACTCACGGGTTCTATTTTGTTATCCGCATTTGAATACCTTATTTATTTTAAATAGATTGTTAAGAAAGAAAAAAATATTTAAATAAATAATTAATTATTTCGTATATAAAAATATTTAGATCAATAATAAATTTTTTCCCGTATATCATTTTTGGATAAAAGATATTTGATCATAAATACCATTTCTCCTATATAAAAATATTTAGATTAATAATAGATTTTTTTGCATATACAGACTTCATTTTTGTTTAGGTATCATGTACAAAAATATTTGCATCAATAGTAAATGTCGTATATAAAAATATTTAGATTAATAGTAGATTTTTTTTTTGAAGAAAAGATATTTTATTCAACAAAAAACAATAATACAGTGGTGATATATAGATCCACCCACAAGTAAGAGGCCTAGAACATCAATTGGCCAATGTAATGCCTAAGTTTCCTATAATTCCAAGATCTATAAACTATACAATCTATGATTTCCTGTACATAATCACTATAAGTAGTATGTTTGTAAACTATATCATTCCTTCTCTTCCATATTCTATACACAGTCTCTGTGAAAGCAATTTTCAACACTTTTGCTTTAGTCCCTTTCTTGGAAGAAGCATGGAGAACCCACTTCAATTCCTCTTGCCATTTCAACGGTTGATGATTATAGTTCATCCAGCTCAGGACCTTGCGCCAAATATCAGCATTAGTTTCACAAGCAAAAAAACAATGCTCACGATTTTTCTATTCTCTTCTACAGGTACTACACAAGTTCTCATCAATCATATTGAATCTAACAAGTCTATCCTTTGTGGCTTGTTTCCCTTGGCATACTAACCAGGCAATAAACTGAGCCCTAGGTCGCGCAATATTCTGCTTGAACAAGTATCTCCACTCTACTTTTTCCCCATTAGCACAGATAGCCAGATAGAATTTACTCATCTGGAATTTGCTCTGGGTTTGCATACTGTTCCATATAGTGAGATAGTTATGAGCTAGATCTCTCATATCCAGGATTCTGCTGAAAATCCAGGTTCTGCTCTTTGGCACCACTGCATCCATCACATTATTCCCTTTGAGATACACCATATGGATCCACTTCACCCAAAGGTTATCGGATTTCCTGCACAAATTCCAGAGACATTTCAACATAGTTATTTTATTCCAAACAGTCAGGTTAAGAATGCCTTGACCACCATGACTCTTAGGCCTACACATGGTTTTCCAAGCCACTGGACTTTTTTTACTTGCTTCAGTACTGCCTGTCCATATAAATGTCCTGCACATTCTATCAATTTTGTCAATAACAGCTTGAGGTAAGGGTATGCACTGCATCCAGTATTGGGCAATGGCAAGAATCACACTTTTAACCAACAGAATTCTCCCAGCATAGCTTAATAGTTTCATAGTCCAATGCTTCAGCCCGTGGGTAATTTTCTCTATCAGGGGCATATACTGATTTAAGGTAAGTCTCTTGCAAGTAACAGGCACACCTAAATACTTCATAGGCAATTTTCCCTCAGCAAAGCCAGAAACTTGAGTCATAATAGCCTTGTCATCCCTAGTCATCCCTCCACGGAACACTCTATTTTTTTACCGTATGCCATTTTTGAATAAAAAATATTTGAATCATAAATATCATTTTTCGTAAATAATAGATTTTTTTCCTTATACAAATATTATTTTTTTAGGTATCATTTACAAAAATATTTGGATCAATATTAAATTTTCGTGTATAAAAATATTTAGATGAATAATAATTTTTTTTCCGGATACCATTTTTGGATCAAAAATATTTGATCATAAATACCATTTCTCGAATATAAAAATATTTAGATCAATAATAGATTTTTTTCCGTATACAGACTTCATTTTTCTTTCGATATCATTTACAAAAATATTTGGATCAATAGTAAATTTCGTATATAAAAATATTTAGATCAATAGTATATTTTTTTCCCGTATACTCCATTTTTGAATAAAAAATATTTGAATCATGAATATCACTTTTCGTAAATAATATATTTATTTCCGAATACAAATATTATTTTTGTTTAGCTTTCATTTAAAAAAATATTTGAATCAATATTAAATTTACGTATATAAGAATATTTAGATCAATAATAGATTTTTTCACGTATACCATTTTTGGATCAAAAATATTTGATCTTAACTACAATTTCTCGTATATAAAAATATTTCGATTAATAATAGATTTTTTCCCGTATACAAACTTCATTTTTGTTTAGTATCATTTACAAAAAAATTTAGATCAATAGTAGATTTTTTTCCCGTATAACATTTTTGAATAAAAAATATTTGGATTATAAATACCATTTTTTGTAAATAATAGATTTTTTTCTGTATACAAATATTATTTTTGTTTAGGTATCATTTACAAAAATATTTGAAATAATATTAAATTTCCGCATATAAAAATATTTAGATCAATAATAATTTTTTTTCTGTATACCATTTTTGGATCAAAAATGTTTTGATCATAAATACCATTTCTCGGATATTAAAATATTTAGAATGATAATAGATTTTTTCCCGTATACGGACTTCATTTTTGTTTAGATATCATTTATAAATATATTTGGATCAATAATAAATTTCGTATATAAAAATATTTAGATCAATAGTATATATTTTTTCCGTATACCATTTTTGAATAAAAAGTATTTTGAACATAAATATCATTTTTGATAAAGAGTAGATTTAGATAAAGAGTAGATTTTTTTCCGTATACCATTTTTAAATAAAAAATATTTGGATCCTAAATACTATTTTTCGTATATAAAAATATATAGATCAATAATAAATTATTTTTCGTGTACTAATTTTAATTTGGTTTAGGTATCATTTACAAAAAAAAATTGGATTAATAGTAAATTTTCGTATATAAAAATATTTAAATTAATTATAGATTTTTCCCGTATACCATTTTTTAATAAAAATTATTTGGATTATAAATATTATTTTTTGTATATAAAAATATATAGATCAATAATAGGTTTTTCCCGTATAAAAATATTATTTTTATTTAAGTATTATTTACAAAAATATTTGGTTCAGTAGTAAATTTTCGTATAAAAGAATATTTATAAAGAAAATTGTGGAAGAAAGAAGTGAGAAAATGATGAAAGAGAAGATTTGGTAAGTTTGATAAAATATGAGGGTTGTATTAGTTTAATAATAAATTTAAGAATTTTATTGTGCAAAGACCAAATAAAGACAACTTTAATGTGGTGGCAAAAAAGCAAATAAGGGTATTGTAGACTTTTCACAACCATTAATTTTTTTATATTATAGATAATAATATATTATTGTTTATATATTTGATAGTGAATTTGTTAATAACGTGTTCTTGCTAGAAGTCGTGCTATGAGGGATGGCAAGAGCATTTCTCATCATATTTTTTCCTCGGTTTGGACTAGTCTTAAAGCGGAGATTCCCGTTATTTATGATAATTCTTCTTGGTTGATTGGTAATGGCGACTCCATTTGGTTTTGGTTCGATTCTTGGTGTGGTTCGCCGTTGTTTTTAGATATGGGCAATAGCGTGCTTCCTGAAGATTTAATGGTGAGTTCTGTTATTCATAATGGTTGCTGGATTTTTCAGAACATTAACATCCCTCTTAACATTCAGAATAGAGTTTCCAATTATCATATCCCGTTCGACCTTCGACCGGATAAGCGTGTTTGGAATTTTTCTACTTCGGGAGACCTTTCTCTTAAAGTGGCGTATGACTTCAAGCGGTCCCATGGTGCGGGTTCTGATTGGTGGGGCTGGATTTGGGCAAAGCAAATTCCGCCGTCGAAATCGTTCTTTGTTTGGCGGCTTTTGCAGGGTAAAATTGCTATCGATGAGCAGTTGGCGCGTAGATCCTTTGCCTTGCCTTCTATGTGCAGCCTTTGTTCTCGAGCTCCGGAGGATTCTTCTCATCTTTTCTTCGCTTGTGATTTTGCAGTAAATCTGTGGCGCTGGATGATGTCGGCTTTTAATTTAAATTTTATCATTTGCAATTGGGAGGACATTAGGAGAGGTGTGATGAAAAACTGGAATGCTCAATGTCATCTCACTTTCAAAGTAGCGGTGATTTTTCTTCTCAATGCTATTTGGACAGTTCGCAACAACTTTAGATTCCGGGACTCCCGTTCTTCTGTCTCCTCTACTGTTGCTGGAATTGTTTCTGCTTGTTGTTTGGCTGGAAATAATTTTCTTTCTCCTGATTTCATTAATATGCAGGAGTTTGAGATTTTGAAGAAATTCAAAATCACGATTCAGCCTCCTTCGGCCCCTCGTATTGTGGAAGTTATTTGGAAACCCCCTCTGTGGGGTTGGATTAAATTCAATTGTGATGGGGCTTCTCTCGGCAATTCGGGTCCTTCGGCTTGTGGCGGTATTGCTAGAGATAACGAGGGAAGATTTCTTGGAGCTTTTGCGAGTTTTATCGGTATATCAAACTCTCTCATTGCCGAACTCACCGGTGCTATGTTAGCAATTGAGTTCGCTCATGAGAAGGGTTGGAGGAATATTTGGTTAGAATCAAATTCTTTAGCGGTGATTCGGACCTTTTCTCCACCTTTTAAAGTGCCTTGGATTATCAAGAACAGATGGGCGAATTGTGTTAATATGTTAGATAACTTTGTGGCTTCTCATATTTTTAGAGAAGGAAACAGTTGCGCGGATTTGCTGGCTAATATAGGTCTAACGGTTTCTTCTTACACTAACTATAGTTGTATTCCGATTTTTTTGAGGGCTGATTTTGTAAAGAATAGGCTTGGATCGCCTTTCTTTAGGTTCATTTCTCTTTGAGAGGGTTTCGGTTTGGCCCCCCTCTCTTTTTTGTTTATCGTTTTCTTTGATATATTATAATCTTATTTAAAAAAAAAAATGAATGGAGCTAATTTACACAATGAAGTTCAAACATCCCTCTAAAAGAATTCCAATCAAAACTTTGAGAATTAAATACATAGATAAATGATACTTACGAATTTTTATTCAATTTAAATCATATCAAATTATTATGATAAATGAGTACGTAGTTAATTATCAAATTATTATGATAAATGAGTACCTAGTTAATTATTTTGACTTTAGTTATACAAAATTTATTTTTAAATGAAGTAAAATATTAATCACACATTTAGTTATTGAAGTAAATTTTAACGTTTTTTTAGTTTTTTTATTTTTTTAAAATATTTTACAAGAGAAATATAGTTACAAAACATAATTATAATGTTAAGAGAAAAATAAATTAAACCATGAGAAGGTTACCAGTATAATTTTTTTTTAAATATTATATCAGTATTATGAAATGAATATGAAATGATATATTATATAAAATTATTATTTTTTATACTACCTAACTAATTTTTTTTCTATCTTATTTCATTTTATTACCATGAAACTAAAAAAATAAAAATATTCAAATTAATAGATAGAAATCCAAATACAAAATTATTTATGCCCAGTCTTAAGTATTAAACTAAAATCAAAATGATTCACAAACTTGATCTAAAATTTTAACACGTCTACATCGTTTATTAACACAAACTGCTTTGTATGATTTCGAACATAAAAGATGTGAACAATCAGCATCTGTTTTACATGGAAATCTAGCCGCTGTGAAAAAAAAGAATAAAACAACTTAAATAATATAAATAATAGTGAATGAAGAATTAAAGAATGAAGTTTATTAAGAATATAAAATGGCTTACCTTCTATGTTCGGTGCAACGAGAAAAATAAAAATAAATATAATCATTACAGAAACAAACTTAGCCATTTAATCCTTTGTGCATGTTACAAAATTTGCTACCATTTTATAATTTAGGAACTAGAGCCATCAATTAAGTAGTTATAAAAATGATTCTTTTAATAATAATAGTTATTAAATACTCCCTCCCTTATTTTTTAGATGTCGTTTTAGAAGAATTTTTTTGTTTCTATTTAAATGTCGTTTTATAATTTAATGTTATAATTTGTCAATTATACCCTTATTTTCTCAATAACTCCACCTCACATTTTTCAATTAATTATTAAAAAAAAGAGTGTTTGAATGAATTTATTTAGAAAGAGAAAAATAAATAAGGGTATGATAGAAAAAGTAACTTTATCAATCCAATATCTTAGTTGAAGAGGTTTTTTATTAAAATGACACTTAAAAAGGAACAGAGGGAGGGGTATCTTTCAAGTACATCACTTTATAGTGTTTGTTCCTTTAGTACACTAAAATAAAAATGTAATATAAAATAACAAACTAGGTAACAGCCTTTCAAGATATAAATGGATTAACACAAAATAGAATAATATTTTTGACGAAAATATTTCCAAATTAGTCAAGATGTGTGGTGACATATGTTAGAGTGTATTAGCTTTGATTGCTCCATATGACCCAATATAGAATAGAGCTATGGTATATGTTGATTCCAAATTGATCAAAAGCGCTTTAAAGTATCGTGAAGTATTTTTATTAGTAATAATATATATTTTTTTCGACAGAGTAATAATATACGTTCGAATTAATGGGAATGCATGTTGATAGACTCTAAAAGAGAAAAGTAAGATTATGGTAGGTAAGCACTTTCTTAAGTTATAGGACAAGGCAATCTCCCGGATATTGTAGTAACGTGTAACGTCTCGAATTTAATTAATTAGTTAATTAAATTATTTAAGAATTTAATTATTAGATTTAACTGAAATTCGTGGATCAATCGAATTTGTCGATATTATTTTGGGAAGCGTATTTGGATTATTAAATAAAAGTTGGATTTTATTCGGTTAGTCAGAGAATTAATAAAATAGATTTCGTTGAAGAAATAATATTATTATTAACTATGGAGTATTTTTATTAATTGGATTGGGCTTAATTTGTGTTGTTTTGAAGTAATAAGGGGGTATGTCTCTAGGCCCATTTAAGTGACTAAGTGATATAATATTATTTTGTTGGAAATAGAATTGAAAGAGGAAAATAAGGCTAGAGCTATCAAAAGAAAGAACAAAGAGGAGAAAACTAAGGTTTGGAGAAGAAGTGAAGAATGAGGCCAAAGCTTTTATTAGTTTTTCCTTAGAGCTACACTCAATCCAATCCAAGGTAAGAGGAGATTCTTTCTACCTATACAACCTATATCACTTTAACTATTACATAACATGAAAATAAGTTGTGGCTGTGTGTATTGAAAAAGAGAATTACATCATGGTTATATAAGAGAATTATATAATGGTTATATAATGGAAATACTAATTATAAAATGAAGTATAATTGAAATAGCATGATAATTAATAGTTGAATTAATCTTACTAAGTCTAATTAAATTGGAAACACTAGTATGTTAGATTGGGAAATAAAATAGTCATGTTTGATCGAAATCGCCGAATTAAGCGGTATAATTAGTTGTTCGAAATTTGATGAAAATTTACGTGGTAGCTAAGTTTAATTATTAGATTAACGTCGTGGTGTTATTTTGTTGAAATTGTGATATTTTACAAAGACCGAAATTTTGTTTGATTTCAAATATTATTTATAAATAAATGTTGGTTTTGTGATGGAAATTGACACAAATTTTAGGAATAGAATATAATGGAATTGGAATTAATATAGTGTGACATTAATCGGTTGATTAAATTAAATAGTAGAATTAATTTCAATAATTCTAATTAATTAGAATATACTTAGACTTGGATAAATTATTCGGTTTATCGATAAATTACGGTATCTTGAGAATTTGACCGTAATCGTGATTTGGTTGAATATTTATGTTGAGAATAATATATTGCCACTAGTACAAAAATGTTAATTTACATCCGTTTTTTATTAAATTTACACCCATTATTTTTAATAAAAATCGGGTGTATATCCACAGGGTGAGAAATGTCTAACGAATTTACACCCGTTATTTTTAACAAAAATCGGGTGTAATTGGGCGTAATTACGTTTTTAATTACACCCTGTTTTAACAAAAATCGGGTGTAATTGGGCGTAATTACGTTTTTAATTACACCCTGTTTTAATAAAAATCGGGTGTAATTGGGTGTAATTACGTTTTAATTACACCCTGTTTTAATAAAAATCGGGTGTAATTGGGCGTAATTACGTTTTAATTACACCCTGTTTTAATAAAAATCGGGTGTAATTAGGCGTAATTACGTTTTAATTACACCCTATTTTAATAAAAATCGGGTGTAATTGGACGTAATTACGTTTTAATTACACCCTATTTTAATAAAAATCGGGTGTAAATATGTTCTTAATTACCCCCTATTTTAGTAAAAATTGGGTGTAAATACGCCATTTATGAATGAACAATTATATCTATTTACACCCTATTTCATACCCACCATTTAGTTATATTTCATTTTCAGTCATAATATTGTAAATACTATAAAATCATACACATAAAAATCATATTTTAACTAAGTCAAAATATTTTTAATATTAACCAAAAAGTATACAAAATCATGTGCAGTCATAATATTTCAAGTACTATAAAATCATACACATAAAAATTATATTTTAACTAAGTCATAACACTTTCTTCATATATAAGTTTTCTTCTTCTTCTTCTTTGGCTTTTGTTTTGGCAACATTTCTATCTCCTTATCCTCTTCAACCATTTGCATTTGATCTAGTAGATTTTGCTCCTCAACCTTTTGATTTTCAACCATTTGATAAAATACTGTTATTCACCAAAAATTGGGGTTAATTCACACCGCGACGACCACGATCAGTGTCGCAATTCCTTCAATCAAAATCGCGAAAAGCAACCATTATCAATCATCAAATCTGTTAAGCCTACAGATCCGATGTTGGACTTGGATTATACCTTCTCAGGAATGTAATGGTAAATAGAGGTACACAAGCTGCTTCTTAACACCCAAAAACAAAAGAGACTACGCACGGCACACACAGAACAAATTAAATTTCCAACCAGACAGATTGAAATTACATTTTTGCTGTAAAAAAATAATATGGGAGTTGATTATTGGTGTATCCAGAGTCCATACATGTTCAAATCGCTAGTTTCCAACCCAAGAACCAATGAGTTACAAACTGACTAATGACAGCATACATATATGGTCTTTCTATCAGCTAAAACAATATACACAATGGCATATATAAGTTATGGTTTTGAAGTAAATTTAGACTTTTTGGAAGGAAAAGAAAGTGATTTACACAAACCTCCCGTGTTTCACGGTAATGAACTAGGACAATGTGTTCCAGACTCCTGAAAAAAAGATGGTGCAAACAATTGTAAGTCACATTATTTTATGCAAAGTTATTCTAATCAATTAATTATATTCTCAAACCATTATGTACAAGAAGTTGAGAAGCACCATTTCTAAAATATAATTCAGAAATGTGGAAATGAATGACATGTTGGAGCCAGGGATTAATAGTTAAGTTAACAATTGGTTTACATACTTATCAAGCAGCCAATAACATCTACGGACAAAGTTTGGGTTATCTTGACCATGTGCATAATATACATGGATCCTTTCTTCATTACCAACTTGATTGATAGAGAAAAGAAAAGAATGATCAGAAATCAGATATGATACGACATTATCACTCAAATCTATAATCAGAATCAATAATAGCAAAAAATGGATGAAGGAAATGTTATCATGCATAATAAACATCCTATCTGATGAATGGTGAGATTAAGAGAAGAAACATAATCTATTCTTCAAATATTAACCAGAAACAATTAACACTGATACATATGTGATCGAATCATTGTGCGAAAACTGTAGAACATACAAAGCGGAGATAGCACATTAAATAGATCAAATAACATCCTTGTATAATATTTTGAAGAAACTGAATACAACTTGCTAGTTGATATTATAAACTTTAAATTAACACAAATATAAACACTCAATAAAATGAAAACCCTCACTTTTAAGTGCTCATGAGCTTCCTTAACAGTTTTTCCATCCTTTTTCTTTTTCCAGTTGTGTCCATCTTTTCTAAAGTTCCGAAGCATCTTACGGTCAAATAATACAATAGTACCATCAGTGTCGTCCATATATTATTTGTAACAATTAGGCTTCCGATAAATTCAATTTGCATCTATAAAATTCTCCAATTTTCGCAATCTAAAAAAATAATTGCACAATTATTTGGACCAAAAAATGTCTCAATCAAGCCAAAGAGATCTACGAGACTTATAAAAACAGAATCGATCTAAGAGACTTATAATCATGTAGGAATGGAGATAATGGACTGTAGTGTTGGAATACCAATTACCTCGTCTAACAAAAATGTGGACTCATCTTGAGCAGTACTATTATAAGACAGGTATCCTTAGCAAGAAACAAGTAGGATATAGCATACACTTTAGGGAGGGATTACAGGCTTACAGCAGAGATGAAAAAAGAAACATGGACCCACGATAGTAGTAAAGGGTGCCTGGTGTAATATTGTCAACTGAAGTTCAACTAATTAGACCAGAAATTGAACATCTGACTCTGCACTATGTTTTTTTAAGTGGGGGAAGAGATATAAAAGAAGAAAATATGAGAAAATAAGTCAAATATTGACTATGCATCACAACTATTAGTATAATAAAAAGATCATGTGACTAACCTTAATTGGACAATGGTAGCACCCCCTTCTACAGCCGCCTTAACGGCTTCAGCAATAGAACGGCCCCACCTCTTATTTATGCGTGAATCGGTTACAGCATATAGAAATAAGTCATTGGGATTGAACCTATCCTGCCTACAAGAACTCTGACTGATATTCTTAAATGCCAAAAAATGGTCAAAAGGGCCTTGGGCTCCATTTCCTATAACCAGGTCTTATATGTACAAGTGTTAACGATAATGCATTCTATTTTTTATTTTCATTTGCTCTACTCTATTGTATTTTTAAAGTAATAAGGAGAGTGAATAATCATGGTCATTGAAAATTAGGTCCTCCGATATTTATGTGAAATGAAAGAGCTAAACAAACCTTAACCGCTGAAAGCATTGATGAACCTTTTGCCAGCTCTGCTGCAATGCATGATGCCAAAGTACAACCAGTGCCATGAGTATTGCGAGTATTTACACGTGGTGAAGAAAGCTCGTAGAATTCCTGACCTGCAAAACTCAAGGCCAAGAAACGAAGTTCATTTTGAACAAAGATTTGGATATACATTGTGAATAGTAAAAGAAAGAAGTTGTTTGTGTTTCAAAGATTTTGTTTTGGTTGTTGTTTCTTCGAGAATTAAAGAGTTTAATCTTACCATCAAAAAATACATCAATAGCATCTGAAGAATTAGGGAGATCACCACCTTTGACAAGTACATTCGTGCAATGAAAATTGGTTATATGTAAAAGCACAAAACTCTCAAGTTGGTAGTTTTTAAAATTTTAATTGTGGCATCTGTTCATACAGTCAATCACACTTGAACATACAACACCACCAGAAATTTCTGCTAATATAAGCAAACACAATTAGTGGTGGGCACCATTACTTATGGGAAAACAATTCAATGTTGAACTATGAGCAGGTCAATATAAACAACGCTTCAAAAGCACTACTCAGGTCAATAGGAGCATGGTAGATACTGAATTGAACAATCACACTATTTCCTAGAGATTATCAAACTTCATCATTAGAACTTATGCTTTCTATGAGATTTGTATAAAATGCAGTGCCTGCTGTTGGAGAGGTTTCTCTGATGATTATAAAACATGATTTAAATTGACTACAACTAAAAACTACAATACATTAAACAACAACGAACCTAGGACCTAAATCATGCAACAATTTTGCAGCAGTACGCATGTCAGAAACTGACTTCATTGGCACATCACCAAGTAAAGCTGACGCCTCTTTAACATTTGGAGTTAAAATATCAGCCATGGGAAGCAGCTCCTCCCTGCATTCAGAAACAAAGAAATAAGCACAATCAATAGTCTACAGTTTTATTAATAAACTTTAATAATTTTACAAAAAAATATATATATATACATCAAATATCCATGTATCCAGTGTTGCAAGCATTGAAACAAGATATATAAACATACATTAGGAATCTCAAGTGCTTCAAGTTTTGGAGTCTTTTTCAGAAATTCCATTAGAAATGCATTTGTATAACCAATAACATATCCAAAACTCACATCAAGACGTTTTAAATCATTAAGGAAGAAGATGCTGCTGAGGTGGTGGTGCTTGAGTTCATGGTGATAGTTGAGAAGTGATATCGTGTTGTTGGATTTGAGAGAAGTGAGGATAGAGTGGATTGGGATGAAATGAATTTGGTGGTTGTTGGGGAAAGAAATGGAAGTGTTGTGAAGAGGGAAATGTCCATGTGCGAGGGAAGGAGGTTGCTTGGGTTTTTGCAGAGAAAGGTTGAGGAAGAAAGACACTCCTCTTCCATTGTTTGGCTGCAAAATAGCAAACCATATACCATAAGACCTGCTTCTGAAAATGAGTAATATACATTCTGTCTGTCTAATACCCCTTAACATAATAACAATAAACTAAAAGACTATAGAAGCAAAAACAGCATGACGCCTTTACAAACCCATCATTCGACAAAATCAAAACGCCGTGACAATCATGTGGCAACAAGATCATATTACCGGAAACAATAAATGTAATACTTACTCTTTCACGATCCAGAAGATACGCAGGAGCAGCTCCATCTTGGACATTATCACCAGCCTTACGCCTAGTTGTTGATTCCTCGTGCATGGCCAAACTGCTCACATACAAGATTGAAATCAATCTCTCTTACATTTCACCAACAAAACCATATCAATGAAAACCTAGTGCACTAATTATTATCTAACTTCGACAATGTGACCAACACAATGAACATAACAACAATGAAACTCACGTCCTCTTCATCTGTGCTTTTTGCGCATAATTTTTCTTGGCAATCATCTTACCCTTAATACCCAAACTCTGTTGCATTCAAATTAAACAGAAACACAATTAGATTTATGCAACATACAGTTACAAATACATAACTTGTTTGAATAAAAGTAATTTGAATTAAACCTTCTGGGCCTTTTCAGAGTGCTTGTGAGCTTGACGAGCCTTTGACTTGCACTGTCTCACATCGTGATCGAGACGGAGGCCATAATCTCCTTTGTTCCAAACCCTAATTCTTCAGCTACAAATGTCGTTCAAAGTATAAAACCCTAAGTATTCTTACCAGTGTCGTCACTGCAAAATGGTTTTCTCTCAGCTTCGTTGTCGTCACTGCGATAGTTTCCTCTCAGCTTCGTTGTCGTAACTATTTCGGTGAAATGAGAGTGAGCGAGTGAGCAAAGAAGAGAGCTTCGTTTTCAGTGAGAGAATGGTGTCGTCACAGCAAGTTGAAGGGTATCGTTCGACCCAGTGTGGTTTAGAGAAAGGATTTCGTGAAGTTCAAAATCAAACTTTGTAGAAACCCGAAATCAACCTCTTTTTCCAATCAAATTTCGCTGAAACCCAAAATCACCATTGCCATTGTGTTGAAAATGAGTTTCGTGAAATAAGTTTTCTGAAAGAGTCGAAAATGAGTTTCTTATCAAAACGTTGAAATAAGTTCATTGCCATTACTGTTCAATAGAAAAGTATTTTATTATATTAATAAATTTAGAATATTATGTTTAAATGTTTAAAGTATAATGTTTCATCTAACAGAGAGTTTTAGTATAATGTTTAAAGTATTTTTATTCACCTAATAAATTTAGATTTATTAATATTTATTCATTAATTTATTAATAATGTTTAAATTATTTATTAATATGTCACATGGATTATATATTTTGAGTTATAAAATTAAACAAATTTTTTTGTTCATATAAATTTACACCCGTTTTTTGTTTAAAGGGAGTAATTGAACTTTAATTATAATAATATTTTTAATTTAAACCCGTTTTTAGAAAATAGGGTGTATATTGTCACCTGATAATATTTATAATGATATGTTATTTACAAAACGGCCACTGTATTTCTGATTTACACCCGTTTTTAGTATATTGGGTGTAAATTTTAAAATTATATTAATCTTTTTGTACTAGTGTGCTATGCCAATGATGTTGTCTTGATAAATAATATTATGTCTAATTGAATTAGTTGATAATTGGAAGTTGATTCGGTTTACTTGATAAATTAGCATGTTGAGATTATCTTACGAATTGATCAAAAATTGTGGTTTTGATTTGGATGACTTTGTTAATATGTGAAATTGAGTAATTGTGCCAATGTGCCGAAACGTGATGATAATTGAATAATCTTGATGATATGTTAATTGTATATTTGTGACGATTTTGTTAATACACGAAGTTATATGTTTGTTGTGATATGCCGAAGCATGAGGATATATGTGTAATGACTTGTTTATATGCGAAGTTGTATAAATGCGATGACGTGTCGAAACATGACGATGTTTTGTGATGATTTGTAATACGTGATGTTGTATATATTTGTGATGATGATTTTGTGACTAAGTGAAGATGAAGTATTATGGTGACGTGAATTACCTCGTATAGATTGAAGGATAGAAAAACACTTAGAAAGGGGGGGTTTGAATAAGTGTGACTTTAAAAACTCTTAAGATAAAAACAATGAACACAATTATTTTTATCCTGGTTCGTTGTTAACGAAACTACTCCAGTCCACCCCCTTAGAGTGATTTACCTCAACTGAGGATTTAATCCACTAATCAATATTGATTACAATGGTTTTCCACTTAGACACCCTCTAAGTTTTCTAGAGTATACTGATTACAACTTGATCACTCTAGGAAAACACCACTTAGATAACCTCTAAGTCTTCTAGAGTATTCTGATCTCACTGATCACTCTATGAACCTTTTACAATCAATGTGAAATAAATGTTTACAAGAGTATTGAAATGCTTCTTAGAAAGCTATAATCACAACAGTGATATTCCTCTAAAGTTCTAAACTTAACACTCACTAAATATTACAAGAGTTGTGAGGTTGAAGATGAAGTTCGTAAGTATATGATTCAGCAGCGTTTCAGTATGTTTGCAAGAATTGTTGTTATGCTTCTGATCAGAACTTCCATATTTATAGGCGTTTGAGAAGATGACCGTTGGGAGCATTTAATGCATTGTGTGAATAGTACAACTCTGCATTTAATGTTTCACACTTTTGTCAACTACCTCGAGCCTTGCTTTTACTGCATTTACTGACTTTGCCTTTTGTAGCTTCTAACGTTCCTTTTGTCAGTCAGCGTAGCCTGTCATCTTGTACTTGATTCTGATTCTTATATTTGTAGAATACAGCGTTTGAATATCAGAGTCATTCAGCTTGGTGCAGAGCATATTCTTGTCTTCTGACTTTGAAGTGCTTTAGTTTGATACCATAAGAACTTCAGTGCTTCTGCTTCTGAACTCAAGTTCTTCTGATGTTTCATAGACCATGTTCTGATTTTTCTTGACCATCTTCTGATGTCTTGCGAGAGCATGTTCTGATGTTGCAATCTTGAACCTTCTGAGTCAGTGCTTCTAGCGCTGAATTGTGCATACTCTTTATATATTTCCTGAAATAGAAAATGCACAAGATTAGATTACCACATTGTCTTATACCAAATTCATATATAATGTTATCATCAAAACTAAGAATATTGATCAGAACAAATCTTGTTCTAACAATCTCCCCCTTTTTGATGATGACAAAAACATATATAATTGATATGAATTTGCAATCAAAATATCAGATGACAAAAGACAATTACACAGATATAGCATAAGCATATAATCGGAGTATGTGAATATGTCTCCCCCTGAGATTAACAATCTCCCCCTGAAATAAATACTAGAAGAATTTTAAATAAAAGAGAATATCAGAACATTCTTCTTGCTTCTGATCTTGAAGCTTCACAACACTAAGCTTGCTTCAATTTTCCAAGAACATGCTTCTTTATAGAATTGCATTTCCCCATGTATTTGCTTCTCATGTTGAGCTTTTTCAGAATATCTTCAATCCTGCAAAAAATCTCAAAGACATAGAACTTGCAAATAATGTTAGGAATGTTGAGACTTAATCCCAGCAACTGATATAATAAACCAAATCAATTATCATGTTTCTCCCCCTTTTTGTCATAACATCAAAAAGAATTTAAAAGATTCAGATGATAAAAGACACATAAAGTGAAGAAGATAATGATTTCATTCATTAAGAATTAATCAGAAGTACAAAAGGGATAGAAGCAGATGCAAGAAACAGATGCACAAAACAAGAAAACATCTAAGACCAAACAAACTACGACTAGCCTAGCTTAGAAGCTATCTTGGCCAGAAGGTTTTGAATCTCAGCAGTGCTTTCTGTCTGTGTCTTCATGACAGATCAAAATTCATTGTGAGTATCCTCATGCTTATCCAAACGAGAAGCAAGATCAGCTTGATTCTTTTGAAGAGCCTTCATGGTGTTCACCAGAACAGAAGGTCCAGCAGAAGAAGCATCAAAGCTATTATCCAGAAGAGGATTCTCAACAGCAGCATCGATCATGAGAACATCATCTAGATTTTCCTAAACAGGAATTTTCTCAGCAGGATGATTCTCAGCAACTTGATTCTCAGCATCAGCTTTTGATTCAGAAGCAACTTCAACATAAACAGGAGCAGGGAGTTCAGCTTCTGAATTCTCAAGGGCCAGAAGAATTTCAGCCATATTCCTTGGAGGTGTAGGAGCAGCAGGTTCTGAAGGATATTCAACATGTGGATATACCATATTTGGCGCTTTCTCAGAGGAATTCTCCCTTAGCTAGTTTAATAAGGACTGAAGGTCTCCAGTCAGAATGGGGTATTGAGGCTTCCACACAACCATAGTAAGTGGATGCACTTCTTTGAGCTCATCAACAAACTTCTTCTCTTCAAGAGATTTCCAGCACCTGATGGGATGATAGTACTTACCATCATCTAACTCCAAAAAGTAACCAGAAAATCCAGATGCATCAGCCAAGCATCTCTTCAGTCTGAATATCCGTCTCAAAGATTTTCCACAATTTTCGAGTAACAGCATGGTCCATCTTGGAGTCATGAGCACCTCTCAGAGTATCCAACCCTATTCTGACCTTATCCATTAACAAGTCATAACAAGCATCAATAGAGAGTTCAGGAGGATTGAAAGTGAAACGATAGTCAGGGTAAAGAAGACAGTAGGGTTTAGATTCTCTGGATAACAAAGCAGAGGTGATGGAAGAGGTTAATGCAGATGAAGAATCTGTGGTGGAGGTGGATGAAAGACTATTTTCGGAAGGAGTTTGGGGGATAGCATTTAGTGGTTGAGGGTTCAGAATTGGTGTAGAAAGAAGTGGTTGGTTTCTGTTTGTGGTGGTGGAAGAGGAGAGAGATACAGAAGGATGAGGCTTTTTCTGAGGGGGACGGGCAGAAGAATCTGTATGGAAAGCTTTATGAATGAGCTTCTCAAGCTGTTCATCAGTTCTTTTTACTTTGAGAGACTCTGTGGGTTTCTTCTGCTTCTTTGCTTGCTTAGTATCAGGTCATTCTTCTATGACCTTTCTCTTTAGTTTCTTTTCTTTCTTCTTCTTTTACTTCTTTCTTAACTCATCCAAAGACGGAAGATAGCGTTTAACAGATTTGTCCAGCTCCTCTTTGAACATGTGAGAGAAACTCACAATCGGACTTCTTCTTGTTAGAATATCTGGAAACATTGTTGAAGGAGTGGTCACCTTTTCAATCAGCTGCATCCTTTTTAGAGTCGGAGCATTCAAAATACTCCCTTGGATAACAGTCAAGTTCTAAGATGAGCCAGTTGCCCTCAGAACATCTATCAAGCCACTCTCAAGCAGAATATCTGAAATCAGTCTTCCAAGAGGAATAGTATTCTTCTTGAGTTTGGGATTCTTCTGACTTTCTTCATCTCTTGATTCTTCAATATTTGTCTTCAGATGTTGAAAAAGAATGTGTGGTAAATTGACTCTCATGCCTTTTTCAATGCAGAATAATATATACTTCTAATCTTGATTGACATAGGTAGCAGAGTTTGATGGTTTTCTATGATAAAGAGATCCCATAATGATCTCAGCCCATACTATGTAGGAAGGCTTCAAGGCAGTAGTGTACGGAGAGGCAATACCAGAAAAAAACAACTCTCGATCAACTTTATCCCAATCAGTTCTTCCAGGAAGAGCACAAGTGATTCCATCTATACCATCAAGACCATACAGTTTCCTTACCAGCTTCTCAGTCACAACAACTTCATGCCCTAGCACGAAGGAGATGATGGCAGTTGAAGTAACCGTAGCATGCGTCCAGAAATCCTTAACCAAGAAAGGGTAAACTGGTCCAATCAATCTTTCAAAGAAATTCGTCCAACCTTGTACTACCATTGCAACTTTGGTTTTGAAATCATGTGCCATAAGATTTTCAAAATCCACCATTGTTTCGCAGAGAACTTCCAGTTCATTATAAGGAATCGTACAAAACTTCAGAGGAAGAGTTGCAGGTTTCTTAGTTATTTAACACCAAAAAAATACAAAAAAGGGATTGTATGCAAAACTTATTTTCACCATTTAAAACTGCGAACTACGAACTACGCAAACATTCTAAATCACTTTCAACATACAAGTAAATGCATACAATCTCATAAAAAACACCAACAAACACTTCGAACTACGTTGACTCTGATCCTCCAATAAGGAGGTACGTAGGCATTCGGGCAACCGAAACGAGTCCCCTTTCCCCGCACTTAAATAGGTTTAAGGTTTTATCCTTTACCCTATTATTTGCTATAACTTTATCATATAAACCATAAACCTTGCCATAATACTCTTACCCCAAAAGACATGTTAAAACCTTAAGGAAGGGTCAAGGGTGCCTAACACCTTCCCTCGACCCTAATTTCTCAACTTACCTAGAAACTCTTTAATTAGGTTTTATCCCATATTTTCCTTTATCTTTAGATAAAATAAATATAGGTGGCGACTCTATATTTTAGGTTAATAGACTTAAAATAAAAAGCCGGTCGTAACAGCTGGCGACTCTGCTGGGGACCCTTAAAGCAGTGAAGCACTTAAGGTTTGGGGTATGCTCCTTAGGTTTAGGTTTTGGGTTTATATTTATTGGGTAATTTCTTCTTTTTTTTTCATAATATCCTTGATTTTATTTATTTTCTTTAATAATTTCAAGTATTTTTTATTTATTTTATTTGCCTTGTTTATTGTTGGGTTATACATTGAAAATGCTGTTAAAACCTTAAGTGTGGGAATTGTCACTAAGTAAGAGGAGACTTGCATCACCTACGAGCTTTAGTGACAATTCCACTCAGAGTGGGCTGAATTCTGAGAAATATCTTAGACGAGGCTAGACCTTGTCGAGGGTAGGATGCGGAATTTGGCTGATCTCTCTGGGAACCTACCCCTAAAATTCAAACCTCATGGACAAAAGAGTCCTTCTAAAAATCCAAAGAAACAAGAAGTTTCGGAGGATATGAAGGGCCCCATGAGACCCTTAGAATTAAACCACCTTTGGGAAGGGTAGAAAATCCGTAGGACGAACTTATGAACCTACTTACTAAGGAAACTTTTATCATAGGAAGCCTTCCCGAGAGGGACATTACCTTGAAAACCTAAGTCAATGTAAGGTTACCTCCTATGATTATCATCCCTTAGAATCTTAAGGTTATACTTCGTTTAACCTGGATCCCTAGCCTATAGGGACTCCCTTTTAATCTGACATTGGCTATAAGACCTCTCAGATTGTGGTTTAAGTAGACATCCCTCTATCCCCGAATATGCAACATGTGGCCTCATGATGGCCACGTGATGAGGATCCTCTTGATGTATCCCCAAGCGCTCGCATACCGTATATCCTTAGTCAGTATGCAATCCTAGTCGTCCGTTCATTAAACTTTGAATCTACGCCCTTGGATATCTATTATGAGGGCCATTAGATCTGAAACGAACGGTCCATAGGATTTGTGGACATCAATATTCAATCCTAGTCATCCGTTCATTAGACTTTGAATCTACGCCCTCGGATATCTATTTTGAGGGCCATTATATTTGAAGCGAACAACTCATGGGATCTGGTGACCGTCTTGAATAGTCACCATGTATTCTTTTCTACGTATTCCCTAGCCTATAGGGATTTCCTTCGTTGTGTCATAGTCCCTATTTTGTAGGGATTTCCATTTATATATCATAATCCTTAGCCTGTAGGGGTTTCTTTTCCTCGTACCCACGCATTTTCATACATTTGCATTTGCATTTCCACCTTCGCCCTTATCCAATCTTTGCTATGCAAGCTGATTTCCCGAGACTCGTGAATAAACTCAAGTAGATTCTTAAACTATGGAGAGAGGAGATTTATCATTGGATATTCAAATGAGATTGGTCCTACAAGGAGAAAAGGTTGCCCTTCACTATGCAAGCTACATGCGTATGCCTACGCCCACGCCCATGCCTACGCCTCAGATTCAATTATCATTGGAGATCCCCTACATCGAGATCAAATGCCTTCTCAACAAGATTGGTATACCCAAGGAGAGTAAAAGATCATCCTTTACTTCTAAAAGTCAAAGAACTAAGAAGTAAAACAAAGTCATTGGATCAACAAAGAAGAATGTCCCTAGGGTCAATAGGTTTTATCATTTCAAATTGTAATTTCTATGACTGCTAAGTGTTATTTGGTACAAATGTTGTACCTTTCGATTAATAATTTTAATAAAATAGTCATGCATGTTTTGAATGAAATCCATTCGTTTCACTCTTTCGTATCTATGAATATCAATACTTTTCCATTTCAATTATCAACTTTCCATTTCCACTTTCAACAAACTTCGAGGGAGAATGACGAATTAAAATAACTAAATTAACTGATGTATGCTTTCAATGTTAAGACCTTAGTTGATGATGTAAGGCATTGTTTCAAATCCCAAACACTTGGAGATATAAGGAGTTAAACCTTAGTTAACCCTCTCGAGCCAGGAGATGGAGTTTGTTTCAATGTTAAAAAAAACCTTAATCTTAACCAGGGGCAGGGTAGATTTCGATTAATTCAATGGTGTATTCTATTCTCAAGAGAATCGATCAATCAAAGCAAGAGGTTCAAGCATATCTTCTTCCTCGCGTTCATCAAAGATTGAGGAGGCAATGGAGACAACATTCACAACGTCTTCTTCCTCAGTACATCATCGAGGAAGCAACAAAGGTGAAGCTCACAAACCAAAGTCAACATGGCAGTCACACTATTCAAAATCTAAAGCAAAAATTTCAAAAAAGGGACCCGCTAAGTCAAATGGAAAATTCCATGAAGTAAAATAAACTTGACTTAGGCAAAAGTTAGGGCATCATCCCGATGAACCGAAATTCAAAATAGTTGGTCCATGAAAAAATAAGGGATTTAAAACGAGGAGGTTGGAGAATAACGTTATGACTGTCACCTCAAAAATCACAAAGCTCATCAACAATGCTTGAACCATATTTACGCTTCCCATTTGCACGAATACAAAATTTCTCTTGAAGATTGAACGCATCTATTGGATTAACCAAATGTAGGATTGGAGAACATCACGGAGAATGGGGTGAGTTTACATAAAAATTGAGCCTTATATCTTTGTTTCTTAAACCGCAAACCATGGCCACGATACAACATTCAAAAGCCCTAATTGAAGCTAGGTCAACTACGAAAGCATAGTCGTCAAAATTTGTGTTATACTGACTTCCATGTTTGTTAATTTATTGCTAATCACTTCACTTCTTCAAACATCCATCTCTAATCATCCATTTCTAATTAATAACGAACCTCGATTTCAAAACTTGCATGTGCATAACTAAGAATTACTTTTCAAAGGGTACAACTTTACTTTCAAATAAATGAAATCGAGGAGATCTCAAGGTTGGTTTAATCAAAAGCGATCATTTCCGATAAACTCCTAAATAGGGGGACCACATCTAGGGGGTTCTCCTAATCATGGGAAAAATTCCAATGTTCATAGGGGCACATAATCAAAAGATCATATTGACTAGGGGCATTCATTCTAAGATTCAATCAACTTGGGTCGCATCTCGAAGCAATAACAATCAGGGGCATATCTTTCAAAAATCCAAATATTGGGGAAATTCCTATCGAATTGATATCACACCACGGTTAGCCCTCCATATCCTAGAGATTGAGGGCAGACCTTTCAACTATCAAATGTTGGGGCAATGCATATCAAGTTCGTGTCATGACATGATAAAATTCAAGTTCCCTCTAAGGACGCTTCTTGGAGATCGGGGGCATGTCTTTAAAAATCTAATGTTGGGGAAATCACTACGAAGCCCGATCAAAAGGAGTTGATTCAAAATAGATCATCAGATTGAAATCATTTCAAGATTCGTTTAATAGGGGCATCATGCGGAGAATTCAAAGTAGCGAGGCTAGACATCTCAGGTGCATCCAACCATAAAACTATGTCCAAGTTCATATCAAGACAAATCTCTACAAATAATCAACAAATTGGGGAAATACATACCACAAAGGGGGGACTGTCCTCATTTCTCACAATCCCTAGTGAATCTCTCTCCTACGTCTACAATCTTCGTATTCACAACAAGTATTTGGAAATCATGCTAGCATAACACCCTACCATCATGTGACAAATAACCTTGTTGCATTAGCAGTCTCTTTACGCCTTCGTTATCCACGACCCATCATTGGGGCATCATTCAAACATACTTAAGTCATGCATTCATCAATCACTTCGCCTTTGCATTGGGTCATACATATCATTTCATTCATCTGACATAGCGTAAATTTAACTTCGTAAAGCCCAAATTTTTCATCAGCACTTCAATATCCATGCCCAAGTTACGCATTACATATATTGGTTAAATCACTACATTCCATACATCAAAATGTCTAGACAATTCGTTATCAACAAACAGAGGGTATCAAGGGATTGGCTAAGGACTCAACGGTCTAGAAGAAGAGCGAAATTTGAAATTTCGCTCATAAACATTCTACGCAAGTACATAAGCATTATCAATATACACAAGCATTCACTCTAAGCCTTAATTATTTAATGGCCCACCACAAAGTCACCCATTGAAACATCCGAATAATTACTATGCATTAATCATGTCACTTCACTCCAGCATCAAACCGTGCATATCATCTGGTGCATTCACATACTATAAAAGCCAAATTTTCATTAGCAATCGAAATCATTTTACAGTTCTCGTCCTAGCAAATCATTTCAAAGTCCAATTCTCGTCTTGGAAAATCATTTCAAAGTCCAGTTCTCGCCCTGGAAAGTTACACCAAAATCCAGTTCCCGTCTGGTAGTCAGTTCCCGTCTGACTGTTACATAAAATCTAATTCTCGTTTGGTAGTCAGTTCCCGTCTGATTATTACATAAAATCCAATTCTCGTTTGGTAGTCAGTTCCCGTCTGACGGTTACACCAAAATCCAGTTCCCGTCTGGTAGTCAGTTCCTGTCTGACTGTTACATAAAATCCAATGCTCGTTTGGTAGTCAGTTCCCGTCTGACTGTTACATCAAAATCCAATGCTTGTTTGGTAGTCAGTTCCCGTCTGACTGTTACATCAAAATCCAATGCTCGTTTGGTAGTCAGTTCCCGTCTGACTGTTGCATTAAAATTCAATTCTTGTTTGGTAGTCAGTTCCCGTCTGACTGTTAAATAAAAACCCAATTTCCGTCTGGAAAATTATTTCAAAGTCCAATCACACGTCTGCTTCCCGGTAACCTTACCGATGCCAGTAACCTTACTGAGATATCCTTCCCAATCGTCTGATTGATGTTTTCCGGTAACCTTACCGATGCCAGTAACCTTACTATTTGTTCATTTTCCAATCACCTGATTGACGTATCTCGGTAACCTTACCGATGTTAAGTAACCTTACTATCTTGATCCCTTTCCGGTAACCTTACCGAAGATAATGGCTTTACTATGTTTTTCATCTGGTAACCTTACCAACGCTAGTAAGCCTATTATTGTTTATTTTCACAAATTATTTCAAAACTCGGGGCAAATTTTAGGGTCTTCTAGTATTTAATAACCCTTCGATTCGAACATGCGAGAACTGCGCCCTCTCGCATCCTTCGATCGAAGAGTAATTAAATAGGGGCAACTGTCATACCCCAAAATTTGCCCACTTTAATTCTAACATTTAAATTATTTTTAACTCTGGTCTTATGAGTTTTATTCAATTTTACTAACATTTTAACAGTAATTTTTTTTAATATATATATATATATATATATATATATATATATATATATATATATATATATATATATATGTAACAGTTACTTTAAATTATTTGTATAGCCTGGGTAAATAAATTTAGCTTGACACTTTACAGTGCTATCTTATTTTGAATAAATTGAATAGCACAATTGGCAAGAAAACATTTTTAAAGATTTACTAGTGTCCAAGGCCATGGGTTTGAATTAGGGGTGGCAAAACGGGCCGCCCGCCCCGCCCGCCGCCCGTCCCGCCTTATGCCCGCCAAAAAACGAGCGGGGCGGGCATGCCCGCCAAGTAAAATGGACATCAAAATCATGCCCGCCCCGCCAAGATGGCGGGTTGGCGGGCGGTGGGCTTACCCGCCTATTTTTATTTATATTTTTTTAATATGCTTTTTTTACCTTTTAATTAAACTTTTCACTTATTTTTTAAAACAATTTTTTAACAAATTTACTCTAAAAAATATTACATATATTTATAAATAAATGTATAAAATAAACCATCAAGAATTGCAATTACTAGAATTAACTAAAAAAAGAGTGAGTTTTGGAGGAGGAGCGGGTTTTGGCGAGCGGCGGGCTTTGGCGGGGCGGGTATGGCGGGCGGCGGGTTTTGGCGGGGCGGGCTTTGGCGAGCGGCGAGCCTAAAATCCAAACTCAACCCGCCAATTTTTGGCGGGTGCGCGGGCGGCCCGGCGGGCCCCGGCCCGTTTTGCCACCCCTAGTTTGAATCTAACAATTTGACATTTTTTTTCTCTGACTTTTAACAAACATTTTCATTATTATTACCATTAAGTTTATTATTAAGTTTATCATAATTAGTGTTATTTTATTGTTAGTTACTATTATTATTATTATTATTTAATATTTGTATTGTTATCACTATTATATTGTCATCCTTCTTACAATTATTTTATTACTAGTATTATATTAGTTATATTTTCTTTTTTTCGTTTTAGCATCATGTCCTTTTAATATATATTATGCACAAAAAAAAAAATATATAGATGAAAATTAAAAAAAAAGTGTTGCATCGAATAAAACTAAATAAAAGGGAATAAGTTTATTACTATAAAAGCTTCATTCTCTATTAATAAGAGTCATTAAATTTTTTTTAAAATATTCAATAGCATTATTTTGGAAATGACTTATAGTGATTCATACCCAAATTTATATTCACCATTAATTTCATTCATTCCAATGCAATATCACATCATGATAAAATCTTTCTAAAAATACCAAACTAAATCTCTTTTATTACAACGAACTAGTCAGAGACCCGTGCTTCCGCACGGGTGATTTTTTTTCTGGTGTAGTATTTTTGTAATGATATGAATAATATAAATAAAAGGAATTATAAGCAATATGCATAATTAAAAGGAATTGTTTTACTTGAATAGAGTTTGAGTTTTATTGATTGCTCTGTTATACTCCCAATTCTTTGAAAACCGAATATCCATAGGAATCGTTTTGAAATTTGAAAATAAATACTTTAGTTTTCAAATAAAAGTCATTATTGTTTAAAATAAAATAGGCATTATATTGAAAGTGGCCCTTAAGATTAAACATTATTATCGTATTCATGTGCTAATTTTGTGTGTAATAAAGAACCATATAAAAAAGAACATGTGAGTTGGAGAAAAAAATAAAATTTTAACAAATGCAAATGTAAAATTTTAAATATAAATGAAAAATATGAAATAATTTACTTAAGTGTAAGATGGAGATAATAAAAATGAAATATTAACATTTAAAAATAAAAATTATCTCTCAATTAATAGTAATTGTTGATTAAAATAAAATAGCTACTATGTTGATAATGACCCGTGAAATAAAAAAATAATTTGATGTGATATAAAATATATTTAAAAACAAATATAAAATAAACAATAATCATGAAAATTTAATTGTATTAAAAAATGATAAAAAATCGTGAGATGGAGAATTTAGTGTAAATAAATTTTGCTGAAAGGGTAATTTAGGCAATTTGGTCAATCTATTATTAATGAATAGATAGTAGATTAATTGTATTAAATAATGATAAAAAATCGTGAGATGGAGAAAAAAATAAAAATAAAGATATTATCTCTCAAATAAAGACAATGATTGATTAAAATAAAATAGACATTATGTTGATAGTGACCCGTGAGATAATAAATAAATAAATAAATAGAGAAAAAAATTAAAATGAAAGTAAGAAAGTGTGAAAAAATGTGAGAGAAATTTGAAATTTTAATTAAGATAGAGAAAATGTGTAATGATCGATTAAAAAAAATTAAATATTGAGTTGATAGTGGCCCGTGAAATAATTAAATATTTTTGGGAATAATAATTAAATGATCGATTATTAATATTTTTTGCGATAATAGATAAATGTTGAAAAATTAAAATGAAAGTATGGAAAAATGAAATGCGAAAGAAATTTGAAATTTTTAGTAAGATTAAAATTTAAAAATAGATTATTAATATTTTTTGTGATAATAAATAAATTAAGAAAAATTAAAATGAAAGTAAGAAAGTGTGGGAAAATGAAATGTAAAAGAAATTTAAATATGACTTCCATCATCCATGGCTTACATGTGATGTCATCATTCATGCAATAAAGTTGTAGGGAAAATGTTATTTAATTCGGACCAATGAAAAACTAACACTTGGTGCATCCATTCAATAAAGTTGAAAGAGTGAATACTTAATTTGTTAGTTACAAAAATGACCTTTTATTAGTGGAAATAAATTTTGGTGAAAGGGTAATTTAGACAATTTGGTCGATTTATTATTAATGAATAAATAAATAAATAGTAGATTGATACAAAAAATAAGCTTTAATTTTATTCCCAAACTAACACTAACTTAACACCTAAGTTTATCCCAAAACAAGAATAAAAATCAATGTCTTAAAATCAAATTATGAAAGCTTCCTTAACCAGAATCCTCACTAATTTAGAACCAAAATCTGTACCTATAAAGACAAGATGCCAACAACAAGAGCAGGAGGCCAATTTCACACACTATATACCAAGAGGCCACACTACACTACTTTAAAGAGTCTCTCACAAACAAGAAAAATGAAAACAGAAGTAAAAGCATACTGATCACCACATACAGGCTGTGATCTCCTTCGCCTCCTCGGTCGCGTCTCCGTCATCTCTGGCCGAACAGATTCACAACACCTAAAAAACATACTATTGCCTCTATTGTTGTACGTCACCTTTTTCTATCTTTTTTTTTAATTATTTAATCATTATTATAATTTGTTGCTATTATTTGTTTGTTTGTTTCGTTTAGGTTTTCCATTAAATCTTAGTAATATTGATATCACGTTGAATATATTTATATTTTGTTTTGTAATAAGTGTGGATCTTGGTTGCAAAATGTAGAAAACACGAGTATATATAAAATTGTATTTTAGCAAGGGATATTGGTGCATATTATTTGTTGGACAACATGACTAACCGTAATTAAATTTTGGTTTTCATTAGATTAATTAATTTTAGTTAATCAGGTTCTATTTGGGTCTTTTAATCAATTTAGTCTATCTATTTCAGTTTTTTGTGAATGCACAAAAATACTAAAAACATAGTTATCTGATTTAATTAGTTTTTAGGTTATTTAAACTATAAAAAATACTAAATATAATATATAATAAAAGATGTTAGATAAATATTAGGCAATTCTTTTCAATTAAATAAATTCTAATATATATTTTTTTTCCGAATAAAACGATGGGTGAATTTTAAATTCGCCGCATCTTCGAATTGGTCGACTCTTAATGTCGCATGAATCAAATTATTCGAAACAAACAATTAATTAATTCAACATTTTTATAAACGCGGATTAAAAACAGATGAATGTAAATTTCATTCGTTTGAATGATTAAAGACTTGGCGCAGGTTATGTCAAAACGATCATTCTCTTCGGTGGATTAAATTAATTTCAATATTTTCATGAATAAAACAATGAGATGAATATCTATTTCATCTTGCCTCCGAATTGGTCGACTCTCTATGTCACACCGATCAAATATTCAAAACACAATTAAGAAATGAAAATACGACTATTCTAATTCAATTAAAATCTTAGTTATTTAACACCAAAAAAATACAAAAAAGGGATTGTATGCAAAACTTATTTTCACCATTTAAAACTGCGAACTACGAACTACGCAAAAATTCTAAATCACTTTCAACATACAAGTAAATGCATTCAATCCCATAAAAAACACGAACAAGCACTTCGAACTACGTTGACTCTGATTCTCCAATAAGGAGGTACGTAGGCATTCGGGCAACCGAAACGAGTCCCCTTTCCCCGCACTTAAATAGGTTTAAGGTTTTATCCTTTACCCTATTATTTGCTATAACTTTATCATATAAACCATAAACCTTGCCATAATACTCTTACCTCAAAAGACATGTTAAAACCTTAAGGAAGGGTCAAGGGTGTCTAACACCTTCCCTCGACCCTAATTTCTCAACTTACCTGGAAACTCTTTAATTAGGTTTTATCCCATATTTTCCTTTATCTTTAGATAAAATAAATATAGGTGGCGACTCTATATTTTAGGTTAATAGACTTAAAATAAAAAGCCGGTCGTAGCAAGACTCACGGAGAAAAATCAAAGGATCATAAACTATGGAGAAAGGAGGATAAAATATCGAGAATGATCTTGGTCTTACTATGGAAAAGAATATGCCTTTCACCATGCCTTCTGCATGTCCATGCCTTCCGCATGTCCATGCCTTCCGCATGTCCATGCCTTGGCATGACAGAATCGTAAATACAACAAAGGTTATCGTCGAGCAAGGATTAGTTCAACAAAGAAGTTCCCTCATAGATACACTCAAGGGGTATCTAGTCATAAAGGGGTTCATCTACGAACATAGTAAAGCTTACAAGGACGCTCTACGATAACTTGGGTGCAAGGATTAGTCCAACTAGGGCAATATCCTGAACAAAGATGCATAACTATGATGGAGGGAATGCGACATATGTTAACTCCCCACCAAGGGGCAAAAAGGTCATAAATTTTCTACATCAATTTACAAACGCTGAAGGTTGCAAACGGTGTAATACTATCCTTAGAAAAGGCAAAAGAGGTACAGTCAAAGGAAGCTCATGAAGTTCTGAAACAACGAAAACCCACCGCTAACAATTTATTCCCGACAGGTTTGACGTGCCCAAGGAAAATTCGAGGTTAACCTTTTACTTCTACAAGTCTAGGAACTAAGGAGTAAAGCAAGGTCAATGTTTTAACAAAGGATATTGTCCCTAAGATTAATAGGTGTTCATCATGTCAAAATTTCAACCCCTACGATCGCTAAGTGTCACACAGGATAAAAGTTATACCTTCGGATTTGCAATTCTAATGGGATGACCATGCAGGTTTTGGAATCGATTCATTCGCTTCATTCGCTCATTACTACGACTTTCAATTTAAAATTTAGGGTTATTAACAAACATAAAGGAGAATGACGAATACAAATAACTAAATATCGCTAAAAGTATGCTTTCAAGGTAAGACCGAACCGATGATGTACAGACATTGTTTCAATTCCTAAACAGTGGAGATATAAGGACGTTAATCCCTCGTCGCCCTCTCGAGCCAAGAGTTGGATTTTGTTTCTACTTTTCAAATAAACCTTGATTTCAACCAGGGGCAGGGTAGACTTCGATTAATTCAATGGTGTATTTTGGTTGTCAAGAGAATTAGTCAATCCAAGCAAGGTTCAAGCATAAGGATCAAGCAAAGGTTCAAGCATATCTTCTTCCCCGCGTTCATCCAAGATTGAGGAAGCAATGGAGATAACATTCACAACATCTTCTCCCTTAACACATCATTCAAGATCGAGGAAGTATCAAAGTCGAAGCTAACAAATCAAAATCAGCATGGCAGTCACAACATTCAATATCCATGGATCAATATTTCAAAAGGAGCATTCAAAAAAAAAGGAGGAAAGCGCCCGCTAAGTCAAAAAGGAAAATTCCATGAAAGAAAACAAAAGCGACTTAGGCAAAAATTAGGGCATCCCGATGGATCAAATTCAAAGGAATTGGTTCATGCAAAAATAAGGGATAAAAACAAAACAAAGGCGAAATACAAAGGATAATCTTGTGACTGCTAAACCATCGAAGCTTCCCAATAATGCTTGGATCTCTACAACATTTTTCATCGGTGCTTGGATCTCTACTAAGGCTTCTGCTCAACATCAAAATTGAAACGATTCTCTTGCAAACAAAGCGCAATCATTGGATTAGGCGAATTCTTAGGATTTGGAGAACATCAAGGAGAAGGGGTTGGGTTAAATAAATTTTGAGCCTTATATCCATTGTTTCTTAAAACCGTGAACCAGGCCAAATTACAACATTCAAAAGTCCTAATTGAGGCAAGGTTAACTACGAAAGCATATTAAGCAGGATTTTGTTATACTGACTCATAGGTTTGTTAAAACTATTTCTAACGCTTCTTCAAACATTCATTTCTAATCATCCAATCCTAATTCATAACAGACTTTGATTCCAAAACTTGCGCACGCATTGCGTTAGAGTTACTTCTCGAAGGATACAAACGTCATTCTACAAATATACACTTAGCATCAAGGAGATCTCGAAATTGGTTTAATCAAAGGCGATCACTTCTAATAAAGACTCTTGAATGGGGGAACCACATCCAGAGGGTTCTCCTAAACAGGGGCAAAATTTCAAGGATTACAGGGGCATGCGATCAATGATCATATTAACTAGGGGTATTCATCCTAAGGTTCAATCGACTTGGGTCACATCTCGAAGCAACAAAAATCAGGGGCATGTCAAACATTGGAAAAATTTAAAAGTATAGAACACCATGGATAACCCTCCATATCCTGGGGATCAATAGCATACCCTTCAATCTAAACGTCGAAGCACATGACAAGGTTATTTCTCGGGACACTTCCTTCATGGCTTGGAGATCATAGGCATCTTTTCCACTAAACATTGGGGCATTGGATATCAAATCCATAAGGTAAACAACTCAAAGGGTTAAAGGCGTGGAGAACCTCAAAAGGTTAAAGGCGTGAAGTATTTCAAAAAGCCAAACTGGGGCAAGGCGCACAACAAAAGGAAAAGGCGTTCTCACACTTTACAACATCGAACAAATCTTTCTCCTAACTATGATCCTCAAATGCAAAAACAGGGATTGGGAAGTCGCGCTAACATCCCATCTTACAACGTTAGCGGGTTATATACACTTTGGCTATCAACAACATATCATTGGAGCATCATGAAAATACATATAAGTCATGCATTACATACATTGGTTGATACATTACACCACACCTTTTTTAGGTAGTCTTCTTTAGGATAATTCTTACGTTCCTTTCTAGGAACCTCTTCAGGCAGTCTTATCTAAGACAAATTGTCATCCTTTCCAGGAACCTCTCCAGGTGGTCTTCTTTAAGACATTCATTTCCAAGAACCTTTTTAGGTAGTCTTTTTAAGACATCTTTCAGCCTTTCCAGGTAGTCTTCTTTAAGACATTCCTTATCTTCTGCTAAAAAAAAAAACCTTTTCGGGTAGTCTTCTTTAAGACAAATTTTATCCTTTCTAAGAACCTCTTCAGGTAGTCTTTTTTATGAAAAAATTTCATATCCATTCCAGAAACCTTTTCATGTAGTCTTATAGAAGACATTATTTCGTTCCACTCGTTACATCAATCAACATATACATAAGCATAAGCGTTATTCACATACATAAACATTACCAAGCCGGCATAAGCATAGCCGTGGTATAGGGGCAAACATGGGTTAAACAGATTCAATGGGTTTAAGGAGATAAAATCTCGGGATTACATCAGCATATATACATACGCATTGGCATATACATATCATCTAGTGCATTTACATACTACAAAATTTTTCCGACCCTCGAGTCGTGAGTTTCCAACCCTCGTGTTGTGACTGGTTTGTTTTCCGACCCTCGTGTTGTGATTGGTTTGTTTTCCGACCCTCGAGTCGTGAGTTTCCAACCCTCGTGTTATGATTGGTTTGTTTTCCGACCCTCTAGTCGTGATTTTCCAACCTTCCTGTTGTGATTGGTTTGTTTTCCGACCCTTGAGTCGTGAGTTTCCAACTCTCGTGTTGTGATTGGTTTGTTTTCCGAACCTCAAGTCGTGAGTGTCCAACCCTCGTGTTGTGATTGGTTTGTTTTCCGACCCTCGAGTCGTGAGTTTCCAACCCTCGTGATGTGATTGGTTTGTTTTCCGACCCTCGAGTCGTGAATGTCTGACCCTCGAGTCGTGAGTTTCTAAACATATCGTTTTCTTTCTGACCCTCGAGTCACGAGCATCATCTTCATACATCTACAGGATACCGTCAAGGACTTTATGAGGATAAACTTGCTAGCGCTATAGCAAGTAAATCTTTTTCATGCAGGTAAGTTTGCTAGAACTATAGCAAATGATTCCTCTTATACAGGTACGCTTGTCGGAACCATGGCAGGTAATTCCTTTGATGCAGGTAGGTTTGCTAGAACTATAGCAAATGATTTCTCTTATGCAGGTAAGCTTGTCCGAACCAGGGCAAGTGATTCCTATTGGTGCAGGTAAGCTTGTCTGAACAAGGGAAAGTGACTCCTATTGGTGAAGGTAAGCTTGTCCGAACCAGGGCAAGTGACTCCTATTGGTGTTGGTAAGCTTTTCCAAACCAGGGCAAGTGACTCCTATTGGTGCAGGTAAGCTTGTCCGAACAAGGGCAAGTGACTCCTATTGGTGCAGGTAAGCTTGTCCAAACCAGGGCAAGTGACTCTTATTGGTGCAGGTAAGCTTGTCCGAACAAGGGCAAGTGACTCCTATTGGTGCAGGTAAGCTTGCCCGAACCAGGGCAAGTGACTCCTATTGGTGCAGGTAAGCTTATCCGAACAAGGGAAAGTGACTCCTATTGGTGCAGGTAAGCTTGTCCGAACAAGGGCAAGTGACTCCTATTGGTGCAGGTAAGCTTGTCCGAACAAGGGCAAGTGACTCCTATTGGTGCAGGTAAGCTTGTCCAAACAAGGGAAAGTAAATCCTATTGGTGCAGGTAAGCTTGTCTGAACCAGGGCAAGTGACTCCTATTGGTGCAGGTAAGCTTGTCCGAACAAGGGCAAATGACTCTTATTGGTGCAGGTAAGCTTGCCCGAACCAGGGCAAGTGACTCTTATTGGTGCAGGTAAGCTTGTTCGAACAAGGGCAAGTGACTCCTATTGGTGCAGGTAAGCTTGTTCGAACAAGGGCAGTTGACTCCTATTGGTGCTGGTAAGCTTGTCCGAACAAGGGCAAGTGACTACTATTGGTGCAGGTAAGCTTGTCCGAACAAGGGCAAGTGACTCCTATTGATGCAGGTAAACTTGTCCGAACCAGGGCAAGTGACTCCTATTGGTGCAGGAAAGCTTGTCCGAACAAGGGCAAGTGACTCCTATTGGTGCAGGTAAGCTTGTCCGAACAAGGGCAAGTGATTCCTATTGGTGCAGGTAAACTTGTCCGAACCAGGGCGAGTGACTCCTATTGGTGCAGGTAAACTCGTCCGAACCAGGGCAAGTGGTTCCTATTGGTGCAGGTGAGCTTGCTAGAGCTATAGCAAGTGATCCTTTTTGGGTTACACAAACTACGATAGTAAGTGGGTTAGACCAACTGCGAAGACTTACTAGAACTATAGTAAGTGGGTCATACCAACTACGAAGACTTACTAGAACTATAGTAAGTGGGTTACCTACACACAGCGAAAGCTTGCTAGCACTATAGCAAGTTAACTATCTTCTACACAACAAACTGTGAGTCATCGCTATTGATAGCTACGTTTATTCATCATGTTGTCGCACGCTCGCGAAAAATGAACAGAGTCGCCACCAATATATTTATCCCATAAGGGAAAGGAATATCAGAAAACCTAACAAAGGAAGGAACAGGGTCTTGCGACCAGAGAATCAAGGTACGGGAGTCGGTTACGCAAGGGGAAAGTACTAGCACCCCTCGCGCCCATCGTACTCGATGGTATCCACCTATGTTTGTTTCTATCTAAAGGGTGTATCTATGTCTAAACCTAAATGCGAATGCATGCAAAGGAAATACGGGGAAAAGAAGGAAATATTTACAAGTGTGCTCGTTCAAGCCCCGCGACTTGATGCCTACGTATCCTTTTCAGGAATCAGAGCGCCGTAGTTCGGCTCAATAGTTTCTGTTTGTTTTTGTGTTTTTTAGTTGGGCGGAGTTAACGCTCGCGCTCTTGCATAAGGGATCGACCTAGGATGCAATAGAGCGGAGATAACAATGCCCTTAAGAAAGGAGAGAAAGAGAGAGTTTGAGTGTTTCGAGGAAATCCCTAAAGCAAGGGAAACTCGAGTTACTCTTTGGTTTGTGTCTTTTAGAATTTGGGAACTTACGCCCGAATGGAACCCTAAAGCAAGGGAGATCCAGGCACTCGAATGATTCCCTAAAGCAAGGGAGATCCAAGCTTCCATTCCCCTTTTAATGATTTTCACTTTTTTATTAATGTTTTTTAGTATTTTCTTTGTATTTTTTAAAGGGATTTTATTTTGAATATTTTGTTAGATGTTTCATGTTGAAAAAGGAAAAGAAACTAGCCTAAGTATGAAGGGAATTTCTACCTAATGTTATCATGGTTTCTACCTAAGGTTAGGAATAAAAGACACATAGGAAATAAAGCAAAAAGTAGAATATTGAAAATAGCATAAAAGCATGAAAAAGAACAAGTCAAAATATAGCACAAAAGTGAATTAAAAGTACTATTATTTATGAGTTTTTGATATGAAAGGTGAACTCTAAATCAAGCAAAAAGAGAGACTAAAACCATAAGCCTAAAAACTAAAATTTTTTATGAACATTTTCTATGACAAAATATGTATTAAAGTCTAGGAATTTGTAAGAAAAATTAGCAATTTTATTACTAAAAGAAATGGTAAAAAAAACTAACTAAAATCTAAAACAAAAATGTAAACAGGGGTGAGAGTTGAAGAGTGGAGTGTGCATAGAAACTGGGCGCAGGGCCCATGGTGATTTGGTCCAGAGGCGTTGTTTTTGTTCAGTTTTCTTTATGTCATAAAAAAAAGAGTGGTGTATGGGCCTTAGAGGGGTGAGATTCAGCATTTCGTTTGGCCCAAAGTTTATTGATCCAGTTTTACTGATTTTCAGATAGTGCGTGGGCCAGGGGGACGTGACTTGCTCAAGGCCCAGGTGTATCTCGGTCCAATTATCCATCTTAGTGTTGAGTTTTTTTGTTTTCAGATTTTCAATCATTATTGAATTAAAGCAACAAAAATACAAAAAATAAATGAATAAAGGAAATTGGTCAAAACGGTGCGTTTAGTGTGTTAGGACTAAACCATATGACTCTTCAACTCCCCCAGACTTCGTTCTCTCGTTCTTATCTCTCACTCTCTTCCCGACGCGATTTCCGGCGAACCTCTCCGCCGTGGACCACCGTTCCCAATCTCTTAATCATCAGAATTCGACCATGAAATTCACCTTATTCTTAATCCTAAACACAGATATGAGCCTAGATCTGAAAGATCCTTACTCAGGCAACAGGATTGGAAGCTACATCGGAAACCCTAAGTATTGCGGATTTTGCAATTCAAGCACGATTATAAGGAATTGAAGCAAGTGGAATCGAAACTTAATCCTAGAAGCATGTATGAGAGCTAAAAGCGCATAAAAGAACCTGCTACGGCGGCCTGAGCTTCCGGTGCGGTGGCGGAGATTCCCGACCACCGCGAAATCCAGGTAAGGACTCCGTTCTTTTCTTTTTGTTCGCTTCGTGCTCTTTTTCTTCTACTTTTCTTCTTCTTCTTCTGTTTTCTTGATTTGCTCTTCTTCTTCTTCTTTCTGTTTTATTTTCTGCGTTTTTCTTCGTGAGTGCGTGTGCCGTTGTTGCCGATGAATTGTTGAGCGTAGAGAGATTCGATGAAGGCTATGAGTGAGGTCTAGCTCTACCTCGTCGGAGCTTCAGTGCGAAGCTCTGAGAGGTATGTCGAAGGAGCTCTTGTGAGAGGGAGGGTGAAGAAGGTTTTGTTGCCGAGAGAGTGTGAAATCTGAGAGGGGAAGAGAGTGCAGAGAGAAGAAGATGATGATGAGTGTAGTGTGAGAATGGCGTGGAGAAGATGAAGATGGATGAGAGAAGAATGTGAGAGTGATGGTGGAGAATTGTGGTGAAGTGTTGGTGAATGAGCGTAGATGGAGAATGAATGGCGTGTCTGTTTGAATTGTGGAGGGAAAGGAGACTATATAGGTGGCAGAGGGAGGATGTGAGCCATTAGATTGAAAGGGAGTTTGTCAAAGATTGAAGGGCTTGGATTGAGAGGTTAGAGAGTTAGTTAGGGAAGTTAAGTTGGTTAGAAGTTTGTTACAGGGCAGTTGGTGATTCTGTTATGAGATTGTTAGAGGTTGGAAAGTTAGTTAGAAAAGGTTAGGTTGTTATAGGGAATTGACCGTTAGGATATTTAGAAGTGTTGGTTGAGTCTGTTTTGACAGTTAGGAGGTTAATGACATTGGTGAAAGTTAGTTATGCAATGTTAGTAAATTATGGTGAACTTTGTACTTGTATTTGCCTTCAATTATACCGACTGTGCTTGGCTGATTTTTGGGCAGGTTTGAGGTGTATGAATGTCGAAGTGTTTGGTTGTTTTGATGTGGACTTTCATGCGGTATACTGTGAGCACATGTTGGCTTTTTTTCTTTGATTTCTGTTCTGAGAATTCCTTTTCTTCTCTTCTCCTTTTCTGTTTCTGTTAGTTTGATTGTCATTGATCCTCTTTTGAAACTCTGTTACAGCATGATGCGAATCCTAGTCTTTGAATTGAACGAGACAGTCACACGAACGAATAGCTGAGATCGAATCTATTACAAGGTAAATGGGAGGCTGTTTCTGTCATGTGATTTTTCTATTCATTTCTTTTGCCGAATACTCAATCCCTTCGAGCTTTTTCTTCTAATTTTCTGGAGAACCAATTAGTAAACCGGTTCGGTTTTTATTATGTAGGCTGCGGTTTGATTTTGTGATGCAGGGGCTGGTTGTATGCAGGTGTATAGAAATGTATGGATTTTTGTAGGAACTGTATGGATTTTTGTAGTTGTAGTATACGGTTTGAATGTGATGTGAGGGTTTGGTAATTGAATTTATATGGTCTGTGCTGTATATATACTGGTGTAATGATGTGTTTGAGTTTGAAATTCTGTTAGTTAATTGGTTAAAAAAGGGAAGTTGTTAGAGGTTGATAGGGAATTAGTGTATGTGTTGAATGATGATGTATGAATGGCTGATATGTATGTGTAGGTTGCTGGCTGGATTATTCGAGTTTTTATTGAATGGTATGGTTCATTTTGGTTTGGTGAATTGTATGGATTGTGTTCTTGTTTTTATTGAGTGTATGTGAAATGTGCATGTGATGTGAATTGGATGTTGCAGGTCCATAGCTTGGTGTGGCATGAAGCATTTGTACTTTGAAGGGATGGGACTGATATGGTGGTATAGGCTGCTGTTATGTTGGTGAGTGTTTGAATGGTTTAGGATTGAACTGTTATTGATTGTTAGAACTGGTTCAATTAGCAAGTGGTGGATCTGTTTTGGTTGTGTTAGCATGAGCTGGTAACAGTTAGAAATTAAGAGGAATGAGAGTCAAAAGTTATGTCAAGTTTTGGTTTGGAAACAGTAGGTAGCTTAAAGGTTGATGACTGTTTTGAATTGAATACAATGGGTTATGTGCAATGGATTGATATGGATGACAATTACTGTTTGGATAGTTTGATTTGAATGTTTTTTTTCAATGTATATGTGCATTGTTTTTGTAGGTTCCGGATTTTGGCGGAGTGCACATGGCATGACAGAACTCAAAGTAACTCATTGAGCTTTAAGGCTTGGAAGATCCTGGAGCGAACCTTGGTGTCGGCGTATTATAAGCATTGAGATCCTTTCGTTGACAAAGTGTGAATTGCCATGGAGGATGAAGATGAAGCCAAGATTTCTTTATGTAATTTCTATGTATTGGTGATGGAATATGATGTAAACTTTTGTTTAATGTAGTTTTGTGATGGAACATGTGATGGAATTTTGACATTCGCGAAACTATAGTAACCTTATTTAAATTCCAACTTTTGAAATTTTCACTTTTCCTCCAATGCTCAAATTTATATTAGAACTTTGAACATCCTCCTTTGATGGTGTGAATACCAAACGCAACCCAGAAACATAATGATAGCCAATCCTTCAACATATGGAGGATTATAATAACCCGTCAACAAAAGTTAATTCACAAGCTCATATCCTTAACAGTTATCCTCTTTTGGATGCTAAACAAAGCAACCATGACAAGGACGAAAGTCAACACCTTATTCAAACTTTGATCAAGTAACTTGCATTACAAGTCACAAAGTATTGAAACGAAGGACATGTCTTGAACTACAGAGAAGCTTTTGTCCCCTATGTCTTGTACCATGACTCGTTCTTTTACACCTCACCCCATAAGCTCCAAGTGACATGAGACCTTGAACCGAATAGCCTTAGTAGACGGAAGTCAACAAGTTCAATCATAATGAATGAGAAACCTCAATCCATTTGCCTTAGATGCATGTTGATGAAGAAAGAGTAACTTGAAATGAAAGCCTTAAAGCCACAGAGGACCCTAATTATAAAGATCCTTGACCCCAAACCACATTTATTGATTAATGATGCATGGTATGTTGATGTCCTAATGGGAGGTATGTACATGAGATTATGAAATGAGAAGTCTAAGCCAGTTAAAAATCAAAGGGTAGGACAAATTTGGGGTATGAGATGGGTTGAATGCCCACCCTCATTCGCACTCTAATTGCATGCAGCACACGGGAAATAACCACGACGAGACTAGTAACGCTTAGACTCGACAAGAAGGTGATAGTAACCATTGGAGATTACGGAGATATGGATGCTTGCGAAGCATAAGAATTACATTGATCCCTCAGGCCAAAGGCGGGATGTAACTCTTCAAGAGCGGCAATCGTTCGAATTGCCACACACCAAGTATGATCATTCAAACGATTGAAAAATGAGATGGGTTGAATGCCCACCCTCATTCGCGCTCTAATCTGCACGCAGCATACGGGAAATAACCTCGGAGACAATGATTCTGACGAAGAAAGACATTGCGTCCGATCCATATTGGAGAGAGAAAATGGGACTTCTTTAGGGGAATGAGGATACCAGGTATCGGCACCGTGACATAAGGAGATTTGTAATGTAGTAGCAGATATCGATCGGAGTTTGTAAGGACAATATTTTATATGGGGAATGTAATACGGTGAACTGACTTTTATATCGAAATGTCGCGGTTAAGCATGAGTCGCCACCGACTTTTATTTTATCCAAACAAATTCAGAAAGGCTAAAAGAAACAGAAAAAAACCTTTTAAAGAAATCTAAGTTCGGGGGGTAATTTATGCAAAGGGAAGGTGTAAGGCACCCTTTGCATCCATGGTTTTCCATGGGCTCTTAATTGCTTTGTTTGCTCGTTTTCAGAAAATGTAGATGAAAGTGGAAAAATGGACTTTAGCTCGTAAATGAGCGTAGCCAGCTTTTGAAGAATTTTGAGAAAGAATATAGAAAATAGAGCATGGCAAGGCAATTAGGGGCAATTACCTTAAACTCAGATGATAGGTCTCTTTTTAGCCTTTCAGAATGAAAGGGTCTATCCTTGCCATAAGAGGGCAGGAAGCCTTTCGTTTGGAGGTAGAAGGGTCATCGAATTATCATTCGCTCAAAGACTGACCCATGCCATAGAGAGGCAGGTAGTCTAAGGGGAAGGATCAGAATAGCCTTTTGTAGGCAACCAGAAGATACCTCAGCCTTTTCCGTAGGCAACTTCCGAGAGTCAAGGTCATGTTAGCGTATTGAAGGCAGCATCATTAGGGACCATGACCTTTAATCGAGGCAACATGGCTGAGGTATCCTCGTATTCGAGGGACTGGCTATTCTGCACAAAATACAAGGCAACAAGGCAACAGGTAACAAGGCAACAGGCAACAAGGCAACAGGCAACAAGGCAACGGGGTTACCCAAAAGTGTGCGTGTGTGCACCAATCACGTGATTATATTCAAATATATTATCTTGTAAATTTAGTGATTATATGTTCAATTCAAAGGTTGCACTCCCTAGATTACTAACCACGCAGTTTAACAGAAATAATTAACAAATATGGGGAGGGAAATTGTAACCAGCGGATCCCTTAATAGGGTTTGACATAAGTAATAATAAACAAAGAAAAATATCAAGGTTAGGGTTTTAGGGTTACCAAACTCGTAGCTTCGGCGTTCATCAAACCCTGAAAATTGAAAAGGAAGAATAAACAGAAGCGAGTGAGTGTATTATTTGTTCAGAGGCAACTTTATTAACCACAAAAGTAAAAATAATGAAATTAATAAATAAAATAATAATAAAAGACACTTAGCTTCGAATTTGATCTGATATGGTTGGCGGTCGGAGGAAACCTCGGGGTTGACCCTGAAAGTATATGGCAAAAGCAAAGGCAGAAGACGATGAGTGTAGGAAGAGTCCATTGACTTTTGAGGTTAAACCCTAATAAGTGTTTTTAAATAATTAATGAAAATTTTAATTAATCAAACAAATAAACAATTTAAATTAATTTAAAACCTTTAAAATAACTAACATTATTTAACAATTAAATTAAATAAATTTTTCTATTTATTATTTTTACCTTTTGTGAAAAAAGGAATTTTAGAATAATTTTTAATATTTAAAAGAAAAGCTTAAAATAAAATAAAGCAATAAACAATATATAAGAAAAATATAACAAAAAAAAGCAAGTTGTGTTATTAAAAATAAAAAGAAAAATAAAATTCTTAGCTTTGATTAGGTGAGGACGCGCTGGTGTAAGTCCTTGGTGTGTACGTATCTCAGGGCGTCGGATTTAGACGTGGGCCAATCCAATGGCCCCCAATTGATGGTGCATGGTGATCTAGCGTGGAGATTACTGCGTTGGATCTGTAACTGGGAATGGTCAAAGAAATAATGTGAAAAATTAACGTCCTTGGGAGGGATCGAACCCAGGTCCCCTGGGTTATAGCTCTTTTCTTTTAACCAACGGCGCTGCAACGTTTTTCTGTTAGTGTGTCATGCGCAACATTTAATATACAAAATAAATTATACAGAAGGGATTCAAATGAAAACGCGCCACTGTGGTCTTCTTCCCCATTCGAAATTCTGGAAAAAACAGAAAGGCCTTTAGCAACGGTTCTTCACCATGGCTATAGCACCTGCAACATTCAAACTCATAAACTATGATCAATAAATCCAGAATGAGATCCCGAATCGATTACAGGAGGCCGCCCGTACATGAAGGTACCGCCGATTTTGGTTATTTTTGCCCCTAATTCAAAGCCCTAAAACGAAGCTTTCAAGACCTATCAATGGCGGATCATAATACCTGTTCCTAAAATCAAATTAAACGGTCCAGAAACTTTGCAAACATCATCACAAATATGAACATGTATTCAAATCTCATTTATAATGCAAGAATGATCAAAATCGAATTTTAAATTTACAGGTTCAAACCGTGACTTAGTGATGGGATTTCGTGATGCTTCAAGCCTCCATAAGTATTGGGAAACGATCGGTGATGCTTTAGGAATATGTTCAAATCTCTAAAACACCTTGAATTGATCCCTCACTGCAAAAACGAAATTGATGTTCTCCTCGGAAATTTGAAGCGTGGCCCTTGTTTTTGATGCCCCCAATCCTTATAACTTTCGTCCAAAAAATCCCCTTTGGTCTGATCAATTTTGTGCTTTTATATTGCTTGAATTAGGTTAGAATCATGGAATACAATCTTTTCAAATCAAGATTTTGATATTTGATTTTAACAAGAATATTGAATCTTTCTCTTTTGGTTTTCAATCAAGCTTGTACGATTCCTTCTTCCCAAAATTAGAATTTTATGACCTCTTTTTTATTATTTTTTTATTCAATTCATCACTTGTGGTATATCTATTTATTTAATATTTTTAGTGATTTATTTAATATTTAAATGAATATAAATTCACATAAATACAAATAAAATCATAAAAAATAAAGTGATGGATTTAAAAGCTTCTCTTAGGGTCATGGGCTTTCTTGGAGGTAATGTGGGATATGTTGAGCCATATGAGATGCCTTGGAGCCATTAATTCAGTGATTTCATTTTGAATTAATCAAACCCTAGTTTAGAGTCTTTGTATAGGAGACAGTGTCTGGAAGCTTTGTGTGTTGATATGAATTTGTGTAAGAGAAATTGTGTGGGCAAATTTTGGGGTATGACAGCTGCCCCTGTTCAATTATCTTAAACCTGAAGATGTAGAGTGGTTTGTATGCCAGTCGGTATCTGAAGGTGGAAGATGATTGAACACTAGAATACCAAGAAATTTGCCCTAGCTGAAGTAGGGACTTTTGTCGGAGATGGGCTTGAAGATGCCATCCAGGTGTTTCGAGAAGATGTATGATGGAGATGGGCTTGAAGATGCCATCTGACTTGATATACTTGAGAGTCAGAATGTGTCGTACGTTAGACTGTTTCTGAGCCTTAGACTTAGGTTGAGTCGTACGTTAGACTGGGTCTAGTTTGCATCAGCAGATGATGTCTGGAAAACCATATGTTAGGTCGGATAATATGTCGTACGTCAGATCAGATCCACATTGCATCCTCAGATGTCTGGAAAACCGTGCGTTAGGTCGAAGAATAAATCGTGCGTTAGACTACTCTCAATTGCATCCTCAGATGTCTGGAAGACCGTGCGTTAGGTCGAAGAATAAATCGTGCGTTAGACTATTCTCAATTGCATCCTCAGATGTCTGGAAAACCGTGCGTTAGGTCGAAGAATAAATCGTGCGTTAGACTATTCTCAATTGCATCCTCAGATGTCTGGAAAACCGTGCGTCAGGTCGAAGAATAAATCGTGCGTTAGACTATTCTCAATTGCATCCTCAGATGTCTGGAAAACCGTGCGTCAGGTTGATGGATAAGTCGTGCGTTAGACTACCCAATTTGCATCCGTAGATGTCTGGAGTGCCGTGCGTTAGGCTTTGAATAAGATTCGAATCTTTGTAATGTACCTGTCAGATAATATTCACTTGGTAACAATGTCAGTTTTATGCAATGTTCATGATGTATGTAATGAATGAGATGGAGTTCTCACAAATAAATGGGGCGCTTTGTATGTTATGTATGAATTATAAATGCATGCAAGGTATGAATATGCATGTGATGTATATGATGTATGGATAAGATTTGTGTTACTCGAATTCTCTTGATTGAGAAGATAAATCTCTATGTCATTGTGATCTTGTCTTGAGGATGCTCAGCTGTGGATGTATGATTTCTTGCTTGGGGATGATCAGTAACTTGATGTACCCTGATTGGGGGATTTAGAGATATTAATAAACCGTGTTGGAGAAGAACAAAGTGTCGGTGGTGTTGAAGATGTCAAATCTGTTGGGGAGCCATGTATTGGTCGGGACGAGTATGTTTGAAGATATCTTCTTGAAGGATTGCTCTGTGGGGATATGATCTTGTGAACTTGGCTTTGTGGGGAGACATAGGTGTCTTGACGGTTGCCCCCGGTATTATAGCACTTGCCATTTCTGGATTTGTATTGATTAGAACATGCCAATGAGTATTGATTGAAGATATCAAACTGGACTTGCATAGATTTGCCCCCAGATATTAGGGAATTTGGAAAGATTCGCCTCGCGAGGACTTCATGAGATATGCACTATGGGTGACATGCCCCTAGTAATTATAAACTTAGGACGATACCTCTGACTGTTTTTGCTTTTAAGATTCTCGGAATCTTGACTTGATTGCCCCAGATTGATCGCGAAATAGTTTGAAACCCACTTGGGATGTATGCCTCTTGACTTTTTGGCATTTGAGAGATTTTTGACCGGATTGCCCCAGATTGATCGGGCAAAGCGTGTCGTGCCCCTTGTATATGTAGGAGACATTGCTTCTCGGAGTAATCTTGTCTGTCGGGATAACTTTCAGTCATTAGTTGTACCCTGTGCAAGTTCTTTCTGATGCTAACATTTGAAATTATGTAGCAGAATATGTTTAATAATGAATTCATGAGATGCAATGCATACGTTTGTCTTGAGTTTTTGAAAAACCTTTAAAACATGTGATGTAAAAACACGACACTTGTAAAAAAAATGATATTTGTAAAAAATGAAATATCAACTCAGCATTTTTGATAAACCTTAAGGAGTCAGGATACCTTTTTGGTGACAGTATGCTTTCGAACTAACCATGCTTCAATTAGGACTTTCAAGGGGTTGTAACGTGGCTTGGTTCACGGTTTAAGAGACAAAGGATAAAGGCTCAAAATTTGATTGTACCCACCCCTCTTCGTGATGATCTTCAATCCTAAGCTCAGTTAATTCAACTTATGCATTCAGGTCCTAAGAGACTTTTGGATTTGTACCTTTGATAATGATGATGGTTCACAAGCAAAGAGAACTTTTGAGATGGCAGTCATTTCTTCCTTTTGGTAGTCACAATATTGTGTTGTTCAGGAATTTATTGACTTCTCTTTTTTCATCTTATTGATATCCCTAAATTTTGCCTGAACTGTCTATTTTGGAGCTTACAGTCAGCGGGATGCCTTGATTTTTGCCTAAGTCATCTTTTTGATTTTGACTTAGCAGGCTTTTCTTTGTATATATGTTTTGTCATCATCCTTTTTTCTTTTTGAAAGATATTGACTGCCTTGCTTAATGATTGGTGAACCATCATTGGCTTTTGATTGATGTCTCCAACACTTCTTTGGTGTGTGTGGATGAATGCTTGTAATTGAAACCTTTGTTGAAAGGTGTACTGAATGATTCTCTTAAAATAGAATGCACAACCCAATTAAACTGAGAACTACCCTGCCCCAGGTTATGATCAAGGGTTTTAATTAGTACAAGAAAGAAACTTCTACTTCTTAGGCTCAAAGGGGTTGACGAGGGATTAACATCCTTATATCTCCACTGTTTAGGAATTGAAACAATGCCTGTACATCGTCAGCATAGTCCATTCAAAAGCATACTGTATGAGGTTGCGGTATCGTTTTCGTCATCCTCCCTCAAAAGGCTTACAGCTTAGCAAGAGTTGAATAAACACAAGACATATGCAAAGTAAATATATGATTTAAAATGAGTGACAACGAAATAATTTATTCAAGAAAAATATGTGCAATGCACTGATGATGATTATTAAAACAGATAATGTCTATCATAATTCGAATGTTTAAAAAAACAGGAAAGAAATTGCAAATGAAAGTAAATCTAATGATCTAAAAAGTTCATCCTTCTAAACATTAATCAATCTTGTCGTGACTAGGAATGGGAGTGGTGATCACCACAGGAGTCTTGGGATGATTGAATTCAATTTCACCAACATCGATCATGTCTTGAATCTTGTTCTTCAATGGCCAACAATCATTTGTATCATGTCCAGGGCTATTGGAATGGTATACGCACCTCGCATTGGGCTTATAGCTAGGAGCGGAAGTGTTGGGCTTTACAGGAGGATCCCTCACAGTAATCAAGTTTGCTTTCAACAAATATTGTAATGCCTGAGCCAGTGACATGTTGATCTTCGTGAACTGACGCTTAGGTGCATCTGACTTGCGTCTCTGTTGTGGAACTGGTGTAGAGATCAGAGTTGTCCCCACAGATTGGTTGGGTTCATTGTGACCTTTCCGATTGTGCTCAACATTAGTTAGGTGAGGTTCTTCAGATGAGTTGAAGTCAATGATCTTTTCATCAATCAAGTCTTGGATCTTATTCTTCAATAGCCAGCAATCGTTAGTGTCATGTCCGATGCTGTCGGAGTGGTAAGCACATCTTGCATTAGGATTATACCGATGAGACAAAGTGTTAGGATTCCGAGGAGGATCCCTCAAAGTCATTAGCCCTTTCTTCAGCATCTGTTGCAACGCTTCAGCCAAAGTCATGTTGATCTTTGTGAATTGTCTTTTAGGCGCGTTATGCTTACGTTGTGGTTGTGATGCTGATGTGGAGATCAGAGCTTCCCCAACTTGTTGGTTACGCATAGTATTAGCCATGTAAGGCCCCTTAATTGAATTGAAGTCAATGATCTTGTCGTCAATTAAGTCTTGGATCTTATGCTTCAATGGTCCACAATCCTCTGTGTCATGGCCAGGACTATTTGAATGATAAGCACATCTCGCATGGTACTTATACCCAGGAGCAGGATTTGTAGGAATTGAATATGAAGGTAATAAGGTTATCAAGTTCTGGTTGAGCAGTTGTTGCAGAACTTGATACATCGGCATGTGCAACGGAGTGAATGATCGCTTGGGTTTGGATTTCCATTTACCTTGACCATCTTGTTGCCTACGTTGATCCTTCTCCTTCTCGATCAGAAGTGCCTGTAGTTCTTCTTGCCCCTTGGCCAAGTTAAAGATCATCTCTTGGAATTGGTTGTTCTGAGCTTGGAGATTTTTGACAGATTGTTCAAGGTCCATGATGCTGAAATAAACAGCGAGGGAGGATGAGAGACCTATTGTAAGAAACCTATTATGCGATGTTATGAATGCAAATGCAATATTTTCAAGGATCTTTAGGAATTTAGTTAGCAACTTTAGAAAATGATTTGGTTGCGTCTTTGCCTGAAGAACTCCGACTTTCGTCATGGAACATCTTTCTTTGAGAATCAAGCTCACCATATCGAGTGGGTCATCGCCTCTGATTCGAGATCCTTCTGGATTTGAAAGTATATGGCTAGAGGAAAGTAAATCCTCTTGCCCCTAGATAAGTATTGTGTCTTTGAATTGGAAGGTATGTGGCTAGAGGAAAATAAATCCTCTTGCCCCTTGATTAGGACATCAACCTTTGATAGAGGTACCTGAAATTGTGCGCCCTAAATCCCTAAGATCCTTGAAAGGGTTAGTTAAATCATGTTATGCTTATGATGTTATGATGTCATGATGTTATGCGAATGCAGTTCGTTAGACTTAGTGCGAGATGGTAAGGACAAACAAGTCCTTTCAACAAAACCTGCGAAGAAATGAAGGTTAGTAGCAAACACAAACAAGTCACACAAGTCACACAATTTTTGGCTTAAGGCTTGCATGGAGTCTGATCAGGTGTCCTTCCCAAGGGTATTTCTATGGATAAGGAGATTTCAGCAACGGGTTCTATAAGTTATCCAGAATTGTCAGCCCTTCTAAAGCACCCTCGGACATGATGCATTCGCACCATGCAATGATACTTTGAGAAAGGACCTATCTGAATTGTAGCATCGGGTAGCGACTAGTTCTTAACATTTGTCAAGAGTAGTCCCCCCACTACGTTCCTAAAGGCCAGGATGGGTTAAGGGTAACTAAAGGTCCTTGAGCTCCGGCGCACCCACAGACACATACATAGACCTCCCTCATTTGAGAAAGGTGTGCATATGCTATGGAGTCCTAACTCAAGTGTGAACTTCATATTGACTCATCTCCCACATATGTGAAAGAGGTCGCCATGACTATGCCACTCCTAATCTTAAGTGTACTTGAATCCGGGTGTAGGATTCGTCCTTCAGTTAATTCCCAAAACAACCCTGAAAAATAAAGCAAGCAAAGCAAACAATAGAATACAATTAAGTGATCCTAAACTTTTAAGGTAACCCCTCTTTTAATCGAATATCCCCAGCAGAGTCGCCAGTTCTGTAATACGGTGAACTGACTTTTATATCGAAATGTCGCGGTTAAGCATGAGTCGCCACCGACTTTTATTTTATCCAAACAAATTCAGAAAGGCTAAAAGAAACAGAAAAAAACCTTTTAAAGAAATCTAAGTTCGGGGGGTAATTTATGCAAAGGGAAGGTGTAAGGCACCCTTTGCATCCATGGTTTTCCATGGGCTCTTAATTGCTTTGTTTGCTCGTTTTCAGAAAATGTAGATGAAAGTGGAAAAATGGACTTTAGCTCGTAAATGAGCGTAGCCAGCTTTTGAAGAATTTTGAGAAAGAATATAGAAAATAGAGCATGGCAAGGCAATTAGGGGCAATTACCTTAAACTCAGATGATAGGTCTCTTTTTAGCCTTTCAGAATGAAAGGGTCTATCCTTGCCATAAGAGGGCAGGAAGCCTTTCGTTTGGAGGTAGAAGGGTCATCGAATTATCATTCGCTCAAAGACTGACCCATGCCATAGAGAGGCAGGTAGTCTAAGGGGAAGGATCAGAATAGCCTTTCGTAGGCAACCAGAAGATACCTCAGCCTTTTCCGTAGGCAACTTCCGAGAGTCAAGGTCATGTTAGCGTATCGAAGGCAGCATCATTAGGGACCATGACCTTTAATCGAGGCAACATGGCTGAGGTATCCTCGTATTCGAGGGACTGGCTATTCTGCACAAAATACAAGGCAACAAGGCAACAGGTAACAAGGCAACAGGCAACAAGGCAATAGGCAACAAGGCAACGGGGTTACCCAAAAGTGTGCGTGTGTGCACCAATCACGTGATTATATTCAAATATATTATCTTGTAAATTTAGTGATTATATGTTCAATTCAAAGGTTGCACTCCCTAGATTACTAACCACGCAGTTTAACAGAAATAATTAACAAATATGGGGAGGGAAATTGTAACCAGCGGATCCCTTAATAGGGTTTGACATAAGTAATAATAAACAAAGAAAAATATCAAGGTTAGGGTTTTAGGGTTACCAAACTCGTAGCTTCGGCGTTCATCAAACCCTGAAAATTGAAAAGGAAGAATAAACAGAAGCGAGTGAGTGTATTATTTGTTCAGAGGCAACTTTATTAACCACAAAAGTAAAAATAATGAAATTAATAAATAAAATAATAATAAAAGACACTTAGCTTCGAATTTGATCTGATATGGTTGGCGGTCGGAGGAAACCTCGGGGTTGACCCTGAAAGTATATGGCAAAAGCAAAGGCAGAAGACGATGAGTGTAGGAAGAGTCCATTGACTTTTGAGGTTAAACCCTAATAAGTGTTTTTAAATAATTAATGAAAATTTTAATTAATCAAACAAATAAACAATTTAAATTAATTTAAAACCTTTAAAATAACTAACATTATTTAACAATTAAATTAAATAAATTTTTCTATTTATTATTTTTACCTTTTGTGAAAAAAGGAATTTTAGAATAATTTTTAATATTTAAAAGAAAAGCTTAAAATAAAATAAAGCAATAAACAATATATAAGAAAAATATAACAAAAAAAAGCAAGTTGTGTTATTAAAAATAAAAAGAAAAATAAAATTCTTAGCTTTGATTAGGTGAGGACGCGCTGGTGTAAGTCCTTGGTGTGTACGTATCTCAGGGCGTCGGATTTAGACGTGGGCCAATCCAATGGCCCCCAATTGATGGTGCATGGTGATCTAGCGTGGAGATTACTGCGTTGGATCTGTAACTGGGAATTGTCAAAGAAATAATGTGAAAAATTAACGTCCTTGGGAGGGATCGAACCCAGGTCCCCTGGGTTATAGCTCTTTTCTTTTAACCAACGGCGCTGCAACGTTTTTCTGTTAGTGTGTCATGCGCAACATTTAATATACAAAATAAATTATACAGAAGGGATTCAAATGAAAACGCGCCACTGTGGTCTTCTTCCCCATTCGAAATTCTGGAAAAAATAGAAAGGCCTTTAGCAACGGTTCTTCACCATGGCTATAGCACCTGCAACATTCAAACTCATAAACTATGATCAATAAATCCAGAATGAGATCCCGAATCGATTACAGGAGGCCGCCCGTACATGAAGGTACCGCCGATTTTGGTTATTTTTGCCCCTAATTCACAGCCCTAAAACGAAGCTTTCAAGACCTATCAATGGCGGATCATAATACCTGTTCCTAAAATCAAATTAAACGGTCCAGAAACTTTGCAAACATCATCACAAATATGAACATGTATTCAAATCTCATTTATAATGCAAGAATGATCAAAATCGAATTTTAAATTTACAGGTTCAAACCGTGACTTAGTGATGGGATTTCGTGATGCTTCAAGCCTCCATAAGTATTGGGAAACGATCGGTGATGCTTTAGGAATATGTTCAAATCTCTAAAACACCTTGAATTGATCCCTCACTGCAAAAACGAAATTGATGTTCTCCTCGGAAATTTGAAGCGTGGCCCTTGTTTTTGATGCCCCCAATCCTTATAACTTTCGTCCAAAAAATCCCCTTTGGTCTGATCAATTTTGTGCTTTTATATTGCTTGAATTAGGTTAGAATCATGGAATACAATCTTTTCAAATCAAGATTTTGATATTTGATTTTAACAAGAATATTGAATCTTTCTCTTTTGGTTTTCAATCAAGCTTGTACGATTCCTTCTTCCCAAAATTAGAATTTTATGACCTCTTTTTTATTATTTTTTTATTCAATTCATCACTTGTGGTATATCTATTTATTTAATATTTTTAGTGATTTATTTAATATTTAAATGAATATAAATTCACATAAATACAAATAAAATCATAAAAAATAAAGTGATGGATTTAAAAGCTTCTCTTAGGGTCATGGGCTTTCTTGGAGGTAATGTGGGATATGTTGAGCCATATGAGATGCCTTGGAGCCATTAATTCAGTGATTTCATTTTGAATTAATCAAACCCTAGTTCAGAGTCTTTGTATAGGAGACAGTGTCTGGAAGCTTTGTGTGTTGATATGAATTTGTGTAAGAGAAATTGTGTGGGCAAATTTTGGGGTATGACAGGGAAGTATCGTCTTCTTGATTGGATGATTTGTATTATCTGGCTTATGCTTTGTATGCATGTTTGAATTTTTCTATGGCGTAATGATCCGCTTTGACGGATATGCTACGCTTTTGAGGATGCAATGTTATATGCAATGGATACTATATGCAGAGTGCCAAATAAAGGCTTTAGCGAAGTAAACACTAGGGAGAATCCCCCTTAATGTTAAGGACCATGTGGAGGTGCCAATAGATATTGGACTTTGATTTGTAAGATGCTCCTTCTTTGACTTGAAGAATAATTTCTGACTTCTCACCCTGTGCCGCTGCTTGGAGGATTTTCAGCTTGAGGAGATTCCCTCGATTCACCATGTTGGGGATGAGAGATCCAGATAAGAAGCCCAGGTGGGGGAAGTATAGAAACTCCTAGGAGAAATAAACTCCTACGCTTGAGGGACGGAACAAACTCTCGGGAGAAATAAACTCCGTGCTTGGGGAGAGACCAAGTTTCCAGGAGAAATAGACTCCTATGATTGGGAAGAGGACAATAAAACTCAGAAGATCGTGCCCCAAGTTTCATGACCCATGAAGGAATTTGCACTAAAGAAACCTTGGAGAGATTTGTCGAATCTCGACGTAACTGCCCCAGATTGGTCAAACTCTAGAGATATTCCTCGACTTGATTGCTCCGGATTGATCAAAGCTTGAAGAGATTCATCAACATGATTGCCCCAGATATGCTGAATTTGAGAGGTCAAACCTCGACTTAATTGCCCCTGATTAGGTACATCTGACTAGAATCATCAAGCTTTCTTTGCTTTGAAGTCAAACGTGGAAACAACTTTATCACGCTCGAAGGAGTCTTCAAATTCTTCCCCTCAGAGTAATCAAAGGAAGCATTAACTGTTCATGCCCAACAGATTTTTCAGGAAACCTGCCCCTTGATGGTCAACATTTGAGATGATTAGCCTTTACTCCTCGGAGTTCTCAAGTCTCTTGTACCTCGATATGATCAAGTTGCTCGTTGATTCTCATCTTTGAAAATTTCCTTGATGTTAAGCACATGTTTTGTACGCAAAAGAATGTTAATTCTAAGAATGATAATTCTAATGCAAAGCCTATGTTAGTCTTGAAGTTGTAAAACTTTTTATGAAATGAGGTTGCAACCACTTATGACCGAATCACTAGTTGACACAACCTCGATTTTTGCATATGGAAGATAAAGCACGCATACGATACCAACATGGATATGTGTCACGCTTCATTGGGAGTCAGTTAAACACTATCTCTTCGGAGTGCGCTTTCAAAATAAACCCGACTTCAATTAGGACTTTTAAGGGTTGTAATTTGGCCGGGTTCACGGTTTTTAGAAAACAAAGGATTTTTAGGCTCAAAATTATTTGTACCCACCCCCTTCGTGATGTTCTCCATTCCTATGTTCAGTTAACTCGACACGAGTGTTCATCCCTCACAAGGAATTTGAAATGGTTGAGGAATCAATGAGGTTCTTTGGACATGGCGGTCGCTCACCTTTTATTCTTCTGATTCATTGTCACACGACTTTGTTCTTGCTTGGCAATTTCATCGTCTTTTTTTTTCTTTTGTCATTTTCTTTTCATCTTTTATTTTCGTTATTTTTTCGCCATTTTTTTTTGCTCTCTTTTTTTTTTGAACAAGTCGTGTGACCTCGCATAGTCTTTGATTCGTTGGAGGTGATTGCGACCGCCTCACTCCTTTGATTTGATGAAGGATTACCATTGTGGTATCGTCATCTCTTGATCTCTTGATGGAATAAGGATAATCATTGCGGTCTTGACATTCCTCAACCTTTTGGAGGATAACCATTATTGTATCCTTAGATGCATGCCCTTCTGGTGAGTTTTGAACACTCGATCAAGTTAAATGAACACTACCCTGCCCCAAGGTTAAAATAAGGGTTTTTTATGATTAGAAAAGAAACTCCTACTTCAAGGCTCAAAGGGGTTGGCGAGGGTCTATCTCCCTTATATCTCCGGTGTTTGGGGATTTGAAATAATGCCTGTACATCCTCAGTAGGGTTTTATTCAAAAACACATGATTAGAGATTTTGCATTTTTATCTTTCATCATTCTCCCTCAGCTCTTTGCCTAAGCAAGCAATTAGTAAAGTTGGTATCGTAATGCCAAAAACATTTTATGAGTGAAAACGAATGGATTTCTTCAAGACGAACATAAACAATGTATTATGATTTTCATTCAGAAATTAACAAGTTTTTACATGCTATAAATGCTTAAACAAACAATGAAATGTTACGGATGAGAATGCAATGAAGAATTGAATGGCTTCCATTGTTGAGGAGACTTGACTCCGTCTGGACTTGTTGAGCTTGAATACTTTCTGCAGTTCCTTCCAAATACTTCAGATTACTTCAAAAGAGAACTCCAACAAAGTCACCCATGAGTTGTAAACTTTTGCCTTGCTTTAGGGATTCGAGCAATGCGAGTGATGCAATGCTCAAGATAAGAGTACGTCTTGCTTACCCCTCGTGCGGGAGCCCCAAGCATAGATGTTGGAATAGTAATCGCCATCATAAATGGAAAGAATCTTGTATGATCATCAAACTCAAGAGAGCTGCTTGTGGTGAAGAAGACCCAATACTAGAATCTTAACCAATTGTGATTCCAACAAACAAGGAAACGAATGAGCACAAGGCAATAGAATCACATCAATTTGTTTCTCATATTCTTCTTGTCTTTGTTAACTAGCAAGGCCACTGAGAGGGAAATTCCGAGAAGAGGCAACTAGGGTATGGAGCAAAACCTTGAGAAAGAGAAGCGTTGTGTAGAACACTCTTGATTACCACTTGGAAGAAGATTCAGACGAAATCACCTAGGAATTTGTAGTGCTTTAAGGGATTCGAGCAATGCAAATAGTACAATGCTCAAGATAGACCAGGTCTTGCTTATCCCTCGATCGGGAGCCCCAAGAAACTTCCACACATGTATAGGAGATGATTACCAATTTAGCTTCAATATCCAAACCATCTAGAGTGAGTAAATGACCCTTGCAGTTTCTTGACATCAAGTATTAGGCTCAAACACACAATGTATAAGTCAATGGAGTCACAACCTTCTATGACTTTCAACCTTTTCTCCAAGAGGTGGAACCTTTTGTCAATTTCAATACTCGAAAACTTGAAGACTTCAATGATGTGAATTCTCCTTACCAAGAACAGGAATCTCAACATTATTTCAGACATTCTGATTCATAAGACCTTCTCATGGGTGAGATTACTATTTGCATTTGACCTCTAAGGAACTGTCTCAATTCTTCTTGTCAAAGAGAAAACACTTGAATTACCTCCATACACTGATTCATGCCAGTCTCCATTTCTATTCCCATCCCATTTAAAACCCACAGAGTTGTTCCAACATCAACATTTGAGCACGTAGCGGTGAGAAGTCAATTGTATTGTTGATGTCAAAGTCTGAATAGAAAGACCCCCACAAGCTTCTGATAGAACCATGAAATGCATGATAGTGTGAATGCAATGTGTTTCATTTCCAAGGGATCCTAAAGTCTTTTCGCACACTTTTGTTGTTCCTCTTTTGAAATCAAAGCTTTATTTTGTATAGAATATTTTTTCTCTTTTTCTATTTCCTTTTTCTTTTTCTCTTTTCTTTTTTCTTTTTTTTCTTTTTTGGGAAATAGACTTTAGGATCCCCCACAAATGAAGTGGATAAAGCAATGATGTTATGCAATGCAAAAGCATGGGATCAATGTCCATATAATCTTGGTAACCACCGCACAATCCTCTGAATAACTGATGTGAAACCTCTACACAGGCCAAATGTCACAGGATCAAAGGTTCGACGCCTTTTTGAATACCAGAATATCAGGCACCATGGGAATGGACCAAATAAAGGTCCAACCCCAAACATGAAGAGGCAATGGTATGTAGGAGTCAAGGTTTCCTGTCCCACCCCAATCTCACGGGTATGAAATCTAGACACGGACAAATGGTCCCTAATGGTCACTAGGGTCTACAGTTCCCATGGGGTACAAAGTGTTTGAGGCAACAAGCGTGCCAGACACAGTGTTCCATGAAAGAACCTCGCCCAGTTGTGGTACCCCATGTTGAACTCGATCGTAGCAAGGGCCACGGGAGTCAACATGAGCATCCACGCTAATCCTATGTGTCACTGGCCTGGGTAGTGGGCCTTTTACCTCATACAAACCCCCCACCTGCAAAACAGAACAGAAGACCCCAGGGAACACAAAATATAATCCATATGCATGATGTGCAAACAGAAATAAACATGATATGCAGGCAAGGAATAAGCATGCAAACATATATACAAGGTATAGACATAAAACAAGTAAACACCCAGTAAATAAACAAACAAACGCAGGCTAGGATCGACTCGCTAAGAATGGATCCGCAATAGGTCTAGCAACATCCCCAGCAGAGTCGCCAGCTGTCGCACGCTCGCGAAAAATGAACAGAGTCGCCACCAATATATTTATCCCATAAGGGAAAGGAATATCAGAAAACCTAACAAAGGAAGGAACAGGGTCTTGCGACCAGAGAATCAAGGTACGGGAGTCGGTTACGCAAGGGGAAAGTACTAGCACCCCTCGCGCCCATCGTACTCGATGGCATCCACCTATGTTTGTTTCTATCTAAAGGGTGTATCTATGTCTAAACCTAAATGCGAATGCATGCAAAGGAAATACGGGGAAAAGAAGGAAATATTTACAAGTGTGCTCGTTCAAGCCCCGCGACTTGATGCCTACGTATCCTTTTCAGGAATCAGAGCGCCGTAGTTCGGCTCAATAGTTTTTGTTTGTTTTTGTGTTTTTTAGTTGGGCGGAGTTAACGCTCGCGCTCTTGCATAAGGGATCGACCTAGGATGCAATAGAGCGGAGATAACAATGCCCTTAAGAAAGGAGAGAAAGAGAGAGTTTGAGTGTTTCGAGGAAATCCCTAAAGCAAGGGAAACTCGAGTTACTCTTTGGTTTGTGTCTTTTAGAATTTGGAAACTTACGCCCGAATGGAACCCTAAAGCAAGGGAGATCCAGGCACTCGAATGATTCCCTAAAGCAAGGGAGATCCAAGCTTCCATTCCCCTTTTAATGATTTTCACTTTTTTATTAATGTTTTTTAGTATTTTCTTTGTATTTTTTAAAGGGATTTTATTTTGAATATTTTGTTAGATGTTTTATGTTGAAAAAGGAAAAGAAACTAGCCTAAGTATGAAGGGAATTTCTACCTAATGTTATCATGGTTTCTACCTAAGGTTAGGAATAAAAGACACATAGGAAATAAAGCAAAAAGTAGAATATTGAAAATAGCATGAAAGCATGAAAAAGAACAAGTCAAAATATAGCACAAAAGTGAATTAAAAGTACTATTATTTATGAGTTTTTGATATGAAAGGTGAACTCTAAATCAAGCCAAAAGAGAGACTAAAACCATAAGCCTAAAAACTAAAATTTTTTATGAACATTTTCTATGACAAAATATGTATTAAAGTCTAGGAATTAGTAAGAAAAATTAGCAATTTTATTACTAAAAGAAATGGTAAAAAAAACTAACTAAAATCTAAAACAAAAATGTAAACAGGGGTGAGAGTTGAAGAGTGGAGTGTGCATAGAAACTGGGCACAGGGCCCATGGTGATTTGGCCCAGAGGCGTTGTTTTTGTTCAGTTTTCTTTATGTCATAAAAAAAAGAGTGGTGTATGGGCCTTAGAGGGGTGAGATTCAGCATTTCGTTTGGCCCAAAGTTTATTGATCCAGTTTTACTGATTTTCAGATAGTGCGTGGGCCAGGGGGACGTGACTTGCTCAAGGCCCAGGTGTATCTCGGTCCAATTATCCATCTTAGTGTTGAGTTTTTTTGTTTTCAGATTTTCAATCATTATTGAATTAAAGCAACAAAAATACAAAAAATAAATGAATAAAGGAAATTGGTCAAAACGGTGCGTTTAGTGTGTTAGGACTAAACCATATGACTCTTCAACTCCCCCAGACTTCGTTCTCTCGTTCTTATCTCTCACTCTCTTCCCGACGCGATTTCCAGCGAACCTCTCCGCCGTGGACCACCGTTCCCAATCTCTTAATCATCAGAATTCGACCATGAAATTCACCTTATTCTTAATCCTAGACACAGATATGAGCCTAGATCTGAAAGATCCTTACTCAGGCAACAGGATTGGAAGCTACATCGGAAACCCTAAGTATTGGGGATTTTGCAATTCAAGCACGATTATAAGGAATTGAAGCAAGTGGAATCGAAACTTAATCCTAGAAGCTTGTATGAGAGCTAAAAGCACATAAAAGAACCTGCTACGGCGGCCCGAGCTTCCGGTGCGGTGGCGGAGATTCCCGACCACCGCGAAATCCAGGTAAGGACTCCATTCTTTTCTTTTTGTTCGCTTCGTGCTCTTTTTCTTCTACTTTTCTTCTTCTTCTGTTTTCTTGATTTTCTCTTCTTCTTCTTCTTTCTGTTTTATTTTCTGCGTTTTTCTTCGTGAGTGCGTGTGCCGTTGTTGCCGATGAATTGTTGAGCGTAGAGAGATTCGATGAAGGCTATGAGTGAGGTCTAGCTCTACCTCGTCGGAGCTTCAGTGCAAAGCTCTGAGAGGTATGTCGAAGGAGCTCTTGTGAGAGGGAGGGTGAAGAAGGTTTTGTTGCCGAGAGAGTGTGAAATCTGAGAGGGGAAGAGAGTGCAGAGAGAAGAAGATGATGATGAGTGTAGTGTGAGAATGGCGTGGAGAAGATGAAGATGGATGAGAGAAGAATGTGAGAGTGATGGTGGAGAATTGTGGTGAAGTGTTGGTGAATGAGCGTAGATGGAGAATGAATGGCGTGTCTGTTTGAATTGTGGAGGGAAAGGAGACTATATAGGTGGCAGAGGGAGGATGTGAGCCATTAGATTGAAAGGGAGTTTGTTAAAGATTGAAGGGCTTGGATTGAGAGGTTAGAGAGTTAGTTAGGGAAGTTAAGTTGGTTAGAAGTTTGTTACAGGGCAGTTGGTGATTCTGTTATGAGATTGTTAGAGGTTGGAAAGTTAGTTAGAAAAGGTTAGGTTGTTATAGGGAATTGACCGTTAGGATATTTAGAAGTGTTGGTTGAGTCTGTTTTGACAGTTAGGAGGTTAATGACATTGGTGAAAGTTAGTTATGCAATGTTAGTAAATTATGGTGAACTTTGTACTTGTATTTGCCTTCAATTATACCGACTGTGCTTGGCTGATTTTTGGGCAGGTTTGAGGTGTATGAATGTCGAAGTGTTTGGTTGTTTTGATGTGGACTTTCATGCGGTATACTGTGAGCACAGGTTGGCTTTTTTTCTTTGATTTCTGTTATGAGAATTCCTTTTCTTCTCTTCTCCTTTTCTGTTTCTGTTAGTTTGATTGTCATTGATCCTCTTTTGAAACTCTGTTACAGCATGATGCGAATCCTAGTCTTTGAATTGAACGAGACAGTCACACGAACGAATAGCTGAGATCGAATCTATTACAAGGTAAATGGGAGGCTGTTTCTGTCATGTGATTTTTCTATTCATTTCTTTTGCCGAATACTCAATCCCTTCGAGCTTTTTCTTCTAATTTTCTGGAGAACCAATTAGTAAACCGGTTCGGTTTTTATTATGTAGGCTGCGGTTTGATTTTGTGATGCAGGGGCTGGTTGTATGCAGGTGTATAGAAATGTATGGATTTTTGTAGGAACTGTATGGATTTTTGTAGTTGTAGTATACGGTTTGATTGTGATGTGAGGGTTTGGTAATTGAATTTATATGGTCTGTGCTGTATATATACTGGTGTAATGATGTGTTTGAGTTTGAAATTCTGTTAGTTAATTGGTTAAAAAAGGGAAGTTGTTAGAGGTTGATAGGGAATTAGTGTATGTGTTGAATGATGATGTATGAATGGCTGATATGTATGTGTAGGTTGCTGGCTGGATTATTCGAGTTTTTATTGAATGGTATGGTTCATTTTGGTTTGGTGAATTGTATGGATTGTGTTCTTGTTTTTATTGAGTGTATGTGAAATGTGCATGTGATGTGAATTGGATGTTGCAGGTCCATAGCTTGGTGTGGCATGAAGCATTTGTACTTTGAAGGGATGGGACTAATATGGTGGTATAGGCTGCTGTTATGTTGGTGAGTGTTTGAATGGTTTAGGATTGAACTGTTATTGATTGTTAGAACTGGTTCAATTAGCAAGTGGTGGATCTGTTTTGGTTGTGTTAGCATGAGCTGGTAACAGTTAGAAATTAAGAGGAATGAGAGTCAAAAGTTATGTCAAGTTTTGGTTTGGAAACAGTAGGTAGCTTAAAGGTTGATGACTGTTTTGAATTGAATACAATGGGTTATGTGCAATGGATTGATATGGATGACAATTACTGTTTGGATAGTTTGATTTGAACGTTTTTTTTCAATGTATATGTGCATTGTTTTTGTAGGTTCCGGATTTTGGCGGAGTGCACATGGCATGACAGAACTCAAAGTAACTCATTGAGCTTTAAGGCTTGGAAGATCCTGGAGCGAACCTTGGTGTCGGCGTATTATAAGCATTGAGATACTTTCGTTGACAAAGTGTGAATTGCCATGGAGGATGAAGATGAAGCCAAGATTTCTTTATGTAATTTCTATGTATTGGTGATGGAATATGATGTAAACTTTTGTTTAATGTAGTTTTGTGATGGAACATGTGATGGAATTTTGACATTCGCGAAACTATAGTAACCTTATTTAAATTCCAACTTTTGAAATTTTCACTTTTCCTCCAATGCTCAAATTTATATTAGAACTTTGAACATCCTCCTTTGATGGTGTGAATACCAAACGCAACCCAGAAACATAATGATAGCCAATCCTTCAACATATGGAGGATTATAATAACCCGTCAACAAAAGTTAATTCACAAGCTCATATCCTTAACAGTTATCCTCTTTTGGATGCTAAACAAAGCAACCATGACAAGGACGAAAGTCAACACCTTATTCAAACTTTGATCAAGTAACTTGCATTACAAGTCACAAAGTATTGAAACGAAGGACATGTCTTGAACTACAGAGAAGCTCTTGTCCCCTATGTCTTGTACCATGACTCGTTCTTTTACACCTCACCCCATAAGCTCCAAGTGACATGAGACCTTGAACCGAATAGCCTTAGTAGATGGAAGTCAACAAGTTCAATCATAATGAATGAGAAACCTCAATCCATTTGCCTTAGATGCATGTTGATGAAGAAAGAGTAACTTGAAATGAAAGCCTTAAAGCCACAGAGGACCCTAATTACAAAGATCCTTGACCCCAAACCACATTTATTGATTAATGATGCTTGGTATGTTGATGTCCTAATGGGAGGTATGTACATGAGATTATGAAATGAGAAGTCTAAGCCAGTTAAAAATCAAAGGGTAGGACAAATTTGGGGTATGACACACGTTAGTCCCTCAGCAGTGATCTTCTCCAAGACTACAAAGGGTTTTACAAAGGGTTACAACAGAGTTTTTCAAAGGGTTTCTCAATTGGGGTCATTCATCACGTTAGTCCCTCCGCAGTGATCTTCTCCAAAACTTCGTCAATAACAAGCAAGGGTTGTATTTTTCTTTTTTCAAAGTTACTAACAGACTTCAACTAACATAACTAACAGTCATGCATCATTCAATTGCATACCTCATTTACACATAATGCATATTCATACATTGCTCTCATTTATTTTGAGAAACTCACTACATCATACATCACATGCATCATGACATTGCATAAAAACAAGGTTGCCTTTTCAGGCCATGCTACAATCAAAGCACCTGGTTCCTCCCAAAAAGCATTTGCTTCACATTCTGAAAAATGGTATTTACCTTGGGTGGCATCTTTAAGCCCATCTCCCACGGAACTTTTTTCGACAAATGCAAATTTCAAGGCATTTCAGTGTTCCATCATCTTCTACCTTTAGATCACGATAGGCGGGCGTGCCTATCTGACTCTCCGGGCTTAAGAAGATTGAACAGGGGCAGCTGTCATACCCCAAAATTTGCCCGATCCAGTCTGCACCTATTAATTTATTAAAGGTATTAAAGTTAAGAGTTATGGGGTTTAACATATCTATTGTTAAACCCACCCTCTTATAAAACCTTTTTAATTAAATTTAGATGTATAAATTTTGAGCCCAATCATTTGGCCCAATCTATCCCACTATAAGGTTTGGATCTTTCTTTTTCTACAATAATCTACTAATCATTATTAGATATAATTATTATCATAAGTTTATTAACTAATATTCTATTAATTAATATTTGTTTAATTATTATTAATGTTAATTCTAGTATTATAAGGATATTATTATTAGGATTATCATTATTATTATTTTCAATTATTCTTATTAGTAATATAATTAGTTAATTAATTAGTTGGGCAATAGGCCCATTAGGTGTAGAAAACCCTAATTTAACTAATATAAAATAGAACATTTTTGTACACATTAAGGGGGACCAATTTCTCCACAACTAACAATCCTTATTTTTTATTCACGTACATACTCTCCTACTGTTCTAATATGCACCACTATGCCGTCTTCACAAACAACTCATTCACCAAGCCACAGTACTCTTGTACATAGTTTCTAACACAGAAGTCAAATTCTTTCCAACCATGTACTAACAATTTCACCCAAATTTTCCACCTTAGGCCAAGTCAAATCCCTTGTTTCTTCTTCTCATTATTTTTGAGTAAACTAACCTGCATAAAACTCACCATCATAATCCATAAACTCATATTCAAATCGGAACCACACAACCAGTGAACCAACTTTACTCCATCAAACCTTCAACCATCAACTTCATAACACCGGCTCCATCATCGGATTCATCAACACGCAACCACGTTTCAACAATCCACAACACAATCACAACAAACAATTGATTCACCGATTCAAATCAAGCTCACATCTGAAGGTTCATGCCAAGCTCTGATTCGGCTCTGATTTGTAACATGTTCACCTTCATCGCCGCATTCACAACGAACAGCTCGTTGACATCATTGTCATCACCGCAACACTCTCAGCAACATTAACGGTACAACAATCTCACTGAACCGGCCTCGACACAGCATGGCAATAAATAAAAAAAAGAAGGAGAAGGAAAGTTTGACACAGCTTTGCAACAAATAAAAAAAGAAGGAGAAGTAATCATGCTCATGCTTTCAGATCCGAACATCATTAATTATCGAACGGAACTCAAATCAACGAGACCGCTCCACCACGAGATCCCCGCACCAGTCAACAACATTGCAGACCAACCACACGAGACCGAATCAAAACCGTGCAGAGACACCGTAAATCACAGTCGAAGAACTCCCCACTCTCCGACGGCAGCAAATCAAGAATCTCGGGAGATCCGCAACGATGTTGTTTTCCTCCCCCGAAGCCGCTCAAAATCTCACCGGATCTGTCACCAACCTACAACCGGACGACGAGCGCCGAGCGCGCAAAACTTCGACCATCCGCCCTCACAGCCGCACACACCATACACCACCGTTTAGCCACAGAAAGATCGCCACAACAACCTCCATCGGTTCAGCTCGTACCACCACCGTGTCCGGCCATCATTGTCGACATCATCGGCCGGAAACCACCATGAAGATCCATCGCTCAACGAGCCCTTTTCCTATTTTGTTCGGTTGCTGTGCAAAGAGAGAAAGAGACGAGATATTGAAAGAGAGAAGAAATGTTTCTGCTTGCTGTCAATGCTTTGGGGTTAGTATATTTGTCCCAATTTCTTTTTAATTTATTTTAATTCACATGACACATGTCGCCATAAGATTGGATTTTTAGAAATTGAAACATAAGCATATGAGGGGCGTGGGACTGATTGTCTTTTCCTATATTTTTGTGTTTTACTTTCCATTATTTAATAAATTAATTAGTTAATAGAAAAAGGGAGAATTAAGGTTAGAATAGTTTGTTGAATGGGTTATTGTTTCACCAATTATTATACACATCTAATTTTACATTTGCACTTTTTTTGTTATTATTCTTTTTATTGAATCCGTTAAATTTATTTAACATATTCTAGATTAGCTAGACGATTTATTCCAACCTTGTAATTTAGAGTATTTTCTTTTGATCATTATTCCAAATACTAAAAAAGGAAACATCGAATAATAAAAATACATTTATTTTGCTAAAGGGTTTCAACCATCTTATTGGTTGCGATGATTACCATATTCAATTCGTTATCGTGTAATAATCGAATCTATTGATTATGAGGGGTAACGATAAAATTAATAAATTATTTAAAACACACTCATTTGCTATTCGTGATAATCGAATCTATCGATCAGAATGGTTAGCAATCCTTCATTCAATATGTTAACTATGGTGATCGAACCTATTGATCATTGCAACTAACGGTAACATATTAAACCAGGGTTGTACGCCAAATTCGAACACATTTAAAATACTTTTCATCTCTTCGATACTGCGATTTTCAAAACTACTATAAGGTAATTCAAAATACCTTGCGAACCTCGCATTTCAAAACTACGATAAGGTAACTGAAAATACCTTCAAAACAACCTCATACTAAAATCTAAGGTGTACAACCCTGCCCCGAACTACGTTAACTCTGATCCTCCATAACGAGGTACGTAGGCACTTGGCAACAAGGTGAGTCCCCTTCCCCATAAATCTCATTTTTTCCCAATTCATTTCCTTAGCTATTAAACCTTAATTTTAGCCATAAACCTCCGCCTCTCAATTCAAAACCTTAGGAAAGGGTTAAGGGTGCCTAACACCTTCCCTCGACCTGATTATAATAATCTTACCCTGAATCTTTATACTTCGTAGGGTTTCCTATTCGCCCTGGTAGAATAGGTGGCGAATCTAAAATTTTATTTTTAGGGCAGGTTGCTACAGCTGGCGACTTTGCTGGGGATAACTTAAAATGGTGAATTATTATGCTCCTATAGGTTTTGGTAGGGTTTAGGTTTTTGGTAAATTATTTAGGTTTTGGCGAATTTTTTAGGGTTTGGCTAATTTTCCATTTTAGGGTTTATGGTTTTTTTATAAATATTTAAATTTTATTTATTTATTTACAATTTCATTTATTCACAGCAATTCATTTATTTACTGCAATTTAATTAAATATTTGAATATTTGTTATTTTATCGCATTTTTTTTTGGATATATAAATTGCTGTTAAACCTAAGCGTGAGAATTATATTTAAGACCAGAGGGGAATTACATCGCCGACGAGTCTTATTATAATTCCACTCAGAGTGAGTTAAATATCCGGAAATGTCTGATACGAGGCTTGACCTTGTTGATGGCTGGACTTGGTATTTAGCTGATCTCTCTAGGAACCTACCCCTAAAACTCGAACCTCATGGATAAATGAGTTGTTCTAAAATTCAAAGAGACAAAAAGTCTCGGCGGCTACGAACGACCCCATGAGACCTTCTAGAACATATCAATGGGAAGGGTAGGCACCCTAAGCCGTTACGTCAAACCTATGAACCTAGAGCTTTCGTGCTTATGTGCTTATTATATGTGTGCAATTTATATACTGCAAATGTCTTGCGTTTTAATTTTGCAAATATTCCTATGCGTTCCTGTAGCAACCTGCCTAAAAATAAAGACTTAGAGTCGCCACCTATTCTGAAGGGCGAATAGGAAACCCTACGCAGTTTAGAGATCGGGGTAAGTTATTATAATCAGGTTGAGGGAAGGTGTTAGGCACCCTCAACCCTTTCCTATTGGCTTTGAATCTAAGGTAGCAGTTTTATGGCTAAATTTATTAAGGTTTAATAGCTAAGGAATTGAATAGGGGAAAATTGAGATTTTAGGGAGGGGGACTCGCCTTGGTTATCCAAGTGCCTACGTATCTCCTTATGGAGAATCAGAGTCTACGTAGTTCGGGCACAGGGTTGTACGCCTTAGAATTTGATATGAATGTGTTGACGGTATTTTGAATTACCGTTTCGCAGTTTTGAAAAGGTATTTTGAATTACCTTCGTAGTTTCGCAGTATTGAAGAGATGAAAATCTGTGGTTTGTGGTTTGATGTGTTTTAAGTGTTTGGGCGTACAACTCTGATTTGATATGGCACCGTTAGATGCGATGACCAATAGATTTGGTCAGTATAGGTAACGGATTAAGGGGCATTGCTGGTTACTCAGATCGATAGATTGATCGTCGCGGGCAGCAAATTAAATGTATTTTGGATTTTAATTTTTATCTCTCGTCTAATGCGACTAATAGCTTTAGTCGGGTCGAGGAGAGAATTAATCGAAGGTTAATATTTCGCCAAATGGGCAATGGGATCGGACAAACCCTAATAGATATAATCTTTCTATGGTTTTTATTGATTTTTATAATTAATATTGGTTAAAATAATTAAAACAATTATTAAGTCGAATAATCGACATAATCGAATGATCGGGATAAATCCTAAATAATTCTAAACCCTAATTATATTCCTAATCCTAACTAAAAATAAATTAATTAGATTAAACAATAACTAATTTACATTTTAATCTAAATAATTATAATAAAATAGGTAAAAAAACCTGGTGATAATCCAGTGTGGATGACCTTTGAATGCCCATGGTAAACCCTCAACTCTGTGTGCGTTAGATCTTGATGGTAGGAGATCCTAGGGCTGAGCATTGAGGTCCTATTGTGGTCTTTCTTTGGGCTGTATGCGCTGGAATATGCTCCTATACATTTGAAAAATAAAATAGCAAACCTAGGGATCGAACCCAGGTCATCTCACTCCACAACAACACCCCTTTGCCAACTGTGCTGCTTTTGCACGCTGTTAGTAATCCCCAGCAAATAATTATATAATAAAACAAGATTTTGAATTGAATAAACCAAACGAATAGTCAAACGTGTGGGACCCTTTGGCTTATGATCAACCAATTGAAAGAGGAGAGAGGTGAGAGCATGTGGTTGACTGACCAATCACACTGTTTGCGCATGGAAAGAGAAAGAAGGAAAACAGGATGGCCAATGAGAATGCCATGCGACGCCACGCAAGAACTGAGCATGCCGGAGATGCTTTCTTCTCCGGTGAAGCTTCACCTTCTCCGGTGAGCTGCTTCTTCGAACCTGCCAAATGAACCGCTGCAAGAACAAAAATACTACCCAGATCGCCTAAAAGCTATGCTACAAAATCAATGGAAACGTTAGTTTTGCGTGACAAGGCTTGTAGGTACGAGTTTCACGCTCCCCGACCTTAATGCCCTAGCTATGGCGACCTCATGTACCTGCGTCAAAACTCACCAACGAAGCGTCAAATCAACCTTAAACAATCACCTGATTAAGAACAAATGCACAAATACGATTTAAATCACGTGAATTGCGAGTTTGAGATAGGAAATCTTACTAACATGGTGTAACTTCGAAGGAGGGACTTCAGGCGTGTTACAAGCTTGAAGATGGGTTCAGAACCGTTCCTGGGAGTATCAGGAAGACAATGAATCCCTTGGAATCGATTGAAACTCCCTGTCACGATTTTTTGATGATGCCCTAGGTTGTTGAAATTTGTGGAACTTCAAACCCTAACCCTTGCTCCTCTAAAACACCTCCTCCCGATCTGCATATGTTATCAGTATATATATGATTCTTTTAGGGTTACTAATGGGCTTCCAACATGATAGCAATCCAAGCCTTTAAGCCATGCACCATTCTTTCTAATTTTAAGATTTAATTGAATAAAAATTCTAAAAGTCACAAAATATGAAAATAGGTTTAGAAATTTTATTCATGTTATGGATGTGTTAAACTATTTGAAAAATCAAATCTTAGATTTTAAAACAAATTATTCCAATTTTATATGATTTATTCATATTTATATGAATTAAAATTCAAATAAATAAAAGTAAATATTATAAAAATAAAATAACTATTTTATGAATCATCACAAAGCCCATGAACAAGTTTGAAATCCACATCTTAGGTCCTTTGGTTAATAAAGCCCAAAATCACTTAATTAGGGCTTTGTGTATTTCTCCAAGATCGACCAACTTCTAAGCCTTGTATCTCCTTCAATATTTGCCATATGACCATGTTCTGGGACTTTCTGGAAAGCTCAAAGAGTCCTCTAAATGACCTTTTTGGTTTCACCTCAATTGAGTCTTCCATGTTTAAGTTATGAGCTTTGACCTAAAAGGTGTTTTTCGTTGACTTTTCGGAGGACCTATAATCATTTGCACCATATCTCTCAAATGAAGCATTTCTAGCCTTGGCTTGTGAGAGACAAAGTTGTAGAGAATCAAATTTCCTTCAAAATAGGCTTTGAGTGGGGAATTTCTGATAAAGTATGAGAGAGTTATGCCCAGTCAAAGTTGAGTTGACTTTTCCTATAGAAACCCTAATTTGAACTTTTGACATTTGTTCATTTCTGAGTTTTTTCATTGATGAATCATGATCAACCTTTGATCAAATGATGGATATAACCTCACATACTTGATGTGGACCCAAAATCTTGAAGTTTGACTGTATTTTGACTATGGTTGACTTTTAGGTCAGCATAGTCGATTATTGATCATCTGAGCATAGGAAACCCTTGGGATTGAAGTTTGATAATGGAGATGCCTTGAGACATCTTGAGATCCATTTGAGACCTTGAATATTCACAATCTTTGATAAAATGAAAGCCCTAATCTTGAGACCCTCGATCAGGAGACTGTTGCTTGAGAAGAACCCTTGAGCCTTGAGTTATTGGAGATGAAATGAGGAACCTTTGATTGAATGCAGGAGGGCAAATTTTGGGGTATGACAGTTCCCTGGCCTGCAGGGACTCTATTTCCAAAACCATGTCCTTCCCACGAAGGACACCTGCACGTCGATTGGCCTCTCGATGGCCGTGAGACCTAGTGACTGTCTTGAACAGTCACCCTGTGCCTGCATCTATGCATTCTCTAGCATGTAGGGATTCTATTTCTAAAATCGCATCCTTCGTATGAAGGACATCTTCGTTAGCATAAGTCAATTGGCCTCACGATGGCCATGAGACCTAGTGACTGTCTTGAACGGTCACCCCGTGCTTGCTCCTACGCATTCCCTAGCCTGTAGGGATTTTATTTTATGTCCATGTGTTTTTACAATGACTTCGTCCTTCCTCTGAAGGACGTCCCCATTAACGCACGTCGATTGGCTTCACGATAGCCATGAGATCTAGTGACTGTCTTGAACAGTCATCCCGTGTCTATTCCCGCGCACCCTCTAACTTGTAGGGTTTGGATTAATCCCTAGCCTGTAGGGATTTCACTTCATTCGATATCGTCCTTAGATAGGTTGTGTTCCGTATAGAGAACTGTCCCACGAGGGACAACTTCATTAGTACACGTCGAACGGCCTCTCGATGGCCATGAGATATGGTGACTGTCTTGAACGGTCACTAGTCGCTACCTTTTGCATACTCCCTAATCTAAGGGATTTCCATTGGCGTGTCATAACATCTATCTTGCAAGGATTTCGCTAGGGTCTAATGTCACCTCAAAATTCGCATAGTCTATCCTTAGGATTATATCTGTCGCACGTCTGCATGGCATTACATACAAGGAGTTATAATGCAAAAAAGGGAGTCTCTCGCATACGCATGCGTTTGCATTTTCATGCATTCATACATTTACATTCGCATCTTCGCCCGCATCCACACTTTCCGTGCTAGCCATTTTCCCGAGACTTGTCATACTCCAAAATTTGCCCGCTTTAGTTCTAACATTTAAATTATTTTTAACTCTGGTTTTATGAGTTTTATTCAATTTTACTAACATTTTAACAGTATTTTTTTTAATATATATATATATATATATATATATATATATATATATATATATATATATATATATATATATATATATATATATATATATATATATATATATATATATATATATATATATATATTTATTCCCAAACTAACACTAACTTAACACCTAAGTTTATCCCAAAACAAGAATAAAAATCAATGTCTTAAAATCACATTATGAAAGCTTCCTTAACCAGAATCCTCACTAATTTAGAACCAAAATCTGTACCTATAAAGAGAAGATGCCAACAACAAGAGCAGGAGGCCAATTTCACACACTATATACCAAGAGGCCACACTACACTACTATAAAGAGTCTCTCACAAACAAGAAAAATGAAAACAGAAGTAAAAGCATACTGATCACCACATACAGGCTGTGATCTCCTTCGCCTCCTCGGTCGCGTCTCCGTCATCTCTGGCCGAACAGATTCACAACACCTAAAAAACATACTATTGCCTCTATTGTTGTACGTCACTTTTTTCTATCTTTTTTTTTAATTATTTATTCATTATTATAATTTGCTGCTATTATTTGTTTGTTTGTTTCGTTTAGGTTTTCCATTAAATCTTAGTAATATTGATATCACGTTGAATATATTTATATTTTGTTTTGTAATAAGTGTGGATCTTGGTTGCAAAATGTAGAAAACATGAGTATATATAAAATTGTATTTTAGTAAGGGATATTGGTGCATATTATTTGTTGGACAACATGACTAACCGTAATTAAATTTTGGTTTTCATTAGATTAATTAATTTTAGTTAATCAGGTTCTATTTGGGTCTTTTAATCAATTTAGTCTATTTATTTCAGTTTTTTATGAATGCACAAAAATACTAAAAACATAGTTATGTGATTTAATTAGTTTTTAGGTTATTTAAACTATAAAAAAAATACTAAATATAATATATAATAAAAGATGTTAGATAAATATTAGGCAATTCTTTTCAATTAAATAAATTCTAATTTTTTTTTCCGAATAAAACGTGTTAGCTGAAGATTTCGTTTTGTAGTATTTATCCTTCGAAGAAGTAGAAAATCGAAGGAAAGATGGTTACTGATGGCCATCCCTTAAAAATAAAAGAATGGCTACTGATGGTCATGCTTCGAGAGTAAAGATTTCTAAGTTCGCTATGAAGATAATGAATACTGAAAGCTAGTGAAAAGTATGTGTCTTCGGGGACTTAGACAAATTTATAAATATATTCAAGTATTACTACTTAGCGTGTGTTTTTTTCGTAGTGTTTGTTTAATACACTGCCACGCGTCGAAGACAGACTCAGGCGGGAAGATTTGAAATTCGAAGACGGTTTCGTAACTGTCCAAGTAACAGATGGCATCGCTAGAAGTTCTTATGAGAAACGTGGCAGCAGATTAGTATAGGACCGTTAAGGTCGAAACTAGTATAAATAGGAGTCTTAATGTTAGGATTCTGTGTGTTCATTTTGTACAAATCACTCACATATTTACTCAAGTATCAAGCGTTAAGAGAAAGAGTTCGCTGAGAAAATGTACGTATGACACCACCATTTTAATACATGTGTATTATCTTTTGTTTTTAAATATCTTCCAGAATTACTGCATTTCGTTTACTTCTTGCCATTTACATTTCTGTATCTTTACTTTAATGTCATTTACTTTCGAATTACTTTCATGTTATTTACTTTCAAAGTCTTTTACATTTCTGCAGTTTAAGATTCTTTACGTTTCAATAGTCCTTTTAATTTTCTATGTTATGTTACTTATCTTTTCGCTGAAGTCACATTTATATATAACAAAGTGATTGTCAAGACTATTTGTTCTTTAATCGAACAACGCTTATTGAAGAAGACAAATAATGAATATGGTTCGAATGAACGTTGATGACAATCTTCTTGACTATGTGTCCTAGGATCAATCTAGTCGATCCTGCGAGTAACCAAATCATATTTATTATAGTTTGGAAGACTAGCGGTTGTTTACCGGAAATCACCGTAAACAAATTGGCACACCCAGTGGAACAGTGTCAAGCAGATTGTTTTAATCAATTGCTTTATTTTTGTCTAGACAATATCAAGATTTTGTATGAACCTTAGGAACGGTAAATTAAAGAACAGTGCACAACCGATTCCCAAACGAAGGTACAACAGGAAAATGGTCGTTACGGCCAGTGCAGGGGGTGATCGAGATCCCCCACAAGGTTCAGGATCAGGAGCGGCAAATTCGACTTCTACTCAAGGAACACGAGATGCAACGGGTCCAAATGGATCGAGACCTGCAGATAATTCCCAGGCTTTGCCTGAAAATAATACAGGGCTTTTAGGGACTATTCCAGTTTCAGTGTCGACAACCGCACCCTCATCCACAAGCGCAGAGGACGTATTGTTTGCCTCGACAAATGCTGCAAATAATTTTCCTGGTCAAGGCACGAATTCTGCTTTCGAATGGAGACCAAATAGTTCATATGGAATGCCATACCCATATGGAACAGGCGTACGAGGGGCAGGATCTATATATGCCCCAACTAACAATGCGACATTTTCACCGAATGTTAGTTCAGTGGGTCGAAGTGCACATAACACTGGTTTTTCTACCCAGGTGCCTCACTTTACCACAAATAACCAAGCAGCATTTCGACAAGAAATGGATGCAAGCAACCATGATATGGTAGGGGTTTTGGCCAGAGAATTGACTTCAGTTTTAAGCCCACTAATGGCAAATGTTACTACTACAAATAGAGAAAACATGGAGACTTTCCAAAAGATATCATCTCAAATGAATCGAATGGCAGAATTCATGGGAATAACACCACCTAAAAGGAAAGACAAACAACCTTCGAATCAAGAAGAGAGGCCCATTTTAGAACGTGTACAAGACATAGTTCCGTCATCTAGGACAGCCACTAGGGATGTAGGCCCCTCACGAAGAACAGAGATGTTCGAAGGAACTCCAATAATTAACTTAGAAGCTTCAAATCAAAGAACCGTCCCCGTTCGACAAGAAACGGAGGAGGAGCGACCCAGATTAAGGATTGTGGGTAGGAACGAACACCCAGATGAGGTTGTTCAAAGAGTCAGAAGAGAAAATCTGGCTACAGAAAATAACTTAACTGCCATGATAGAAAGGGTTATGGCCAATAATGGCCTTAGTACTGGACTTAGACGTCCAAACTATACATCCCCTATATCAGATTATATCATGCAGACAGAATTGCCTAGGGGCACTAAGGTACCCAAATTTACAAAATTTTCAGGCGAAACTAATGAGTCAACGGTGGAACATATTGCTAGATATTTGACAGAAGCAGGAGACTTAGCGGGAAATGAGGATTTAAGGATCAAATATTTCCCTAGTTCGCTGACAAAAAATGCCTTCATTTGGTTTACTACTTTGCCACCAAATTCGATAGATGCATGGGCATACTTGGAAAGGCTATTCCATGAGCAATTCTACATGGGTCAAACTAAGATACGTTTGAAAGAATTGGCCAGTGTTAAAAGAAAATTCACAGAAACAATTGATGATTATTTAAATAGGTTCCGTTTGTTGAAATCAAGGTGTTTTACAACAGTCCCAGAGCATGAACTTGTTGAAATGGCTGCAGGTGGTCTAGATTATTCAATAAGAAAGAAACTAGATACCCAATACCTTAGGGACATGGCCCAATTAGCAGACAGGGTTTGACAAGTCGAACGACTGAAGGCAGAAAAAGTTAGGGCGAATAAAAGTTATAAGAAAGAGAGAGTAGCGTACGTCGAAGCCGAGGACGCTGATGATGAGTCTTTCAATGACTCGTATAGCCCTGAAGAAGTCGAAATAGACTTAGCTGAATTGAAAGAAGCGCCACCTTACGCCTGCAAATTGCTAAATCCTGCCAATGGAAAAAACCCAGTAGAAAACGATAAGAATGATAGGTTCCCTAAGAAAACTTATACATTCGACATTACCAAGTGTGATGAAATATTTGATTTATTGGTAAAAGATGGTCAAATGATACTACCTCCAAATTCAAAAATTCCTCCGTTGGAACAACGGAAGAAAAGAGGTTTTTGTAAATATCATGGGTTTTTAGGCCATAAAACTTCTCAATGTTTTCTTTTCAGGGATCTAATTCAAAATGCTCTTAATGATGGAAGGTTGAAGTTTGCTGACAAGACCAAGAGTCATATGAGGGTCGATACCAATCCCCTAAACATTGCTGACGCTAGCCTCTGCGAGGTAGAAGATATCAACATGGTGGAGGCCTCTGAAGTTGAAGTTGTGGAGACTAAAGCAATGTTCAATGGAAAGCAGGCTACTGAAAGCCTAAAAGGTTAAATAGTCTTCAACACTGTTGTTGAAGAATCTTCCAAGACAGAAATAACTGAAGCATCGAAGGAAGAAAACAGTGAGGCCACTGAAGACCTCAGGATGAAACTCCAGAAAATCCAGATCTCTGAAGTTCCTCCAGCAGCGGTTAACATGGTCAGCGCCAGACGACCAGTGTCTGAATTTGGCGAACTAGAGACATGGCTGACGAGGCAAAATGGGGGCATCGAAGTTCCTCCAAGAACCGAAAGCCTCAAAGAATATCTCTGGAATTGCCACGAGAGAAATGGTGGTAAGCAATGGATGTGTCCAAGGTGTTCGATCATGCTGAATCGAAGGGTCGAAGCCAACTTCGAAAGGGTTCGACGCAAAAGGTGGGAACACCCAGGAAGAGAGCCAAATCCCCTACTACAACTGTACCCAAAGATGGAGGAAAGCTTGGTAGGATTTTTGGTCAGATGCCACAAAGAAAACACTGAAGTTGCTCTCTGCCCAAGATGTGGGGCAGTCTATGACGAAATGCTAGCACGATCATTCGAACGTGTGTATTTCTACATGAGTCAAGAAACTCAGGGGTTGCGTCCTAACCTGTACGGTTTCGACATATGGACTCCAACAAAGAGGCCTGATAGCCCACACCCCAGAACTCGAAGGGTAACTTTCAGAATCCCTGCAGATGCGCCAAGGGATAGGTGGGTGCAAGCTGATGCAAGAACCAACAAATGGCGAAGTTGGGACCAAGGTGGTAGAACTGCAATGGCATATAGGAAACAATTTCAAAGACCAAATCGAGAGGCGTATCGATTAGAGAATTATAAAGGAAAAAATCCTATGTCTCAGTCCCAGTGGAGAAGGCATCAGAGAATAAAAAAGGCTCAGAAGGAATACAGGCCAAGAGAAGCTGGAGAATCTAGTAGCAACCAAGTCCCACACCAGGGGGCAAAGTCAAACAAACCTCCGGTGGAACGCAGATTATTCGAAGCTGAAAAACTCTTGGATGAAGAAGAAAAGATGCGTTCAAATTCTTGGAAAGAAGAGGATAGAATGACAAATGATTTTGATTCTGATGGAGTGTCATCTATAAACTTGAATTGCAATGTTGTTTCCGTACTCCCTCACGAGTTTAATCAGGAAACTGAAGTAGAAGACTGTGAAGAGGCTGATATCGAAGAAATGACAAAACACAAACCTGTGTGTTACTATGTGCTGAATAATGGTGCAGTAGAAGAACAGAATGCTTTCTTCGAAAGGCCTGATGAGGGTATGCGAAATCATTTGAAGCCACTCTATATCAGGGCTAAGATTGAGAACGTTGGCATTAATAAAGTCCTAGTTGATGGGGGAGCAGCAGTGAACCTAATGCCTCAATACATGCTAAAAAGAATTGGTATGTTCGATACGGATATAAGGCCACATAACATGGTTTTATCTAACTACGAAGGCAAAATAGGACAAACACTGGGAGTTGTTCAAGTCAATTTGACAGTAGGCTCAGTTACCAGGCCAACCATGTTCATGGTTATACCAGCAAAGGCAAACTACAATCTTTTGCTTGGTAGGGAATGGATTCATGGGGTAGCAGCTGTGCCCTCAACAATGCATCAGAGGGTGACAATTTGGAGAGAAGATGGTATAGTGGAGAATATCGAAGGTGATCAGAGTTACTACATGGCTGAGGTCAACCAGGTGAACAAAACCAACTTCGACAGGAACCTGGCAAACATAGGCCCTTGTCATGCTGCAGAAGAGATGTATACCCCAAATAAAAATGCATTATACTATTTAACTTTACACCCAAATGGATTCCAATGGGATAGAGAGATCATGGATGGTCCACCAGATACAGCACCATTGGAGAATTATCCGACAGTACGGCCAACAGGCTGGGACGATGACATTAATCATGTCTGAGTCTTCGTTCTTCGAAAAGATTTCGGCCTATGTGGCCGAGAACAAAAGGAAAGCGGCTCTCGAAGCCGAACTATCAGATACAAAGATAGATGCAGTTTTAACCAAAGAAGGAATAACAGAATTGGAGATACGTGCGAGTTTCGAACTCCCTGAACACACGGCTCCAGACGAAGAGATCATAAGAGAAGAACCAAACCAAAGGTTGGATGCAATATACGACGAGGAACCTTTGGGGTTCGAAAAAGACCCAATGGCGCCGAATATAAAGATGTTGGCCCAAGATCCACTTGAAGAAGTAAATCTTGGAGACAATGATCAAAAAAGGATAACATATATCAGCGCGAAACTAGAACCAGAATTGAAAGCAACGGTCATCAAAATGCTGAAAGAAAACAGAGATTGTTTTGCTTGGGACTATGATGAGATGCCTGGTCTAGGAAGGGATTTAGTCGAACTAAAATTACCAATAAAAGAAGGGAAGAAGCCCATAAAGCAAACTCCCAGAAGATTCGCGCCAGAGATTCACTCGAAGATTAAAGCAGAGGTCGAAAGACTCTTACGGTGCAAATTTATCCAAACTACAAGGTATGTTGAGTGGATTGCTAATATAGTACCTGTAATTAAAAAGAATGGCTCATTAAGAGTATGCATAGACTTTCGTGACCTTAATGCAGCTACTCCTAAAGACGAGTATCCCATGCCTATAGCAGAAATGCTAGTAGACTCAGCCGCAGGTTTTGAGTATTTGAGCATGTTGGATGGATATTCGGGATACAATCAAATTTTTATAGCAGAAGATGATGTATCCAAGACAGCATTTCGTTGCCCAGGGGCAATAGACACTTACGAATGGGTTGTGATGCCTTTTGGTTTGAAAAACGCTGGGGAAACTTATCAAAGAGCAATGAATTCTATATTTCATGACTTTATAGAAACATTCATGCAAGTGTATATAGATGACATTGTGGTAAAATCTACCTCGGGTATGAGTCATCTCGATCATCTGAGCCAATCATTCGAAAGAATGAGGAAATATGGCTTGAAGATGAACCCCCTTAAATGTGCTTTCTTTGTGCAGGCAGGTGATTTCTTGGGGTTCGTAGTCCACAAAAAAGGCATAGAAATTAACCAGAACAAGACGAAAGCCATTAGGGAAACCAAGTCCCCATCCACGAAGAAAGAACTACAATCATTATTGGGCAAGATAAATTTCTTAAGGAGATTTATCTCTAACTTGAGTGGACGCACGCAAGCTTTCTCACCTCTACTTCGGCTTAAGCAAGGAAAATTCGAATGGCGTGCTGAACATCAAGAAGCTTTCGATCAGATAAAGCAATACTTGACTTGTCCACCAATTCTGTCTCCCCCAAATGGGAAGAAGCACATGCGCCTATACATTTCAGCATCAGATAAAACAATAGGCAGCATGCTTGCCCAGGAGGATGAGAATGGCATCGAGAGAGCCATTTATTACTTAAGTAGAGTACTCAATGATGCAGAGACTAGATATACTGATATAGAAAAACTCTCCCTTTGTTTGTATTTCTCCTGTGTCAAACTTAAGTATTATATAAAGCCAGTTGATGTTTACGTTTCATCTCATTGTGATGTTATTAAACATATGTTATCTAAGCCAATACTACATAGTCGAATTGGCAAATGGGCTTTGGCCCTTACTGAATATTCATTAATATTTCAGCCTCTCAAGGCAATGAAAGGTCAGATTGTGTCAGACTTCATTGTCGACCATGCGGTGGTTGAGAATCATCAGCATTATGTGGACTTAAAACCCTGGAAGTTATACTTCGATGGTTCAACGCATAGAGAGGGTACTGGGGTTGGAATATTGATAATTTCTCCTGATGGAATTCCAACAAAGCTCAAGTTTAAAATCGAAGGTCCATTATGCTCCAACAATGAAGCTGAATACGAAGCATTAATTGCTGGACTTGAGGCTTTGTTAGAATTGGGGGCAACCAGAGTCGAAATTAAAGGAGACTCCGAATTGGTCATCAAACAATTGACAAAGGAGTACAAGTGTATCAAAGAGAGTTTGATCATGTATTTTGTCATCGCAAATAGGCTACTCAAGAAATTCGAATATGTGGAATTAAAACACGTATCAAGGGTGAATAACCAGGAAGCAAACGACTTGGCACAATTAGCTTCAGGATATAAAGTATCAAAAGAAAAGTTGGAGGAATTGATTGAAGTAAGAGGAAGAGCAATGTTAACTAAACTTTCGCCAAGTGATCTAGAGAACTCACAATTGGGTTATGCCAACAAAGAACAATTCGAAGTACTAAATATAGACTCGTTGGCAGACACAGATTGGAGGAGTCCAATTATTAGCTACCTAAAAAACCCTTCGACGGATACAGACAGGAGAATCAAGTATAGAGCATTGTCATATTTTTTGATGGGAAATGAATTATTCAAGAAAACTCTTGAAGGGGTATTGTTGAAATGCTTGGGTGAAGCAGAAGCATATTTGGCTCTGTCGAACGTACATAGTGGGGCATGTGGTGCACATCAAGCAGGGCACAAAATGAAATGGCTCTTGTTTCGTTATGGGATGTATTGGCCTTCGATGTTAAAGGATTGCATAGAGTTTGCGAAAGGGTGCCAAGAGTGCCAAGAACATGCAGGTATCCAACACGCTCCAGCAAACGAATTAAGTACGATAGTAAAACCATGGCCTTTCAGGGGATGGGCATTAGATTTGATTGGAGAAATTCACCCCAAGTCATCTAAAGGTCAAAGGTACATTTTGGTAGGAATAGACTATTTCACAAAATGGGTCGAAGCAATACCACTGGCAAATGTGGATCAAGAGGTTGTGATTGAGTTTATTCAGAAACACATTATATATAGGTTTGGAATCCCAGAAAGTATAACAACTGATCAGGGATCAGTCTTTACTGGACGAAAAATGCAAGACTTTGCCAGAGAAATAGGTTTCAAGTTATTTACTTCTACACCTTATTACGCCCAAGCAAATGGACAGGTTGAAGCAGCAAACAAAATAATAATTGGCCTTATTAAGAAACATGTGGGAAAGAAACCTAAGAATTGGCATAAGACTTTAGATCAAGCGCTCTGGGCTTGTCGGACATCTCCAAAAGAAGCCACAAATACAACTCCTTTCCAGTTGACGTTTGGACATGATGCAATACTCCCAATTGAGATATGTTTGCAATCGGTAAGAATACAAAGACAAGCAGACATTCCTCCCAACGTATACTGGGAGTTAATGATGAATGAGTTAGTAGATTTGGACGAAGACAGACTTCGGGCACTGGAAATGATAAAAAGGCAAAAGGAAAGAGTGTCCAGAGCATATAATAAAAAGGTGAAAGGTAAAACTTTTGTTAATAATGACTTAGTTTGGAAAGTTATTTTACCTATAGATCGAAAGAATCAGGCACTTGGTAAATGGTCCCCACATTGGGAAGGACCCTTCCGAATCTTGAAAGTATTCTCGAACAATGCTTACGAAATTGAAGAATTAGCAGAAGATCGTAGGATCTTAAGAGTAAACGGGAAATATTTGAAGAGATATAAACCAAGTATGTACGAAGTAAGGATTGCAAAAACGTAGATACTCAGGGTACTACGAAAAGCCAAAATGGTCAGGCATGTGTCAAAACATATACGCTACGTTGATCAAAATGGCTTTGCGATCAGAATAAATTTTAAATGGAAGGAAAAGAGTCTAAGGAGACACCAAAAGTGTTTTTCATTTAAAAGCATGGAAGTACATGCATTACAAGGGATCCAAAGAACAGGATCCAAGATTACAAAAAAAAAAAAAAAAAAAAGGGGGCATATAAATAAAGAAAAAAACCCTAAGGAAAAAACTAGCTAGTTGATCCTTTGGTCCAAGCCTTCCAAGGACAGCACAGGCGAAGGTTCAGCTTCGAACATATCCCTGGCTCCAGAGCCACGCATCCGCCTCACTACACCTTTCTTCAGGAAAATGTAACTGAGGAGTCTCCCGTAGGGAAGACAAGTCACACTCCCTCGACGGTCAACACCGATAGAGACAGCTTTAACAAGTCCTTTAAAGATCATTAAAGGAATGTTAATTTTCCTCCCTCGAAGACCACAGAGGATGAACTCCAAGTCTTCAACCATGATGTTGTTTTCATCGATCCGCCGAGGTTGGAAGTTCCCCACGAGCATCTGGTGCCAGATCCTGATGACTTTGGCACTGAAGCGATCATTGTCCATAAGAGTTCTCAACATGAGATGAGTAGTCATGCTGAAACTATTGTCATCAAAAGTTTCACCAGAGTTATTGCATCTTATTAGGTTGGCAATAGTGGTGGGAGTGATGCTGAGACGAGCGTGTCGAATTTCAGAATTAATGGTGGTCCTACCTTCAGGATCTATGCGTAAAGACGCATTCATCCAGAATTCTGCCACCATGTTGGGGTAAATAGCACCCTCCAAGACTTCTTCAAAATAGAAGTCCAGTTCTTGGTTGACAAAGAGGTTTTCGATGTTGATAAAATGACGAACAAGTTCATCCTCAGAGAGTCTGAACTCGCCTCTGATGAGGGCTTTGATGTCGTTAAAGAAGAGAGTTTCAGCCATTGCAAGATAAGAAAGGTGTTCTGAGAGAGAAGTTGTGTGTTTTCTTTTTCTGTGTTTGGTTTGGAGAGAAAGCGCATGAATGAAGAAATGAAGACAATATTTGACCCTTTATATAGACTGGGAATACTGAAGGGTGGTTTTTAATTGTTAATGAGTGATTGGACTGCGGTTGGTTTTCCAAAGAAAGAAGTTATGGCTTCCGCCGTTTCCCGCCCTTGGAAGTTGAGAAGTAATCATGAAACTGATGCACGCACGTCTTAAACCGACGTTTTGGAGAAAGTGACGTCACTGTTTAATAATGATTATGGCTAGAGAAGGGGAAACGTCAAGTCTAGAGGCAAGGATGCTGCGAAAGATGTTCAGGTTCTACACGTTGCATTAAATAAAAAGCACTGTAGAGAATCTAAAGATATATTTTGGCAGAAATGTTTAGATTCGCTAAAAGTAATGCTGGCAAACATTATAGATATAAATGGGAGTCAAGCATACAAATATTATGAGTCTACAGTAGTTTCGATTACAAAACAAAGGTGCAACAAGTAACAGGACTGAAAACATCTAGTTAAAATCCTTAGGGAGATCCGTTTTGATCTTCAAGTATTGAGTCTCCCACGAAGACATACGAAGCTCAATTAGTGCCCGTTGTTTCTTCAATCTTTCGATTTCTGGCACTAATTTCTGTGCAGTCTCGAAATGTCTAATTCCCGACTGCACCACTTCGAGCAAATCTTGTTGGTTAGATTTTTGTATGGCTGCCTGACAACGTTCAGCTTCTTTTATCTTGTCCTCGAGTGCCTTTATCTCTTGTTTCCAGGAGTTTATGTTCTTCTCATAATCATCAAAGGCCTTCTGATTTTCTGAATGTTTAAGCTTGAGGGTCTCACCTTGTTTCGTTGCGTCCACAGTAGAGTTCCATGAAGAGTCATGAGAGGCCATTGTCTCAGATAGCTCTTTTTCGACATTTTGCTTTCGAAGAATGTTGGCCTGGAGTTGCTCGAGTAGAGAGCCTAACAGAACAATTACCTCTGAAACTTCTTTGGAAACTTGAAGCAAATCTACCTTCATTAGAAGTTGATTTAAGTTGTGACTCTTAATAGGTTCCCGGTTGAGGACGTCTACAAGATTGACCCCAAAGAATCTCTCTTTTATTTGTCGGAGGAGGCTAGGAATATCTTCTTTATCACTAGATTCTACAGTTGCAGCTGGAGAGACATTAAGTTCCGAAGGCGAAGAAGTATTCGCATCCATGATGGCCTTTAAGAAACTAAGAGGATCAGTTTGCTTAAGTTGTTCCAGCTCCAAAGGAGTAGGCTTCACGGGGGCAAGCGTCGAAGTTGTCTCAGGAATGGTTTTCGTATCAAGAGTCGAAGTCCCTTGAGGATCTTGTTTTTCTGGTTGAGAAATTTCTTCCATAGCATCTTGCTCCGACGCAGTATCTTCACTGTCATGTGTTTGGGGGTTCACATTGTCGCTGCCTGAGAATGGGTGATCTTCTTCCAAATTTTTGTCTTGATGAGTAGGTGGGGATTCGTCAGTGGAGTGACTTTCTTCGACTGGTTCATTAGGCAATATGGTAGCAATTGGCCTAACGTCTTCAAAGACTGGCGAGAGAACATGAGTTTGATTTTGAGAGGTACCTATGTTAAACAGAGCAAAGTTAGTCATAAAGATAAGCCTTTGAGGGGTTTAGTTGACGAAAGTTAAAGTTTGACAATTACCGTAAAGTTTGTCAACATTAATGGTAAAGCCATGGTCCTTGAAACCTGAAGTGGCAGTGCCAGCGTCTTCCTGCAATAACAAGGTAAATGTCAGTCTAATTATTTGGTTAAGATCACAAGATAATATGTGGGGTAGAACCCAAATACCTTGGTTGGAATATTGTCTGGACTTGAATTATGACTTTCCACAACGAAAGCATTACTAGCAGTTTTCAAAGGAGACTCTTCAGAGGACGCCTTATCACCAGGAGAAACAGTTTTAGAGGGGCTTATCCTTTTCCCTTTTCTTGAAGGGGTAACAGCTTTTTGTCTCTTCTTGTGTCCTTGTCTAGTTTGGGGAGGGGATTTATCTTCGCCATCTGAGGCAGCTGTCGAGGAAGCTTTCCGCTTCGAACCTGTTGGGGGTTTCGAGCTCTGGCAAATAGACGATAAGTAAGATGGATACTACTCACAGATTGTACAAATTCAAGAATATGAGATGAGTATGTACCGTGGGCTTCTTGCCAGTAACGATGGAATCACTTTCACTTGGTTTGTTGCTCTTAGATGTCCCAGAATCTTTTTGGGCAGAAGCTTCCTTGATCTTCCTCCTTCGTGCAACAGCTGTAGTTGAAACTAAAATCAGTATATCAACAAAGAAAAGAAAAGTCAGTCGAAAAGATTGTCTTAATCCAAACCTTCAGGTATTGGGGTCAGGACACGAACATGTTTAAGATCTATATGAAGATGTCCTTTGAAAGTATCCAAGGTATGCTTAGTCGGAACCACTCGTTCATCGCGTTTTTTGGTACTCTCTCGAAGAATTTTGAGAGCATTCCCACACACGAACCAGTCTGGGAAAGGAGGACTTAGAGCCACACCAAAATCAGCACTTGGTAGTGGAGGGAATTTTGGAGGATTAAGTTTGAAAGCCACTTCATAACGTAGTTCTGGTCGAACATACGAGGGCAACTTCAACTTATCCAGTTTGGCGGAAAACTTTTCGCGCAAAATGACTGCAGCCTCACGAACGGTCCGACTAAGATCATCAGGCCTGTAGATAGTTTCAAAGAATTTTTGAAAAGCTTGGATTTCTTTAATATGAGTTGAAGTACCTTTTTGAAAATTCTCCTGCACATCAGTAAAAGCTGCAGTTAGTTCTTGAGCAAGGCTATCAGCATCAAAGACTTGGGAGCTATAATAATCCGTCGACCATTGATGAAAGTCTGGTGTAGAATAAAAAGCAGGTTCGAAAGAGACAGGAGGAAGATTGGTGGTGCCAACGTATTTGTTGATTTTTGTTTTACATTCTTCTTCAGTCAAGTACAAGGTATGGAAACACATATGGTTTCTTTTCTCATATAAACACTTGGATTTTATTTGAACCAACCTAAACTGTCTCGAGACCAAATTTGGTTGGTAGCACATGAGAATACATTGACCTTTTGATGGTCGAAGGCGATGGGAAAATAACCTTGGAGTCAGAAAGGCTTCCCAAATTTCCATAGACTCAGTTTGTTGATCCTGAGATGTTGGTGGAAATTTTCGAGTAAACCATTCAGGACCTATTGTTCTGTGTACAAAGGGGGCCATAGAAGGATCGAACTGGTTACGCCGGGCAAACATCATTGAATACGCCAAGAAGTGTTCACGAAGCTTTCCAATTTCTTCTTTTGGAGTTAGGTAAGCTAACCTGGTCCCTTCTATAGTTCGATTCTTGATTTTGCTATCCTCCTCATTGACGTTTCCTCGAAAGGGAAGATGAGTTTCGAATGTAGCATTAAGCCACAGTTGTAATAGCCAGAAAGGGCCAGCATAAAGTAAACTACCGGATTTGAAATTCTTGGTGAGGCTTGCAGCTTCGCTGAGGTTTTCATAAAGAGACCCTAAAAGCAGTTGGCTGAGGTTGAGCTTTTTTCCAGCATGCAACTGATTAGCCATGCAAAGGTATCTCTTTGCAACTTGAATAGATCTTGAGCAGAAGGCACATCGTGAAAGCCATAGCGCTAGAAAAGCAATATGTTCTTCATCGGATACTGCCGTTTCGGTGGTAATATGATGCTTCTGGATGAATGCAGTATAAGTGACTTGTGAGTCATTAAAACCAATAGTATCATTATCCATTTCGTTAGGATCGAAGGTTTCGCCAGTTGGTCGAAGTCCTGTAATCGCAGCCACATCAAAAAGAGTAGGGGTAACCATTCCACAGGGGAGATGGAAAGTGTTGTGAGAAGCATCCCAAAAGTGAACCGCTGCTACTAACATGGGTTGGTTGTATTCTAAACCTGTCTTTGACAGTTGAATCAAATCGTATATTCCTAACGATTTCCAGAAGGATTCTTTCTGTTTCTCTACTTTTTCTAACCAGGCATAGTACAAATCAGGATCTTTGGCCAAAGGAATTGACCTAAACACTTTTACAGAGTTGGTCATATAGTTTAACCTAATTTTCGCTAAAGCTAAAGGAGTTACAGTTGGATTTTCTTCCATGTTAGCGCGTTTTCCTGAGGGAGAACAGCCATCTTCATCTATCCTAATTTTGCTAACTAATGGTCTAGTCTTGTAATAAGCAGGGAAGAATTTATTCAGAGATGGGATATTTTCACCTGGTAATGGACCCATAAAAGCGAGAGATTTTCCAGAAAGTTCAAAGGGAATGATTACCTGGGAGGCGTAAATAGCGCGTATTTCTTCGGTGTTAGGGTTTTGAACGTGCTCTTGTTCCCCAGACCGTGTTGTTGATTGGAGCTTCAGAGCAGGTTGAAGAACATTTGAAGATGATGCCATAGAGAAATTTCTGATTAAGAGAACGAGATTTTGAAGAGATTGAAGATGTTTGGTTTTTTGAAGAAGATGAAGAAATAGGAATGAAAGGTTGTGTAGAAGTGCAAGACCAAGTATTTAAAGGTTTAACGAAAACCCTTTTTAAATCTTTTGGGTAAAATCCAAAGAACACGTGGCGGCTGCTGATTTAATCCAACGGCGGTCGAATAAAGTTAGCTTCACTCCTAGTATGTAGGAGTAATGATCAAGAAGTAAGGTTAAAACGTGGGAATGTAAGTTATGAGAAGACATCTTTGAAAATGACAAGACGTTTCGGAAACAGGGTCATCAATGATTATGACGTTAGTCAGCAGTCTTGGAACTCTCAAAGATCAATAAAGAACGAAATCTTATAATGACAAGAAACGCCTATTTCTGTTGACTCTCGAAACAGGCATTTATTGGGGGCAATTTGTTAGCTGAAGATTTCGTTTTGTAGTATTTATCCTTCGAAGAAGTAGAAAATCGAAGGAAAGATGGTTAGTGATGGCCATCCCTTAAAAATAAAAGAATGGCTACTGATGGTCATGCTTCGAGAGTAAAGATTTCTAAGTTCGCTATGAAGATAATGAATACTGAAAGCTAGTGAAAAGTATGTGTCTTCGGGGACTTAGACAAATTTATAAATATATTCAAGTATTACTACTTAGCGTGTGTTTTTTTCGTAGTGTTTGTTTAATACACTGCCACGCGTCGAAGACAGACTCAGGCGGGAAGATTTGAAATTCGAAGACGGTTTCGTAACTGTCCAAGTAACAGATGGCATCGCTAGAAGTTCTTATGAGAAACGTGGCAGCAGATTAGTATAGGACCGTTAAGGTCGAAACTAGTATAAATAGGAGTCTTAATGTTAGGATTCTGTGTGTTCATTTTGTACAAATCACTCACATATTTACTCAAGTATCAAGCGTTAAGAGAAAGAGTTCGCTGAGAAAATGTACGTATGACACCACCATTTTAATACATGTGTATTATCTTTTGTTTTTAAATATCTTCCAGAATTACTGCATTTCGTTTACTTCTTGCCATTTACATTTCTGTATCTTTACTTTAATGTAATTTACTTTCGAATTACTTTCATGTTATTTACTTTCAAAGTCTTTTACATTTCTGCAGTTTAAGATTCTTTACGTTTCAATAGTCCTTTTAATTTTCTATGTTATGTTACTTATCTTTTCGCTGAAGTCACATTTATATATAACAAAGTGATTGTCAAGACTATTTGTTCTTTAATCGAACAACGCTTATTGAAGAAGACAAATAATGAATATGGTTCGAATGAACGTTGATGACAATCTTCTTGACTATGTGTCCTAGGATCAATCTAGTCGATCCTGCGAGTAACCAAATCATATTTATTATAGTTTGGAAGACTAGCGGTTGTTTACCGGAAATCACCGTAAACAAAACGGGGTGAATTTTAAATTCGCCGAATTGGTCGACTCTTAATGTCGCATCAATCAAATTATTCGAAACAAACATTTAATTAATTCAACATTTTTATAAACGCGGATTAAAAACAGGTGAATGTAAATTTCATTCGTTTGAATGATTAAAGACTTGGCGCAGGTTATGTCAAAACGATCATTCTCTTCGGTGGATTAAATTAATTTCAATATTTTCATGAATAAAACAATGAGATGAATATCTATTTCATCTCGCCTCCGAATTGGTTGACTCTCTATGTCGCACCGATCAAATATTCAAAACACAATTAAAAAATGAAAATACGACTATTCTAATTCAATTAAAATCTTAGTTATTTAACACAAAAAAAATACAAAAAAGGGATTGTATGCAAAACTTATTTTCACCATTTAAAACTACGAACTACGCAAACATTCTAAATCACTTTCAACATACAAGTAAATGCATACAATCCCATAAAAAACACCAACAAACACTTCGAACTACGTTGACTCTGATCGTCCAATAAGGAGGTATGTAGGCATTCGGAAAACCGAAACGAGTCCCTTTTCCCCGCACTTAAATAGGTTTAAGGTTTTATCCTTTACCCTATTATTTGCTATAACTTTATCATATAAACCATAAACCTTGCCATAATACTCTTACCCCAAAAGACATGTTAAAACCTTAAGGAAGGGTCAAGGGTGCCTAACACCTTCCCTCGACCCTAATTTCTCAACTTACCTAGAAACTCTTTAATTAGGTTTTATCCCATATTTTCCTTTATCTTTAGATAAAATAAATATAGGTGGCGACTCTATATTTTAGGTTAATAGACTTAAAATAAAAAGCCGGTCGTAACAAGACTCATGGAGGAAAATCAAAGGATCATAAACTATGGAGAAAGGAGGATAAAATATCGAGAATGATCTTGGTCTTACTGTGGAAAAGAATATGCCTTTCACCATGCCTTCCGCATGTCCATGCCTTGGCATGACAGAATCGTAAATACAACAAAGGTTATCGTCGAGCAAGGATTAGTTCAACAAAGAAGTTCCCTCATAGATACACTCAAGGGGTATCTAGTCATAAAGGGGTTCATCTACGAACATAATAAAGCTTACAAGGACGCTCTACGATAACTTGGGTGCAAGGATTAGTCCAACTAGGGCAATATCCTGAACAAAGATGCATAACTACGATGGAGGGAAGGCGACATATGTTAACTCCCCACCAAGGGGCAAAAGGGTCATAAATTTTCTACATCAATTTACAACGCTGAAGGTTGCAAACGGTGTGATACTATCCTTGGAAAAGGCAAAAGAGGTTCAGTCAAAGGAAACTCATGAAGTTCCGAAACGACGGAAACCCACCACTAACAATTTATTCCCGACAGGTTTGACGTGCCCAAGGAAAATTCGAGGTTACCCTTTTACTTATACAAGTCTAGGAACTAAGGAGTAAAGCAAGGTCAATGGATTTACAAAGGAGATTATCCCTAAGATTAATAGGTGTTCACCATGTCAAAATTTCAACCCCTACAATCGCTAAGTGTCACTCAGGATAAAAGTTGTACCTTCGGATTAGCAATTCTAATGGGATGACCATGCAGGTTTTGGAATCGATTCATTCGCTCACTACTACGACTTTCAATTTAAAATTTAGGGTTATTAACAAACATAAAGGAGAATGACGAATACAAATAACTAAATATCGCTAAAAGTATGATTTCAAGGTAAGACCGAGCCGACGATGTACAGGCATTGTTTCAATTCCTAAACAGTGGAGATATAAGGACATTAATCCCTCGTCGCCCTATCGAGCCAGGAGTTGGATTTTGTTTCTACTTTTCAAATAAACCTTGATTTCAACCAGGGGCAGGGTAGACTTCGATTAATTCAATGGTGTATTTTGGTTATCAAGAGAATCAGTCAATCCAAGCAAGGTTCAAGCATAAGGATCAAGCAAAGGTTCAAGCATATCTTCTTCCTCGCGTTCATCCAAGATTGAGGAAGCAATGGAGATAACATTCACAACATCTTCTCCCTTAACACATCATTCAAGATCGAGGAAGTATCAAAGTTGAAGCTTACAAATCAAAATCAGCATGGCAGTCACAACATTCAATATCCAAGGATCAATATTTCAAAAGGAGCATTCAAAAAATAAGGAGGAAAGCGTCCGCTAAGTCAAAATGGAAAATTCCATGAAAGAAAACAAAAGCGACTTGGGCAAAAATTAGGGCATCCCGATGGATCAAATTCAAAGGAATTGGTTCATGCAAAAATAAGGGATAAAAACAAAACAAAGGCGAAATACAAAGGATAATCTTGTGACTGCTAAACCATCGAAGCTTCCCAATAATGCTTGGATCTCTACAACATTTTTCATCGGTGCTTGGATCTCTACTAAGGCTTCTGCTCAACATCAAAACTGAAACGATTCTCTTGCAAAGAAAGCGCAATCATTGGATTAGGCGAATTCTTAAGATTTGGAGAACATCAAGGAGAAAGGGTTAGGTTAAATAAATTTTGATCCTTTTATCCATTGTTTCTTAAAACCGTGAACCAGGCCAAATTACAACATTCAAAAGTCCTAATTGAGGCAAGGTTAACTACGAAAGCATATTAAGCAGGATTTTGTTATACTAACTCCTAGGTTTTTTAAAACTATTTCTAACGCTTCTTAAAACATTCATTTCTAATCATCCAATCCTAATTCATAACGGACTTCGATTCCAAAACTTGCGCACGCATTGCGTTATAGTTACTTCTCGAAGGATACAAACGTCATTCTACGAATATACACTTAGCATCAAGGAGATCTCGAAATTGGTTTAATCAAAGGCGATCACTTATAATAAAGACTCTTGAATGGGGGAACCACATCCAGAGGGTTCTCCTAAACAGGGGCAAAATTTCAAGGATTACAGGGGCATGCGATCAATGATCATATTAACTAGGGGCATTCATCCTAAGGTTCAATCGACTTGGGTCACATCTCGAAGCAACAAAAATCAGGGGCATGTCAAACATGGGAGGAATTTAAAAGTATAGAACACCATGGATAACCCTCCATATCCTGGGGATCAAGAGTATACCCTTCAATCTAAATGTCGAAGCACATGACAAAGTTATTTCTCGGGACAATTCCTTCATGGCTTGGAGATCATAGGCATCTTTTCCACTAAACATTGGGGCATTGTGTCATACCCTAATTTTGACCCCCCTGAGATGTCATACCTTCAGGCTCTTCATCAGATTCAAAGCAGATACCCAGAGCAGTCACTTGTTCATCTGGTACTTAATCAAGGATATTCAGGAACAAAAGAGCTCAGGCAAAGGATCAATCAGTAAAAGGATTAGTTTCCAATACAATCATAGGACTCAATCAGTAAATGGTTCAAATATCTTCAAATGATTCATATGACAATATCCATTGGGCATTTCACTTCAATTCAAGATCCACAGTCATCAATTTCATCTGGTCGACAATTAGGGTTTCTGATCTAATTCACCTAGACAGTTGACTTTTAATCAGGACGTAGATCCAAAACTCAAAACATGGTTCAAGAAATTCTATTACCTCAATATGATCCATTCACATCACTCATTTGAGGAGGAGAACTTGGTTCATCACAAAAGTCCAAGATTTCACTTCATCTGAAAAAGTCAACTGTACAAGATCACCTTTGACTTTTAGGGTTTTTAGTTAAACCATGAATTTTGAGGATCAATATCATCAATATATGATTATTAAAGTCATTTGACCAAAGAAATTCAAGAAAATTCATCAAGGATCAAAAAGTCAGGAATTAGGGTTTTTGAGGGCATTATGGGAACTCAAAATTTCACCTACACAACTCAAAAAACTTCCAACATGAAATTTGTAGATCTTGCAAAATAAAACAACATCTTACAATGCAACTTTTTTCAAGAAATCAATCATTTAAGAGATTAGGGATTTGGAAGTTGTATGCCTTAAAGACTTAGAAATTTTTCTAAGTGTTTTTGACCTAGTTTTCTTCCAACTTTGGGCCCATTTTTCACAATTTTCCCTAATGATTCTAAAGAAACCCCAAACTAATGAATTGAAGTAGATGTTTAGGACTTTCCAAATTGTGCTCAACCTCCTCCAAATTCATTTTGAGCTAGGAGTTATGCTTGTTCAAAGTTGGCCTCATGGAGTAAAATTATAGGTCATGTACAATTTGAAACTTTGCAATTTTGTGCAAATGGCTTCAATAAATGATGTTAAACGACCCATAATACATCTGCAAGCATACCATACATCCATTTTCATCATTGCATAAGGATTGAAGAATATTCCCAAAAATAAAGGCATGTGATTATGTAATGATTACATTTGGGAATTTATGGCAAATGGATGAATCACCAATTGGAATCTTCTCCCAACCAATTGAAACTCTCCTCTGCATTAGAATTGTCCCCTAAGATCAGAAGAGATCAATGGATAGGGAGCTAGCTCGAAAATGCAATGATCACATTTGCAAGATTCCTTGAATTTCTTCATGGCCAAGAAACCAAAATGACTTCACTAAGCAAGCTCACTCCTCTGCAATTACACTGAACTCTTTGCCTATAAATACAAGTGCTCTCCTTCATATTAAACACACAAAAGCAACTCCAATTATTGCTTTCTCCTTCTCACCTGGATCACTTCTGTAAGTGGAGAAACACCATAGTCACTCCCACTTTGGAGCTTAAGCAGTTGGAGGTCTATAGAAGAATTCAGAAGGTGTCAAACAAATCTAAGCACATCAACATGTTCCTAGAGGGGTAGTGAAGCTATTCAGATGCCTGCAGCACATCTGTAACCACAGAATCACCAACCTCCATGTTCACTTGAAGCTCAAATAGAAGGTGTCGAGTAGAGCAATTCTGAAGCATTCAAGTTACAATAAGCATTCAGTTAGCATCACTGAGTCCCCAGGAAGCTTTTAAGATCATTCAGCCATAGCCAGAAGTTCTCCAACATAGCCATCGACCTCCATTTTTAGAGGTAAGTTCTCAAACTCCACCTCTTTAATTCACGTACTCTTTTAGTTAAAACTCTACACCATTTCATTTAGCATCATCAGAGGATTAAAAAACCTCTATCATCCTCTATTTATCTTTCAGTATAAGCATTTAATTTGATTTTTAAGTTTTAGGGTTCTTTGCGTTTTCCAATTAATTCGTTAGATATAGTTAATATAAATCTGTGTTAGCTATATATCTAGAGTCATGAGTCAATTTAGAACAAATTTCACGTTTGCACTTTGGTCATTGGTGTAGAATTGAGAGATCTGGAAATTCAAAAATCCAAAAGCTAGAGGTTGAAGATGAAGATGGTGGGTGGCGCCATTTTTGAATTCTCAGAGGGAAGTTTAAAATATATTTAACTGAAGGCGTATTTTGAACGACTAAAATGTTCAGCTCACTTGGTTACATGCGCTCCATGCTTCTCTTGCCATAAGGTCTGGGGTTCGATACCCCCTCAGACCTTTTGTTATTTTTTTCCATTTTATCATGCCTGTTTCACTTATAATCAATTGGAGTCCTTCCTTTGACAAGCCACGCGCGTGGCTCTGTTGGCTTTGTTTTGTGTTGGTGATTGCAAGGGCGTGGGTTCAAACCTTGGTAAGACCAAAGCCATTTTTTTATCACTTTTCCATTTCAATTTCTCCACAACTTTAACTAATTAATTTATATATCAAATTAAATCATTTTCACTTGATTTTTCACACACTCCACATTTAATATATCTATTTTGAGGATATCCAAAAAAATCACAAAAAAATATATTATTTTGATATATTTTAATTAGGTTTAAAATCATATATTTTAAATATGTTTTAATACTTTAAAATATAGTTTTAACTTAATTTTCAAAACCTAATCTCTTGTACATTTTTTGTTAAAAACCCTAATCATTTAGGTCTTAATTAGGTATAGATTTTGTCTTTACCTTAATTAAGTTGACTTCTGTCAATTTTCAAAACCGTTTCTTAACTCCAATTAAACAGGCGAACAAGGTTTTCAAACAACGAAACTCTGTATCATTTCAAATCTTTCAACTATTTTTCATAAACACTATATCCATTTCATTGGGCCTCTAATAGAGTGTAAGACCCAAAACCTTTTTCTTTTCATAGTTTGTTTTCAAAAAATGTATTTACAAAATCTTCTTTCTGTTTTCAAAACTTTCTTCTGGTATTTGAACGGCATTATTCCCGGTGAAACTCTTCAGATACCTATGTGACCTATGTCCATCTTCACTTCTTCTGTTTTCAAAAACCTTTAACTGTTTATAATAAATATTCAACTGTTATCAATAATCAACTGCTGGTAAGGCTTTGTACATACTTCTTCAAAGGCCTCCACTCCATCCAGGTTAGGCTTTACAAGCTTTCAATTTACAGTCTTCATTTAAATTACTGTCAAATATAAACTGTTTATATATATTAGAACTACGTCTGAGTGTAAACCTTAGGACAGTTAAACTATATATATATATATATATATATATATATATATATATATATATATATATATATATAGGAATATGGCCTAGGATTGAGAATGTCTTCCCGGTGAAGGCTCTTTCCTAATTAGAGATCTTTAGTTCAAACCTTCAAGATGAATTATTCCTGGTGAAACATCTTGAAAAAGCCTTAGAACCCAAAATAGGATACATCCACCCAAGAGGAATTATTCCCGGTGAAACATCTTACCCATTTGCTTAGAGCCAAAATAAGTTCAAAACCACATAGCTTTCTCTTGTGCTATAACAAGGATCCTCGATGACCCTCGATTAGCCTCCTCTTGGGCTTTGTACAAAGACCCACAGGCTTCTTAAAAGCATTTCCAGCTTTCTCTTGAGCTTGTATACAAGGACCCATCAGGTTTCTTATAAACATAGGAACAGGTCTTTAGTCACCTCTTAGGCTACCCTGGTGAGTTTCTTCCATTCTTCAAACCAGACTTTAAACAAGCTAAGAATGTCTTAATCTCACATTGAGCACACCTTTTGGAATGAGAGACATGGACAGTCTCTGTCACCCTTGTCTTCAATAATTCTCCTTAGCAGAGTCTAGGATCCATAGTTGTCTATCCTCAGTCAGTGTCAGCCTTAATCTTGGGCTTTAAATAAGAAGTCTCAATTAGATAATCTTTCTGCTATCATTCATAAATCCCTGGAAAGAGTTAGCTTCCAAAAATCAGTCTTTTAATAGATAATTTCACCAGTTGAGTCAAAATCCCTGGAAAGGGTTAGCCTCCAAAAATTCATTCTTTCAAAAGACAAACTCTCCAGCAGTCAAAATCCCTAGAAAGGGTCAGTCTCCATTCATTCTTTAAAAAGATAATCTCACCAGTCTCAGTCAGTAAAAGACATATTCCTCAATAAAGAGTCAGCCTCAATTCTGGGCTTTGTACAGAACACAAAGACTTCTTAATTTAAGTCAATCCCTAGTAGAATTATCTAATTTCTCACGAATCCAGATATGTAACTAATATCTATTTATATTAACTACAACTATCTAATTTCTCAGAAAACACGAAGAACATATGAACCCTAAATTTAAAATTAAATGATGAACAAGATGAATAAATGAATGATGATAGAGGGTTTTCAATCCTGCGATAATGCTGAACAAACTGGTATCGAGATATATAAGAAAGAGTACTTGAATAAGTGGGTTAGAGTTTGAAAAAATACCTCTGAAAGTGGAGGTCGTGAGAATGATGGAGAGCACCTGGGCTTGTATGAATGATCCTAAAAGCTTCCTTGGGACTCAGTGATGCTAACTGAATACTTATTGCACCTTGAATGCTTCAGTATTGTTCTACCCGACCCCTTCTATTTGAGCTCCAAGTGAGAATGGAAAGTAGTGATTCTGCACTTATAGATAGGCTGCAACCATCTGAATAGCTTCACTGCATCCTAAGGAACATGTTTGGATGCTTGGACTTGCTTGACACCTCTTGAATTATGCTACAGACCTCCAACTACTCGAGCTTCAAAATGAAAGTGGCTATGGTGTTCCTCCACTTACAGAAGTGATCCAAGTGCTTGGATCACCTCTAATGAACCTCCTTGAGATGTTGGAATGCTTACTTCCCAAAGAAGAGCTTTTGTTTGAAGAAATCGATTCTTCTTGCCAAAGAACTTTGAAAAACCATAAGCATGAGAGAGAAGGAGAAAGCAAGGAATTGAGTTGCTTTGGTGTGCTTATTACTGATGAAGGCTCTTCTATTTATAGGCAAATGATGCAGAGCAATTGGATATAGTGAGCTTGCTTAGTGAAGTAAGTTTGGTTTCTTGGCCATGAAGGAATTTAAAGAATATTCCAAGTGCAATGATGAGCTCTTTGATACCACTCCCTAGCCATCGGTTTTGCTTGATCTTAGGGGACAATTCTGATGCAGAAGTGAGCTCCAATTGGTTGGGAAGAGATTCCTTTGGTGATTCATCCATTTGCCATAAATTCCCAAATGTAATCATTACATAATCACATGCCTTTGTTTTTGGGAATATTCTTCAATCCTTATGCAATGATGAAAATGGATTTATGGTATGCTTGCAGATGTATTATGGGTCGTGTAACATCATTTAGTGAAGCCATTTGCACAAAATTGCAAAGTTTCAAATTGTACATGACCTATAATTTTACTTCATGAGGCCAACTTTGAACAAGCATAACTCCTAGCTCAAAATGAATTTGGAAGAGGTTGATCACAATTTGGAAACCCCTAAACATCTACTTCAATTCATTAGTTTGGGGTTTCTTCAGAATCATTTGGGAAAATTGTGAAAAATGAGCCCAAAGTTGGAAGAAAACTAGGTCAAAAATACTTAGAAAAATTTCTAAGTTTTTAAGGCCTATAACTTCCAAATCCCAAATCTCTTAAATGATTGATTTCTTGAAAAAAGTTGCATTGTAAGATGCTGTTTTATTTTTCAAGATCTACAACTTTCATGTTGGAAGTTTTTTGAGTTGTGTAGGTGAATTTTTTAGTTCCCATAATGCCCTCAAAAACCCTAATTCCTGACTTTTTGATCCTTGATGAATTTTCTTGAATTTCTTTGGTCAAATGACTTTAATAATCATATATTGATGATATTGATCCTCAAAAGTCATGGTTTGACAAAAAACCCTAAAAGTCAAAGGTGATCCTGTACAGTTGACTTTTTCAGATGAAGTGAAATTTTGGACTTTTGTGATGAATCAAGTTCTCCTCCTCAAATGAGTGATGTGAATGGATTATATTGAGGTAATAGAAGTTCTTGAACCATGTTTTGAGTTTTGGATCCATGTCCTGATTATAAGTCAACTGTCCAGGTGAATTAGGTTAAAAACCCTAATTGTCGACCAGATGAAATTGATGACTGTAGATATTGAGCTGAAGTGTAATGCCCAATGGATAATGTCATATGAACCAATTGAAGATATTTGGACCAATTGATAGATGTCCTGCAGCTTTTTAGGGTTTTCCAAATGTGATCCCTGATTACAGTCCCTGATGGGCTCAAAACCCTAGATTGGTGAACTAAGCAAACTTGGGACCAGATGTTTGGGTGTCTAATCAATCATAGGTGAATAGAATGAAGCTTTATGAGTCCTATGATTGTATTAGAGACTAATCCTTTTATTGATTGATCCTTTGCCTGATCTCTTTTGTTTCTGAACATCCTCGATTAAGCACCAGATGAACAAGTGACTGTTCTGAGTATCTGTTTTGATTCTGATGAAAATCTTAAAAGTATGACATCTCAGGGGGGTCAAAATTAGGGTATGACATTAGGGTTTCCTATTCGCCCTGGTAGAATAGGTGGCGACTCTAAAATTTTATTTTTAGGGCAGGTTGCTACAATTAGAACAAAACCTTTTTTTAATAATAAAAAACAAAGTTTAATTTTTCTAGATTTATAATATTTAATCCTGATTTTATTTAAATCTTGATTTTATTTTATAATTTTAGATTTTGATTTTATCTTTAGGGTTATTTTTATTATATTTATAATCCTAGATTTTCTTTGCCTTTAATTTCTGCCTTCTATTATGCTTATCATTTACTTAATTATTTCTTGTGGTTTCCACGGAAGTTTTTGCTATATATTGTAACTGCCCCAAAGCCTTGTAATGGCTTATTGTTTTCCTTCTATATTTTGCCTCTATAGGTGTTTATTTTAATAGTTTAGATTTATAATTCTTGTCTTTATTTTTCTGCCCACTGGTGTTTATTGTAATAGCGTAGGACTTTTAAATTCTGCCTTTAATTTATGTATTTTTTTAAACTGCATGGTTAGTAATCCTAGGGAGTGCAAGCCTGTTAATTGAATTAGAATAACTAATTACAAGATAAAATATCTAAATTTAACCACGTGATTGTGCCACACAGACACCTTTAGGGTAACCTCTCTTGTTGCATGTTGCCTTATTATCTGTTGCCTTTTAATTGCGATTCTGAATAGTCAAGTCCCTCAATTCCGAGGATACCTAAAGCAAAACAAATGTTGCCCTCAGTTCATTCATCATCAATTTTGTCCCTCGAGTTTGCCTTATAAATGATGATTGTCCCCATTGCTAAGGTATCCTCGCCTGTTGCCTAAAGATTAAATGACTATTATATCCTTCCCTTAGACTACCTACCCTCTTTATGGCAGGGACAATCTTGTGGCGAACGATAATCTCGATGACCCTTTACATCCAATGAAAGGACTTCCTACCCTCTTATGGTAGGGATAGCCCTGAAAAGCTAAAAGAACATTTTTTTCTCTAAACTTAAGGGTAATATTTTTTTAATTGCTTGCTCTTTTTCAAATTCAAATTCAAAAATTCAAAATCTTTTCCCACTCCTTTTCAAAATCAAATTCAAGAAGACTATGCTTATTTACAAGCTAAAGTTCTTTTTCAAAATATTTTTCTATTCACACACTACACTTCAAACATTTTAAAAATAAAAGTGAGCTAAGAAATTAAGAGCCCATGGATAACCATGGATACAAAGGGTGCTTACACCTTCCCTTTTTATAACTTACCCCCCGAACTCAAAGTCTTTAAAAAAGATTTTTTTTCTGTTCTTTTAGCCTTTCTATAAATTGGATAAAATAAAAGTCGGTGGCGACTCTTACTATCCGCAACATTTCTTAAAAATCAGTTCTCACACTGTATTACAGCAGCGTTCTGAAATTAACGATGGACCAATCAGAAATTAACGTGTCATCAGCTAATCATTGCCAGTGGATAAAAGTGAGACAAGTTGGGAACCTTGACCTATCCCTATCTTCCACGCACACAAACAACAATTGAAACATTTCAAACTTAACAGACGCCGGAGCTCCGCTCCGGTAGTCTTCTCCGGTGACGCTACCACCGTGAGCCACCTTCACACGCCCAAAAATTTACAAAGTTTCCACCTTTTGACTCGGAATTTCGTGTGGATTCCAAATATGACCTTAGTTTCTTCTCCTTATTCCTCTATCATCTAAACCAATTGCAACCTTAAAACCTTAACTATATCAACTTCATTAAAATCCAGTTTAAATCTTAGCAGTGTGTTCATGATCAATTATTGAATTCAAACATATAATTTAGACAAGTAAATGCACACCATAACTCACAAACAGGATTCAACCATAGAAATCAAAATTCACACACATAACCACATTAAGCATGTTAATATATGCCTCATCAACCAATCTACATGTGCTGAAGATTTCAGAAAACCTACTTGCTCGAAGCTTGGATCTTAAAGAAGAAGAAAACTCTGAGAGATGCCTTGGCAATCACTGAGAAATAAACTTAGTCCTCCATGCTTCAAATCTTGCAGAATAAGGGGATGTGATGGTGAAACTTCCAGTCTTGACTTATACAAATGATGATGATGATGATGATGTACAGGATCCGAAACTTGAGAAGACGATGAGCAATCGCGTGATGATGATGAAGATTTGGTGAAGATTCTAAGGATATGGTGGTGATGATTACGTAGATGATGAGAGGTATATGAAGTTGATGATATATGTTTTTTTGAAGTTTTCTGTTATGGAGTTTTTGTGGTGGTTATAGTTTGTTACAATTCGTAACAAACTTTGAAGGAGATGAGAGAATGGAGAGAGTGATGAAGATTGAGGGAAGAAGAAAATGTGAAACTGTGAAAAGAAAATTGTGTGTGTTCAAAGAGTGAGATTTTTGTTTTATATATGTGTGGTGCATTCGTGTTTTGGTGAGGGTTGTTGTAGCTTAGCTTTTTCTAACACTTAAAGAGCAAGTATGGTGTTTTTGTAGCAAGCTTTCTTCTATGCTTTCATGTGTCAGTAGAGTTTCATGGTCATTTTGGAATAATGTGGTGGTGCAAGATTAGTTTAAAGAGAGGATGGGAGGCTCTTTTGTTTTATTATGAGCGCATGGCTTTGAAACCTCACAACTCATTAATCTCATAACCAATTTACATGAAATTTATGCCAAATGAAAGATGGGATATGCTATAACATACTTCATGTTGGAACTGGCTTGAGATGTTAGTTAGAAACTCCTCAAAATTGCCTTGGAACATGATGACACACAATTGTGTGGATGCTTGCGCGTGTAACCTAAGACCTGGCCTGATGCTTGTGCCCATACACAATTTCCAGGGGCATGACGTTGAGACACCATATCTCAACAATCACATGACGAAAATCAACAATCTTCAGCTTATAAGAGTGCATGGAAATGAAGAGATTAGTACCAAATTAGGTTAAGGAGAGGCTTAAAATTCCTCGAAACTGGATTTGAAAATGGCACACCAAGTGCTTGATGAAATGCCTGGCGCGTGACATAGATTATGGCCCATGTATTTGGCAATGCTTGACTTGGTCAGGATGTGACTTTGAGGCTTTGTAATTTGTTCAATACTCATCCAATTGACATGTTTCTTTATTTGTTGTATAGAGGACATGGAGGAGAAGAGATGCATACCAAATTTGCATCTGATGGATCTTTGTACTCCCCTATAATCAGCTTCAAAGTTGGCATGCCAACTGTTTGATAAAATGCTTGCGTCATGCCTAGCAATTTGCCCAGCAACATGACTTGGAATCTCTCACTTTCAAACCTTTGTATCTTCTAAACCAAGTTTCAATTGAAAAAACTCCCAACTACAAAGTTGTTGGATTCCATGAATGGAAAAGTTTTGATGTTGTGACTTTTTTGAAATGAAGCCTTTAAATACGTGTAAAATGGTTGTGAAGTTGACTAGTCAACCAATTCCAAGAACTTCAAATATTTTTCTAAGTGTAGAACTTTCCATTTATGGCTATTTCCCATTTTAACTACTTTCCAAACTTAGAAAGTTTTGGTTATCTCTTGATTTTATTTATTTTGTTGATTTTTCTTGACCAATTTTCAACCAAAATTCAATATTGGACAGTTGACCTTGACTTTGACCAAAAAGTCAATTATTATGATTTTTTCCGTTCCAGATGAATTTTCTCGATCAATCGATTTCCAACCCAATTCTCAATCAGTTTTTCAACCAAGGAACTCCCATGAATGCTTCCTCGAGACAACCACATCTTCATACTCAGAAATCATTTCCTGATTAAATATTGACCAAAAAGTCAACTACGTTGACTTTGGTCAAAAACCCTGATTTGGGATGACCAGATGAACTTGGAAAATGTATCCTCCACCCGAAGCTTTGCGTTGAAGGTAAAGGGACCCTAGTCTTCAGGAGAAATTCAATGCAGATGATGCCACACAATCAGACATCAGATCCTCCTTTCTGAGCCAAGAAATATTTTCCACCAAAGCCCTTTTCTTATCAAATTCTGAATAGTAACCATGATATGAATGAATGTAATGGATGAATGACCTAGATGAAGTATGAAAGCCATTTAGGAATAAATATCGGTGGGAAAATTTTGGGGTACAACAAACCCAAATTATCGGGAGATGAGATTAGGTTGATAAGCTAGCAAGCATACATAGCTTTTTACTGGCACAATTCTAAAGACCAGCAATCGAGGAAGCAAGAATGCACGCCATATATTTTCAATTGTGGAGTTGTTTTCTTTAACAACATTTTCGAGCGAGGCAGTAAACCAAGAAGGACCATGATTTCGATTGGCGAATGGAGCCATCGAAGGAGTGAAAGTATGACGTTTCAAAAACAGTAGTGTATTGGGTAAGAGAAGCTTGCAGATCTACATCCTCATCAGCAGGAGTCAATTGGAGGATTCTGGTACCTTCTATTTTTCTATCCTTTACATCTGGACTATTTTCATCAACTTGTCCATGTGTTGAAAAATAAGGTTCGAAAGTGGCATTGAGCCACAATTGAAAGAGCCAATAAGGTCCATACAGGAGCAAGTTAGTGCCAGGTTTATAATTCTGTAATTTCTCACTCGCAGACCCTAAACTCTCATATAGACTTGCTAAGAGAAGTTCACTTAGGCATATTTTTCGACCAGCATGCAATTGGTTAGCAAGTGTCAGAAATCTCCTTGCAACTTGCAAAGATTTACAACAAAAGACGAACTTAAATAACCACAGACCTAGGAATGCTATGTGTTCTGTATCAGAAATAATGTCTTCTTGAGTATGGTATAAACTGATGTAGGAACTGAAAGAAGCATTTTTTACGTTAAATCCGATCAAGTTTTCGCCATCTTGATAAGGGTCAAAGGTCTCTCCTGTTGGTGGAAGTCCAGAAATGGCAACTATGTCGAAGAGTGTGGGAGTTATCATTCCATATGGGAGGTGGAAAGTATTATATGTACTGTCCCAATAGTACAAGCTAGATAACAGCAAAGGTTGACAATAACTAAACCCTAGTTTTGACATTTGAATCAGGTCGAAAATTCCTAATTCTTTCCAAAGTAAAGCTTTTTGTGTCTCAACTTTATCTAACCAAGATAAATATGATTTATCTAAAGATGGACAAGAGCGAAATGGCCTAAAGTTTTGTGTAATGTAGTCCAATTGGAAAGCTTCTCTTGTTTCCTTAGTGGAATCAACAGATTGCTGGGTTGAATCTTTTTTCTTGGAAGGGTTGGTTTTGTTTACTACCGGTTTTGTGTCAATATGACCTGGAAAAAATTCTACACATCTTTCCAAATGACCTTCCGGGGCCAACGGTCCTAAAAAACCTAATATACTGTCAGAAAGAATGGATGGAAGCTTTACCTGAGAAGCCATGATAACTCTTTGCTCTTTATTAAGCTTTAGGGGTTTAATGTTCTCATGATTCCCAGCAGTCACGATCTTGCTTGTTGGAATGATGTGAAGATCGGAACTCTTTAAGGATCCAATGTCTTTGATTTGCTTTGATTTCTTTTGTTGCTTATCAGAAGGCATTGTGATTTTTTAGGTTTTTTAAGAAAAAAGGGTTTCTGGAAAGGAGGTTATATAGATTGTAAAATAGAAGAAGGTTGAAGATAAAGTTTGCGTGAAAAGAGAAGAAGAAAGTAATGATGGTTTTTTTATAGAGTTAGCATGCGATATAGTAGGTTACACTTGGCAGGAGTATTGGGTCACGTGTCAGCCGTCTTAAAGGAAAGTTGTAAAATTACTATTTAGTTTCCTCGAGAGTGGGAAGTTGTAATGATAATAACTGCACGCACGTCTCGATGAGACGTTTTGAGAAGTTAAACCACAATTGATTGACATTTATTACTGTAGGACTGTGAAAAGGTATTCAGTCGAAATCTAAAATCACAAGAAATGCCTATCTCTGCATGAATTCGAAATAGCCATTTATTGGGGGAAATTTGTTAGCTTAAGATTTCGACTAAAGAATTGTAATGCTTTGAAGTATTAGATTATAATAAAGAAATGGTTTTCATAGATCTATTTAAGGGTCTTTCTCTTTGGAAGAGATGTTATTCGACCAAAGATAATTTTTATAATCTTTTACAAGTATCCTTCGACGGAAGCGCTGGCATAGTCGAAATGTTGAAGCGGGAAGATTTGAAATTCAAATGGAACGGCTTTGTCTAGCGGACGCGTGGGAACATCTAAAGTGAAGTAAACGTTCGAAACGTCGAACGTGGCAGAGATCTATGTAGAGACCTTTAGGGTCGAAATAGTATAAATAGGAGTGCTATTGTTTAGATTGAGATGTTCAAATCAATATACAGAAAATTCAAAAAATACTTGAAGTACCGGCGTGAGAGAAAAGAGTCTTTGCTGAAACAATGTCTGTGTGAAGAACATCATATTTACATTTCATGTTATTTGTTTAATGCAAATTTATATTTAAAGTCGAAAGTCATGTTATTTATGCATTTACTTTATTTAGTTTTAAAGTCATTTACTTATTGCAATTTACATTAGAAAGTTGTATATATTCACAAACTAGAAAGATTATTTAATATGAATCAAATCATTGAAACACTATTTGACTATGTCCTAGGAAAGTAATGATGGCGTTTGATAAAGTAGAAATATGGAGAGAACACAAAACGCCACCTTTCTCTAACGTAGTCGAAAATGGCATTTTTGGGGGGGGGGGGGGGGGGAATTTCTTACCCAAAGATTTCGACTTCCTCATTTTTTGGGAATATTATGATGGAAAAGGAAGAAAGGACAATTGTAGTCGAGGAGGTTCGATAGAGGGATAAGCCTGTCGACCTAGAGTGTCTTACTCGATTAGAATTGTGGAGCTATCGACCTGAAAAGCCTTAGAAGATGAAAACACTGAGAAATAAAGTTTAAGTTTTGAAGGCGAAGTCGAAGGCTTAAGAAGTTAAAAGACGGTTGTTGGCAGTTCTGCACTAGAAACACATGGAATGGTCCTAAAAGGTGATACTGTATGACTATCCACGTGGCAATAGAAGATTGGTCAACCGTTAGGGCAGTTTTAGTTTAGGATTTCTATTTAAGCAGATAAATGTTAATCATTTAGGGGGTCCGCAAATTTTACATTTCACGATACAAACTCAATCACAACACAAAATGTGAAACGAGTGTAATCTGAAGATGTACGTATGCGTACCATTTTACTTTTAATGCAATCATTTTCAATCATAAATATTCCCTCGCTTTTACTGCATTTTATTGCCTTTATTTTGCATTAATTTCATTCAAGTTTTTTACTTGTTGTTCTTGTCTCATTTACTTTCAAGTTTAACGCATTTAATACTTGTCAAAATACACAGAAAACCATAATTTTAATAAACCTTGTCTGGAATATTCTAGTTGATTCCGCAAAAGTAATCTTTAATAAGTAAACTAGCGATTGTTTACCATTTTACTGAGTAAACAGCGGGGCCTTATGAATGAAAGTTGAATATCACAAGGGTGATCAAATTTGTTTTTATAGGGCCTAAAGTGAATCTCGCTTACATTACAAGGGAATTTTGTATATTTAACACTATTTTTTATATATTTTATGTGAATAATTGTTTTATGCCATATTAAATTATATAGGATACTCAGTTTCTATATATTGTACTTTTTTTCTCTATGTATAATGTTTTTTTATAATATTAAAGATTGCTAATGCATGCATCATATTAGATAGTTTACTTTAATCTAACAATACACTCCAATAAAAATAATAAAACTCTGAGACTTGAAAGTTTGATTTTCTTTTCTGCTTTTTTGTATTTATGTTTTTTTAGGAATTCTTTTGTCAATCTCAAAATATAATATTCATATCAAGGCATATATTTACAATTATATTTTTTAATAGGTTTATATTGATTTTAAGTACTATTCTATAAATAGTTTATGTTTTTGTAATTTTTTAGTCAAATTTTTAAGAATTGTAAAAAAGTTCGATATGTTCTGAAATTATTCTAACCAAAAAAAATATAGGCCACTTTCATTTATATTTTTTTAGTCTGATTTCGAAGAATTATGAAAAGGCTAAATACATTATGAAATTATTCTACCCAAATATAATTTACGGCACTTTCATTTTATAAATTACTAGTTCTATGGCCCGTGCGTTGCACAGGTTTGATTAGAATTTTGATCTTAATAATTTATATATATAAATTGTTAGAACAAGATTTGTTCTGATCAATATTCTTAGTTTTGACGATAACAATGTATATGAATTTTGTATGAGATAATGGGGTACTCTAATACTATGCAATTTCCATTTCATGAATTATATAAAGAGTATGCACAAAATCAGCGCAAGAAGCACTGACTCAGAAGGTTCAGCATGCAACATCAGAACATGGTCTAGCAAGACATCAGAAGATGGTCAAGCAGAATCAGAACATGGGTCTATGGAAGCATCAGAAGGACTTGAGATCAGAAGCAGAAGCACTGAAGTTCTCATGGTATCACGCTCAAAAGAACTTCAAGGTCAGAAGACAAGAAGATGCTCTGCACCAAGCTGTTTGACTCTGATGATATTCAAACGTTGTTCACACAAACATCAGATCAGAAGCAAGTACTAGCTGGCAGGCTACGCTGACTGACAAAAGGAACGTTGAAAGCTATGAAAGGCAATGTCAGTAGACACAGCGAAAGCAAGGCTCGAGGTAGTTGACAAAAGAGTGAAACATTAAATGCAATGCTGTACGGAATACGCAAAGCATTAAATGCTCCCAACAGTCATCTTCTCAAACGCCTATAAATAAAAATTCTGATGAGAAGCTGAATACAACTCTTGCGCAAATATACAGAAATGCTGTCAAATTCAAAAAGCTCTCAAACTTCATCATCAACCTCACTACATTGCTGTTGTAATACTTTAGTGAGATTAAGCTTAAACTTAAGAGAAAATCACAGTTGTGATAATTGCTTTATAAGAAGCATTGTAACTCTTAAAAGAATTTGTTTACATTAAGTTGTAAGAACTAGAGTGATCAGATTGTTGATCACTATACTCTAGAAAGTCTTAGAGGGTATCTAAGCAGATTGTTCCTAGAGTGATCAGGTTGTGATCAGTATACTCTAGAAGACTTAGAAGTTGTCTAAGTGGAAAACCATTGTAATCTCGTGTGATTAGTGGATTAAATCCTCAGGTGAGGTAAATCACTCCAAGGGGGTGGGCTGGAGTAGTTTAGTTAACAACGAACCAGGATAAAAATCATTGTGCAAATTGTTTTTATCTTACAAGTTTTAAAGCTACACTTATTCACCCCCCCCTTTCTAAGTGTTTTTCTATCCTTCAATTGGCATCAGAGCGCCGGTTCTAAGGTGCAAGCACTTAACTGTGTTTAGAAAAGATTCAGGAAGAGAAAAACGCTTCAGTACAAGATGTCTGGTGAAATTCCAACAAATACATCTACATCTGGCTCAGCTGAGCAATACATTGGAAATGGTAACAATGGTTATACTAGACCACCAGTATTTGATGGTGAAAACTTTGAATACTGGAAAGATAAACTTGAAAGTTACTTCCTTGGTCTAGATGGTGGATGGTTACAAACATCCAGTGAAAGCTACTAGCGTAAGGCTTACAAGACAAGAAATGAATGATGATCAAAAGAAGCTTTTCAAAAATCATCATAAATGTAGGACTGTTTTGCTGAATGCTATCTCTCATGCTGAGTATGAGAAGATATCTAACAGGGAAACTGCCTATCATATATAAGAGTCATTGAAAATGACCCATGAAGGAAATGATCAAGTCAAGGAGACCAAAGCTCTTGCTCTAATCCAAAAATATGAAGCCTTCAAGATGGAGGACGATGAAAATATTGAGAAGATGTTTTCAAGATTTCAAACGCTAACTGCTGGATTAAGAGTTCTGAACAAAGGCTATACCAAGGCTGATCATGTAAAGAAGATCATCAGAAGCTTGCCCAGAAGATGGGGTCCAATGGTGACTGCATTCAAGATAGCAAAGAATCTGAATGAAGTCTCTTTGGAAGAGCTAATCAGTGCCTTAAGAAGCCATGAGATAGAGCTGGATGCAAATGAGCCTTAGAAGAAAGGTAAGTCTATTGCATTAAAATCTAATTATAAAAAATGCACTAACGCTTTTCAGGCTGAAGAAGTAGATTCTGAAGAATCAGAATCAGAAGAAGAAGATGAACTGTCCATGATCTCCAGAAGGGTAAACCATCCCTGGAAGAGCAAGCAAAGGAAGTTCAAGAGCTTCAGAAGTTCAAAGAAGCCTGAAAGAGGAGAATCTTCTGGAGGCAGAAGATCTGACAAGAAGAAGGTCATCTGCTATGAGTGCAACGAGCCTGGACACTTCAAGAATGAATGTCCAAAACTTCAGAATGAGAATCCCAAGAAGAAGTTTCATAAGAAGAAAGGTCTTATTGTAACATGGGATGATTCAGAATCAGAATCAGACTCTGAAGAAGAGCAAGCAAATCTTGCACTGATGGCCACAGTGGATGATGGATCAGAATCTACATCAGAATCAGATTCTGAAGAGGTATTTTCTGAACTATCTAGAGAAGAGTTAGTTTCCAGTTTAACAGAACTTCTGGAACTCAAGGCTCATCTAAGTATCAAATACAAAAAGCTGAAAAAGCAATTTGAATTTGAAACTAAGAAGCTGGAAGTGGAAAATTCTGAACTGAAGGAAAAAGTTTTAAAATTATCCAAAGATATTGGATCTCCTTCTGAATCAGAAAAATCCATTCCTAGTCTCAATCATATTCTGAAAGAATATGACTCGAGCTTCGGAAATTTCCTATCTAGAAGTATTGACAGAAGTCATCTTGCTTCTATGATATATGGTGTTTCTGGAAACAAAAGGTTTGGTTTTGGCTATGAGGGTGATACCTCACACAAATTTGAACCTGTTGATGATTTGAAAATCACATACAAGCCATTGTATGATCAGTTCAAATATGGCCACTCACATGATATTAGGCTCACTTTACATGCACAGAGTTTTCACACTACACACACCAAGAAGCATGTGACACAACCTAAAAGATATCATGCTGACAAACCTAAAGAATATCATGTTGTTCCTCCTGTTACTTATAATGCTAAACCCAAGTTCAATCAGAACTTGAGGAAAACTAACAAGAAAGGACCCAGGAAATTGTGGGTACCTAAGGAGAAGATAATTTCTGTTGCAGATATCCTTAGCAGCAAAGAAGACAAAGCACAAAATGTCATGGTACCTGGACTCTGGGTGCTCGCGACACATGACGGGAAGAAGGTCTATGTTCCAAGACCTGGTGCTTAAGTCTGGTGGAGAAGTCAAGTTTGGAGGAGATCAGAAGGGCAAGATTATTGGCTCTGGAACCATAAGTATTGGTAACTCTCCTTCCATAACTAATGTACTTCTTGTAGAAGGATTAGCGCATAACTTATTGTCCATAAGTCAATTAAGTGACAATGGTTATGACATAATCTTCAATCAAAAGTCTTGCAAGGCTGTAAGTCAGAAGGATGGCTCAATCCTATTTACAGGCAAGAGAAAGAACAAAATTTATAAGATTGATCTTTCAGATCTTGAGAAGCAGAAGGTGACTTGCCTTATGTCTGTTTCTGAAGAGCAATGGGTCTGGCACAGAAGATTAGGACATGCTAGTTTGAGAAAGATTTCTCAGATTAACAAACTAAATCTGGTCAGAGGCCTCCAAAAATCTGAAATACAAATCAGATGCTCTTTATGAAGCATGTCAGAAGGGCAAGTTCTCCAGACCTGCATTCAAATCTAAGAATGGTGTCTCTTCCTCAAGGCCGTTAGAACTTCTGCACATTGATCTGTTTGGACCAGTCAAAACAGCATCTGTCAGAGGGAAGAAATATGGATTAGTCATCATAGATGATTATAGCCGCTGGACATGGGTAAAGTTCTTAAAACACAAGGATGAGTCTCATTCAGTGTTCTTTGAATTCTGCACTCTAATTCAATCTAAGAAGGAGTGCAAAATCATAAAGGTCAGAAGTGATCATGGTGGTGAATTTTAGAACAGATTCTTTGAGGAGTTCTTCAAAGAAAATGGTATTGCCCATGATTTCTCTTGCCCTAGAACTCCACAGCAAAATGGAGTTGTAGAGCGAAAGAATAGGACTCTTCAAGAAATGGCCAGAACCATGATCAATCAATGAAACCAATATGGCTAAGCACTTCTGGGCAGAAGCAATAAAAATTGCATGTTATATTCAGAATAGAATCTCAATAAGACCTATTCTAAATAAGACTCCTTATGAGTTGTGGAAGAACAGAAAGCCCAACATTTCATATTTTCATCCTTTTGGATGTGTGTGTGTTTTATTCTAAATACTAAAGATCATCTTGGTAAGTTTGATTCTAAGGCACAAAAATGTTTCCTTCTTGGATATTCTGAACGCTCTAAAGGCTACAGAGTATACAATACTGAAACATTGGTTGTAGAAGAATCAATCAATATCAGATTTGATGATAAGCTTGGTCTTGAAAAGCCAAAGCAGTTTGAGAATTTTGCAGATATTGATATATCAGAAGCTGTAGAACCAAGAAGCAAAGTTTCAGAAGCTGAAAATCTCAGAAGCAAAGAATCAGAAGATCAAGTTGCTGCATCTTTAGAGAATCTCAGAATTTCTGAAGAGCCAACAGTCAGAAGATCTTCTAGACTCACCTCAGCTCACTCAGAAGATGTGATCCTTGGAAAGAAAGATGATCCTATCAGAACAAGAGCATTCCTTAAGAACAATGCAGAATGTCAATTAGGTCTTGTTTCTTTGATCAAGCCAACTTCTGTTGATCAAGCTCTAGAAGATCCAGACTGGATAATTGCCATGCAAGAAGAACTAAATCAGTTTACAAGGAATGATGCATGGGATTTGGTTCCTAGACCAAAAGGATTCAACATCATTGGTACAAAGTGGGTGTTCAGAAACAAGCTTAGTGAGAAGGGAGAAGTGGTAAGAAACAATGCCAGACTGGTGGCTCAGGGATATAGTCAGCAAGAAGAGATTGACTATACAGAAACCTTTGCACCAGTGGCCAGGTTAGAATCTATCCGCTTATTAATTTCTTTTGCCACTCAACATAACATCACTCTATATCAGATGGATGTTAAGAGTGCCTTCTTAAATGGCTATATAGATGAGGAAGTCTATGTCCACCAACCTCCTGGTTTTGAAGACTTTAAGTCTCCAGAACATGTTTTCAAACTTAAGAAATCATTGTATGGATTGAAGCAAGTTCCTAGAGCTTGGTATGAAAGATTAAGTTCTTTCCTTCTGGATAATGGTTTCACTAGAGGACAAGTGGATACGACTCTCTTCTGTAAAACATCTAAGAAGGACATCTTAATTTGTCAAATTTATGTTGATGATATTATTTTTGGAACATCTAATGCTTCACTTGGGAAGGAGTTTGCTAAGTCTATGCAGGCTGAATTTGAAATGAGTATGATGGGTGAACTCAAGTATTTTCTTGGGATTCAAATCAATCAAACTTCTGATGGAACTTATGTTCATCAAATGAAGTATGTGAAAGAACTTCTGAAGAAGTTTAATCTTTCTAAAAGCAAAGAAGCCAAAACTCCTATGCATCCAACGTGTGTTCTAGGTAAGGATGAGGTAAGTAAGAAGGTAGATCAAAAGTTGTACAGAGGTATGATTGGATCTCTTCTATATTTAACTGCTTCTAGACCTGACATTCTATTCAGTGTTTGTTTGTGTGCTAAATTCCAATCAGATCCCAGAGAATCTCACTTAACTGCTGTTAAGAGAATTCTGAGGTATCTGAAAGGTACTACTAATGTTGGTGGTCTACAGAAGATCTAAAGAATACAACTTAGTAGGATTTTGTGATGCTGACTATGCTGGAGATAGAATTGAAAGGAAGAGTACTTCTGGAAGTTGTCAATTTCTAGGAAGTCATCTGATCTCCTGGTACAGCAAGAAGCAAGCTACCATTGCCCTCTCAACAACAGAAGCAGAATATGTTGCTGCTGCTGGTTGTAGCACACAAATGCTCTGGATGAAGAGTCAGTTAGAAGATTATCAAATATATGAGAGCAACATTCCTATCTTCTGTGATAATACCTTTGCCATATGTTTATCTAAGAATCCTATCTTACATTCCAAAGCTAAACATATTGAGATTAAACATCATTTCATTAGGGACTATGTTCAGAAGGGTGTTCTCTCTTTAAACTTTGTGGATACAGACCATCAATGGGCTGATATCTTTACAAAACCCCTTGCCGAGGATAGGTTTAAGTTCATTCTGAAGAATATCAGTATGGATTTATGCCCAGAATGAGAAGATGAGAAGATCTTATGTATGGGTATATTCTGAAATGTGTTAGGATTTTGTGTTTATAAGAAGTTCTGATAATGATCAATTAGAAGTTTTGATTCTGTTATTACTAACGTTTCATTATCTAAGTTGATTCAGAAGCTCTTTTAAAGCAAAACAGCTGTCACCAGTCTTTCCAGAAAACGAACACGTGTTTACTATTTCTGGACAAGCATGCGTGCAGTTGAGGAGACGCCGCCCTAGGTAACTGTGCAAATCATTTCATTTTGTCACTTTATCTCTCCTAACGTCATTTCTCATTAAATGCATTGATGTCATGTTTTCTCTCTATAATCATTTCACTTAAACCATACTGCATTTATTATTTTCTTTTATTCAATTCTTTTAAATACCCGCTTCATCTTCATTTCATCTTTTTTGCTCCCTCTCTATTCATTTGTCTCTCTCTTTGCATTCATCGCGCGAACCCTAGCTTTATTCTGAAACCGAGCATTTCACCATGAATTCCTCATCAAGCTTTGCAAGCAAAACAGAAGTATCATCCACTCAACTGATTATGAGAAACCGTGATTTTGCTCCGTTGAAAACCTGCTCCATTCCTACTGAAGAATTGGAAGTTCTTTGTGAGTCTGCTGTGGATTTTGAAAATTTGAAAGCAAATGGTTTCCATCCTGATGCAAGGATCTTGGAACAAGGCTGGTCAAACTATCTTGGTAGATTGGTTGGACCAATTTATCCAACTCTTGTGAAAGACTTCTGGGCTCATGCAACCGTTACTCCAACTGCTATTATATCCTTCGTGCTAGGGCATGAAGTTGTGATAACTGAGAAACTGATCAGGAAACTGTACAACCTGGATAATGAAGAAGGATGCACTGGTCCTCTTCATGGTAGAGTTAACTGGCTACAGGTTGAAAAACAAATCTCACTTGCTACTGGTATTATATCTCATAAAACCGGTACATTGAGGGTGTTTTATCAAGTGTGGGCTGAAATCATTCTGGGTTCTCTTCATCACAGAAGGCAGTCGTTCTCCTCCTCCTACATCAGTCCTGATCACAAATACACTCTCTTCTGCATTATAAGAAGAATTGAACTCAACATATCCAACATTCTCTTTCAGAATCTGAAGTTGGCTATTGAGGAGTCAAGGGATGAAGAACGTGAGAAGTATCCTCACCTTCAAAGAAATACTATTCCTTTCGTCAGAATGATCTCAGATATTTTGATAGAAAGTAATTTGATGGACTCCCTAAGGACTATTGGAACGCCTAGGTTCTTTGGAATTATTCAAGTACCTATCTTCAATGGTGTTGATCTGTTAAGGATGCAACTTACCAGAGATGTAACTTCTGCTCCTGCAAGCTTCCCAGATATCATGTCTAGAAGAACTCCTGTGGAAGGATTTGCTACATTGTTCCAAGCAGAACTTCACAAGGCTGTTAAGCGTTACTTGGAAGCTTCTGTTAGAACTCAATCTTCTGTTGATCCTGCATGGATTCGTGGAAGAGTGCTTCCTTCTCAAGCTGATCTTCAGAAGAAGGCTCAGAGGAAGCAAGAAGTAAGGCTGGAGAAAAAGGCTGCAGAAGAAGCTGCTAGAGAAGCTAAGAGGCAGAAGGTCACGTATGATCCTCTTAAAGTAGATTCTTCTGAAGCTATAAGAACGAGTAACTTCTCCAGGCAAGTATATCAACCTCCTCCTTCTGAACCACAAAACACCTTCACCATTCCAAATCCTTCTCAACCATCTCTTTCTACACCTGTTTTGAACCCCACTCCACTAAATATCTGTCCTCCCACACCTTCTGATATCCCATCATCATCATCAATCCTCCCCACTGATATACCATCCTCATCAACCATCTCCACAAATATTTCATCTTCTTCAACCACAGCACCTCCATCTTCTATATGCCATCCCTTTCCTACCAGAGAATCCAACCCATACAGCCTTCTCTACCCTGACTATAAATTCACCTTCAACCCTCCTGAACCTGAACCTCATATTTACCTGGAGATGTTCAGAAATGAAGTTGTAAGTAGGCTGGATCTCTTGAGAGATGCCTTTTTCAATGAGCTGGATGATGTTTCAACCAGAAACCTTTGGAGAAGCTTTCGCCAGGATTTTCAAGTTGGAGCTATGGCTGTTCAGAAGAGACTAGTAGCTGCTGCTCCTGGTTATGCTGGTTATCTTCTTGAGGTTGATAATGGTGTCTATTATCATCCCATCAGAAACAGGAGAGTTCTTGAGGAGAAGATGTTTATTGATGAGCTGCTGGACAACCCTTGCAGAGATATGGTGGTATGGAGACCTAAGTATCCAGTTCTGACTGGAGACTTCAAGTCATTGTTTGACTTTCTGAGGGAAAATCCTTCTGAGGAAGATCCAAGCTTGGTCATTCCAGAAGTTGTTGACCCACCAGAAGTTGAAGGTCCTTCTGCCCCAAGGAATCTTGCTGCCATTCTTCAGGCTCTTGAGAATGGAGATTCTGATCTGCCTGCTGCAGAATATGAAGGAGATGCTTCTATGGAAGAAGCTGATGCTGAAGATCATCCTGCTGAAACTATTCCTGTTGAGGAAAATCAAGATGATGATCTGATTATGGAAGCTGCGGTTCAGAATGTTGTCCCTCTGGACAGAAGTTGTGAAGCTTCTTCTGGTGAACCCTCTCTTCTGGTGAAGACTCTAGAGGTTATTCAGAAGAACCAAGCTGAGCTATCTTCTCGCATGGGCGAGCAAGGCACGATCAATGCTAAGTTCCGCACCTTCATGGAGAGGCAGACTGAGAGCAATGCTGGGATTCATGACATGCTGGCCAAGATTATGTCTAAGCTAGGGTCATCTTAGTCGTTGTGTCTTAGTAATTTCTCTTCGTTTTTGCATCTGCTTTCTATGCATTCTCCTTGTACTTCTGACAATCTTTTTGCTAATCAATGAATATTATCTTTTCTTCTCTCATATTATTTGTTCTTTCATCTGAATCTTTTATGTTTTTTGATGTTATGACAAAAAGGGGGAGAAAATGTGATAAATGATCTGATTTATTTTATCAGTTGCTGGGAGAAAGTCTCTACATTTCTAACAGAAGTTGCAAGTTCTATGTCTTTGAGTGTTTTGCAGGAAGTGAAGATCTTCTTAAAAGCTCAACATCAGAAGCAAAGACATGTGGAAAAGCAATTCTGTATGGAATCAAGCTCATGGAAAGTGAAGCAAGCTGAGTGTTGTAAAGCTTCAAGATCAGAAGCAAGAAGGAAGAATGTTCTGATATTCTGATGATAGAATATGCTCTAACACATTCTTATTCCTTATATGTTCTGATGCATGTTTTTAGTTCTAAAATATGCTCTGAAACATTATTGTTTGCTCTGATACATAATTATATGTTCTGGTACATATTTTATATTCTGACTCATTCATGCTTTGACTTTTTTCGTTTAGTTTGCTCTGTAACATTTTAGGATGTAGAGATGCTCTGATGATGCTCTGGTACATTCAACAATGTTCTGATACAATCTAGCATGCAATGATTCAAGAAGAAATTCAAGTTCTGAAGCTGTCCAATGGAAGCAAGAATCAGAAGCTATGAATGTTCTGAAGATCTAAGCAATTCAAGTTCTGAAGCTGTCCTATGGAAGCAAGAATCAAAAGCTATGAATGTTCTGAAGATCTAAGCATATGTGACCGTCTCAACTGAAATGGAAAATACTCAGGGAAGTCCTTTATTTATAAATATCTTCCAGTATTTATTTCAGGGGGAGATTATTTATCTCAGGGGGAGATTGTTAATCTCAGGGGGAGACATATTCACACACTATGTTTATATGCTTATGCTATAGCTGTGTAATTTGTCTTTAGCCGTCTGATATTCTGATCGCAAATTCATATCATTTATGTATGTTTTTGTCATCATCAAAAAGGGGGAGGTTGTTAGAACAAGATTTGTTCTGATCAATATTCTTAGTTTTGATGATAACAATGTATATGAATTTTGTATGAGATAATGGGGTACTCTAATACTATGCAATTACCATTTCAGGAATTATATAAAGAGTATGCACAAAATCAGCGCAAGAAGCACTGACTCAGAAGGTTCAACATGCAACATCAGAACATGGTCTGGCAAGACATCAGAAGATGGTCAAGCAGAATCAAAACATGGGTCTATGGAAGCATCAGAAGGACTTGAGATCAGAAGCAGAAGCACTGATGTTCTCATGGTATCACGCTCAGAAGCACTTCAAGGTCAGAAGACAAGAAGATGCTCTGCACCAAGCTGTTTGACTCTGATGATATTCAAACGTTGTTCACACAAACATCAGATCAGAAGCAAGTACTAGCTGGCAGGCTACGCTGACTGACAAAAGGAACGTTGAAAGCTATGAAAGGCAATGTCAGTAGACACAGCGAAAGCAAGGCTCGAGGTAGTTGACAAAAGAGTGAAACATTAAATGCAATGCTGTACGGAATACGCAAAGCATTAAATGCTCCCAACGGTCATCTTCTCAAACGCCTATAAATAGAAGTTCTGATGAGAATCTGAATACAACTCTTGCGCAAATATACAGAAACGCTGTCAAATTCAAAAAGCTCTCAAACTTCATCAACAACCTCACTACATTGCTGTTGTAATACTTTAGTGAGATTAAGCTTAAACTTAAGAGAAAATCACAGTTGTGATAATTGCTTTATAAGAAGCATTGTAAATCTTAAAAGAATTTATTTACATTAAGTTGTAAGAACTAGAGTGATCAGGTTGTTGATCAGTATACTCTAGAAAGTCTTAAAGGGTATCTAAGCAGATTGTTCCTAGAGTGATCAGGTTGTGATCAGTATACTCTAGAAGACTTAGAAGTTGTCTAAGTGGAAAACCATTGTAATCTCGTGTGATTAGTGGATTAAATCCTCAGGTGAGGTAAATCACTCCAAGGGGGTGGACTGGAGTAGTTTAGTTAACAACGAACCAGGATAAAAATCATTGTGCAAATTGTTTTTATCTTACAAGTTTTAAAGCTACACTTATTCAAACCCCCCTGTAATACGGTGAAATGACTTTTATTTTTATAAGCAACAATGTTACGGTGAGCAAGAGTCGCCACCGACTTTTATTTTATCCAATTAGGAAAGGCATAAAAGAACAGGAAAGACCTTCTTCAAAAAGAGATTGAGTTCGGGGGGTAGGTTATGAAAAGGGAAGGTGCAAGCACCCTTTTCATCCGTAGTTATCTACGGGCTCTTAGTTGCTTTAGCTCACTTTGTTTGTTTGAAATGTTGAAAAGTGTCGTGTGTGTTTAGAAAAAACTGTTTGATTTTGGGCAATGTCTAAAAAGACAACGTTAGAAAACGGGGTGTGAAAAGCATTTGGTTTGAATTATTGTGAGCAAGCACTTAAGAGCGACCTATCCTAAGTTCGAAGGGTCTTTCCTATTCTAAAGACTTTCCTTGAGCGATAGTACTATCCATACCATATGAGGGTAGGTAGTCCTATACATTGGATGTGCGGGTCATCGAAGGGTCATCGAATCTTCATATGGACTATCCATACCATAAAGAGGGTAGGAAGTCCTATGCGATGTGAATAGTCATAAAGGCAACATGTAGGGATACCTTAGCGTTCGAAGGGACTTATCACCATTTAATCGAGGGACAAGATCATTTATACCGAAAGGCGACATCGAAGGGACTATGATCTTTAAATCAGAGGGACGTGGTGATTTTGAGTCGAAGGCAACATAGGCTAAGGCATCCCTAAGCTTCGAGGGACGTGACTATTATTTTTCGAAAGGCAACTGAGAGGGGAAACCCTAAAGGTGAGTGTGTGAACAGTAAAGTGTGTTATGTTCAGAGATATTATCTTGAATTAAGGTTAGCTAGCGATTGATTTTATCTTGTCATACAATCCTAAGCATGCATCAAAACAGTTAATATTAGCAGAAAATTAAAGGTGCGGAAAGTAAATGCGGAAACGTAAATCTACGCTATTACAAAAAAACCCATGCGACCTATACAACGATTGCTAATATTTAAATGAACAATCTAAATAAATATAAAAGCAAAACAGTCATGCGACATTCATTGGAGTTTAAGATGAGAAGAGAATCGCGATAGGAGAAATTAAGTTTTTTTGGATTTTTAGTGAAAGCCTAATTTAAATTAAACTTAATTCTAAATTACCTATCCTAATTAAATTAAATGATGACTATACTAATTAAAAAAAGGTTAATTTACTAATTACCTAGGTCTAATCACTAAATTAATTAAAATTATATAAACTAATCCTAATTACCAAACTAACTGACTAAATTAAAATTAAAACTTAAATTAATTACCCTAAATTAATTGATTAAGTTAATTAAGTTATATTAACAAAATTAACCCTAAACCAAAATCATTGTTAGTGTTATTTTTAGTTGGTTCATTGAAATTGGTTGGCAAATTTAAATAAAATACACAACAAAAATAAAATAAAATAAACATAAAAAAGAGAAAAAGGGAGTGGATCCTGTGCAGACGCGTCTGGAGGGAGCATGGTGGTCGTGCAGCTTCTAGATCCTCGGATTGATCCTCTTAAGAATCCAAAGGCGGCCGTTTGAGGGTGCACCGTATGCAAGGGATAGTCAATCTCGCTGGATTTTGAAGAAACAAGCATGTTGATAATTAAAAAAATAGTTCTACCAGACCCAGGGATTGAACCCAGGTCTCTTAGGTAAAGCCTCTCACACCATTACCAGCTGAGTCACGTTTTTTAAGTTGTTAAACAATTAAACAAAAAGTTATAGTGGAGGAGAGTCAAACTCTGAGTCAGAGTGGGGACCACTGGCACGTTGATGGACCACTCACGAGAAGGGAGAGAGGCTGGCGTTATTGACCCACCAATGAAAGAGTTACCCGCGCAGTCCAAGTTTCAGCCTTCACTATTCATCATCTTCCCCATATTACCTGCGGATTTTCTTTTGAAAATTGCTGCACTATTACCTGCGATTTTTCTTGGCAAAAATTTGAAAACAAAAGAGCTCAAAATAACACGTTAGCTAAAAACTACAAACGTCCAGATCCACTAATTTGGATGCTACGAATCCATTGATGATGGCGTTTTGGTTTGAAACGAGTTGTATATATGAATACGAAGGAGAATTATCCAACGGCCTCAACAATGGCAAGTGAGGATCCTTGCGTTCATGGCCCCATGTAGCTGCTCATATCCACTCTAAATGACTTAAGGAACTCGTTAGTATCATCAAACCTTATTGAAATGCACCAATCTATGGAATACGAAAATCGGAAACATGAATAAAGTAGATGACTATGATGCATGCATTTCATGTATAATTAATGTTTAAAAATTACCTGCACTAACCTTATGATACCTCAAAAGCTGAATGAAACGTTTTCTTGTCTCTGAATCGGCATGAAACAAAGGGTGCAAGTTGCCCTAGTTTTTTTTGTGAAGCTTTGAATTTGGAACGTGTTTTCTTAGAGGCTAGGGTTTCAATCTCCTGGCTGTTATGGTGAATGAGGTGATGATATATAGATACAGGAATTAGGGTTTCAAGAATTGGAAAGAAATCATCCCTTGATTAAAAGAGATATTTGATTTTATTCTTGCATGAAAACCTTCTTTTTTTATTCCCATTCTATTTTCATGCTTTTTTTCTCACGATTTTGGATGGATTTGGACTTGGGATTTGATTACATGAATGGAGTATTTTATGTGATTTAATTTGATTCATTTTTTTATTTTATTTGATTTATATTGATTTTAAATAAATAAAATCAAAATAAATGTAATAAAAATCACAAAATACTTATCAAATTCTCTTTGGGCCTTGCATGCTATCAAAGTCACGTGCATAACTCAAAACCAATGGCCCAATACTTAAAAATGCAAAATTCTTCATTTAGGTCTTTTTGCTTTTCCTCAAATTTTCTCAACTTCTGACAATCATAACGCCTTCAATATTTATGGTATGAAGGTGTTCTAGGACTTTTCGGAAAGCTCAAGATGTCCTCTACAAGCCACTTTGGAAGATTTTTTGCATTTGAGAATTTTATCTTGATGATATAGCTCCTGACAAAAAACAGCTTCTTGCGATCCTTTAAAAGGACCTGTAATATTTTGACTCATATCTCTTATGCGGAAGCATTTCTTGACCTTGGGACCGACATCAAAGTTGTAGAGAATTGAATTTCCTTGAGAATGAGCTTTGAATGGGGAATTTTTATGAACCATGTGAGAGTTATGATCAGTCAAAATTCGGTTGACTTTTCTCCTAAAACCCTAATTTAGAGACCTTTGAATTTTGTCAACTTTGGAGTTTTTCTTGACGAATCATGATCAACCCTTGATAAAATGATGAGTGTAACCTCAAATCCTTGATGTTGACCAAAAATCAGGAGTTTTGACTGTATGTTGACCATAGTTGACTTTTAGGTCAAACTAGTCGACTGTTAATCTTTCAAGCGTTTGACTGAATAATCTTGCACTGTAAGTCTTGAAATTTGGCATGGAGATACTTGGAGACATGTGGGAAGCTACTTGAGGTGTCAGAATCTGATTTTACCTTGAGAGAAACAAAACCCTAGTCGTGGGTTGATTGCCTAGGAGAGAGGTAGTCATGCCTATTCCTTGTATAGCCTTGAGTATCTGAAGATCACGTGAGTCTTAGGAGACTGTTTGAGCCAAGATATCTTGAAATATGATGGGCAAATTTTGGGGTATGACACCCCCCTCTCTAAGTGTTTTTCTAGCCTTCATAAATTATATCATATAGTTAAACGTATTTTTAAATTATATTAAATATAAACAAAATTTAAAATATATGAGAATCCTACCCTTTGACACCATATAGGGAGGGGATCATTTGACACCAGTGTCAAAGTATTAATTTTGACACCAAATCCTACCCTTTATTCTTAACAATTCAAAGGTTAGTATATATTTCCTTAAAAAACTCATGTGTTAGTTTTAAGTGAATGTATCTTAACCTTTAGATTAATAATAATAAACGGACAGGATTTGGTGTCAAAATTAATACTTTGACACCGGTGTCAAATGATCCCTTCTCTTACGTGAATAATGCAATATTATAAAAAGTGTTATATTAAATTATTTGTAGATAAATATTTATGATTAATCATTAAATTCATAATACATATAAGAGTATATCAATCTAAATTTCAGTTATTCTTTTAGTATTATTCTATAACTTATAAAACCTAAGATTTTTTTATTCAATGTCATGTCCAAAAAAAGTTTTAAATAGTATATTCTATACATATTTTTTAAAAATAAATCATATTATATCTTATCATATTGATTTTTATTTGGTGTTCCTATATTAATCAAGTAACTCCATCCATATTTTTATGATTTTTTTTTGGTTAATGGATTGTTTATTAATACTATCATTTATTATAGGTTAACCATCTTAATAAATTAATTATTTTCACTTTAATATTAAAATTAAAGAAAAATAATTTTGTAAATTAAAATAAAACTTTAAAGAGTTTTTTTTTAATTTTATAGGCATTAATGATTTTAAAACTTAATAATTTCAGTTATTAATTTTTTAGTGAAGTTTTCTTAGTTTTTTTATTAAATAGTGATATTTTGATTCTTAAATATACTTTTATGATAAAAAAAATGTAGATTAGTCCTCATATTTCTCATTCGTTAAAAAAAATAAAGTAATTATTCATAATACATATTATTTATATAGGTATATAATGATAAATCAAATACTTTATCATTACATAATTTTGAAAGTAATATTTAGAGTTTAGTAAGTGACAACTAAATCGATTATAACTTACAACTACAATTTATTTTGCAATTTTATTTTCCATAAATAATTATGCATTTTAAAAGAATATATAGAGATATAGTTAATAATTATTATGATATTAATAACAATAATTATAATAATTTAATAATAATAATAATAATAATAATAATAATAATAATAATGTAATTACTATATTAATATTTTTCAATAATACACTTTTTTTTGGAAACACTTTGTAATACACTTAGTACAACATGTATCATAACTATATCAAAATATATCATTATTATCATTCTCATTTATTACACAATAAAATATAGTGACAAATGAGACACATTTTGTAATACCCGATATTATATTTATTCGATCACTATTGTTACCAATGTGATTGGTATAAAAGAAGATGGATAAATATGATACACATTCTTACTAATAGGTTTATCATATAGAATTATGCTAATTAGTAAGAATGAGGGCAAATTAGACATTTCCCCACTTAAATTAGAGTTAAGGCTTGTTTGGTCACCTCATTCCCTTCCTTAATTAAAACAGAATTTTGTGAGGGAGAGAAAGAAGAAAGGAAGCGTGGAAAGAAGAGGAAGAGAAGAGAAGAGTTCCAACTTGGTCCAAGCCCTACTTGCACGCAGCAGATTCTGTCCCAAACCTTGCTTCTATCATCATCTCCATCTTGCTTTCAGCTGTATCACCATCTTCTTCATCTCTAAGGTGAGTCCTTAGATAGAAACTATGGGGTTTGCATGTTGGGGTTTCCATTTGGGGTTTAGGGATTGTGAGCAATTATGAATCATGATGCTAACTATGTTATTCTGCCATAATCCTTGCATGCTGATGTTCTTAAATGTATTTGTATGATGCAATTTCGTTGGGACTGTTTTGCAAGTGTAGGGAATCAATTATAGGGTGTTTGGAACTGGTTTAGAGCTTTTAAAACGTAGAAAATTGATTCTGCTACAGGGTATTCGGTTACGGGTCTTTGGGTAACCGATTACTATGTTAAAAATGCAATTTTGGATTGTTTTTAGTGCCAGTAATCGGTTACTGAGTTTGGGTAACCGATTACCCTGGGCGCAGAGGAAAAAAAATCAGCAAACTTCGAAAATTCGTAACTTTTGCGTCGTAAGTCCGTTTCGCGCAAACTTTATATCGCTGAAAAGCTAGAGACGTGTACTTTCTAATAAAATTGGTCCCAAAACCATAATTCTAGATTTAATTATATTTGAACCCCACTTAGTGTGTCGTGTCGTGTCGAGTGAAATTGAATGTTGCTATTTCCCTTGAGAACAGTTTCGTTCCGAAAAGAGTACTGAATGTCTATTTAGTCATGTGAGACTTGTTTAATTGGTATTTAAACATGATAATATCATATATGATCATGGATGTGGTAATTTTAATATGTGAATTATGCATGATTAGAATGAATTAATCTCATTGCACTTAATTGCTACATTATGTTTACATGTGAATGCTATATTGTGATGAGACATGAATATATTGTTATTGCCCGTTGTTTCAGTTAAACAAATGGGATTGTGTGCTTGCGTATTTTGGCGCTTGATATGTGTGTGTGCTGAATCGAAGTAGACCAGGTACTAAGTTACGATTCGGACCGTGGGTCCTTGAGTTGTCCGTGGGACTGCCCTGATCATGGATCCTAGAGGCACATACCTGAACTACCGTTGCAGTGTGCTTGTGAGGGTCTGGAGGCATTTTACTCACTTGCTGTGTACACACTCGCGTGCGCGTGCTCGGTATGATGGCGTTATGCGGCTAAGTAAGCCTACGCATAACAGGAAAACCATCTCTAGTGATGCCAAGTAGGCTATATCATTAGGTTCCTACCCGGATGGGCTCATGCGTCGAGACGGCGTGTTGCACTTGTCGTTAACACCACGTGCGTACAGATGGTTAATGGGACGGTGTCGCCTCTTAGGCAAGGTCACCTCGCAGCCATGTAGGCTTGTGCGAACCCATTTAATCACTCTTGCAGGGTGCTTGTGCAAGTCTCTTGACAAATAGGCATGGGTGAACCCACCGAGGGTGTGTTAGTAACTTAGTAGTGGTATTAACGTACTTCTGGATTCCCCGTTTATGGACGCGGGTTTTGCATACTTGGTTGCTTATATAATTGTATATTTGCATTATTCATCCAATGGCGGATGAATTGTTTTATTTGCTCCGTATTTGTACCGGAAGTGAGGAAAACCCCGAATCAATGGTGGATTCGTCTCTTTTTGTATGTTCCCTATAGATCCGAGCGGACTAATAGGATAGGCGGACTCACTGAGATTTAGTAATCTCATCCCATTCCAATTATATTTTTTTCAGGTGGTTCGAGACAAGATCGTGGTAAGGGAAAGATGGATTATATCTTTTGGCGATGCTTGGATGTTTCTTTTAGTTTCTTATCGTGCTTACTAGTTCTTATATTTTGGATATGTACTCTTATGATGTACTTATATTTTGGCCATGATACATTCGGCTTATGTATTTGTGTACTTCTATTTCCGCTGCAAACATTATGTAATTGTTGTCTTATGAACCATATTTAATACTTTATGCATATTATTCTAGACATATATGTGTGGGGTGTTACAGTTGGTATCAGAGCAGGTCGATCCTCGACTTTGCTAAGACGCATCATAATGCAGTACAATTCTTCCTCATATGTGTATGATAAGTATGATTCCTTATGTCTTATTTATGGCATCGAGCCTGATCAACTTGATTCCATGCGTAGGACAGACAGGGAGATGGCTGAGCAACACAGAGGTCCCGGGATGCCCAGAACTAGGAACGTGGAGCCCGAGCAAGCAACCGGAAGTGCAGGTGTGCCTTGGCAACAGATGATGCAGAAGATGATGCAGCAAAATCATATGATGGCTCAAATGATGCAAGGCATGCAGGGACAACAACCTCCTACTCAAGTTCCCGTTCCTCAAGCTGCAGCTGGACCAGACTTTCGTGCTTTCTTCAGGATGGATCCTCCAGAGTTTGTTGGCGGACTTGACTCTCTTTTGGCCCATGATTGGTTAGCTGGTATGGAAAGGGTGTTCCAAGCTATTCAGTGTACTGAAGAAGAAAAGGTGATCTTTGCTACTCAGAAGATGAAGGGACCGGCTCTTAGGTGGTGGAACACTGCATCTACCTATTTCACCACACAAGAGATTCCTAAGGATTGGCAACACTTCAAAGTAGCATTCTTGGAGAAGTATTTCCCTAATAGTGTGAGGACTCAGAAGGAGCGAGAATTCCAGAACTTCAAGCAAGGTGACATGTCTGTTTCTGAATATGCGGAGAAGGTCGAGGACTTGGCTGATTATTCCCGACAAGCTGTTTATGCTCCGGATGAACTATGGAAGATTGACCAGTTCATGATGGGTTTAAGGGCCGACATTGCTCATAGTGTATCCCAAAGAGAGTTCACTACTTATGCTGAATGTCTAAGACAATGCTATGTTGCTGAAAACAGTTTGAAAAGGGTTCAAGAAGAGAGGAACCAGAACAGGACTAATTTTAGGGAGCAAGGAAGATCTACTCAACACTTGAGGCCCCGTAATCCTCCACCAAAGATGAAGCAAGGCCACGGTGACCGATTCCCTCGACCTCCCTTTTGTGACAAGTGTAGGAGGAAGCACACTGGAAATTGTGAGATTTCTTCTATTAGATGTTATGAGTGTGGCGAGCAAGGTCACGTAATAAGGAAATTCCCAAAGAAGAGAGCTCCTGAAAAGACTGTAGGTCGTGTGTACGCCCTGGATGCAAGAAAGGCTAAAGGAAACAACAATCTCATTGCGGGTACGTGTTATGTTAACAACCAACCTTTGTGTGTTCTAGTCGATTGTGGAGCTACTCATTCTTTTGTCTCTACTGAGTGTGTTTACCGACTTGGTTTGGAAGTTATTCCATTAACCAAACCCATGATTATTTCTTCGGCGACGGATGATACTGTGGAAGCTCGACTGATTTGTAAAGACTGTTCAGTGTCTTTTAATGGTCGAGACTATCCAATTAATCTAATTTGCTTACCCCTCAAGAGGCTTGATGTTATTCTAGGGATGGATTGGTTGTCTCTTAATTCGGTGTATATTGGTTGCAAAGAGAAGGCCATATTCATTCCTGCAGATGAGACTTATTCCGATGATGCAATTACCAAGTTGATAGAAGGTACGATCAGCGCGGTTAATTACCTCTTTTCTCAAGAAAGATCCTTTCTTTTAGTTCTTTCTAAGGAACCTTCTGTAAGGGCAGAATTGCATGAGATTCCTGTGGTTTGCGAATTTCCTGAGGACATCACTTCTCTTCCTCCAGAAAGGGAAGCGGAATTCTCAATTGATCTTATTACTGGAACAACCCCAGTTTCCATCACTCCATATAGGATGTCTCCTATTGAACTCAGAGAACTGAAGAGCCAATTAGAAGAGCTTCTTGCTAAGCATTTTATCCAACCCAGTGTTTCTCCATGGGGAGCTCCTGTTCTTTTGGTAAAGAAGAAAGACGGAAGTATGCGCTTGTGCATCGATTATCGTCAGCTGAACAAAGTTACCATAAAGAAAAAATATCCATTACCACGGATTGATGACCTCATAGATCAGTTGAAAGGAGCCAGTGTGTTCTCGAAGATTGATCTTAGTTCAGGATACCATCAAATCCGAGTGAAGAGCTCAGATGTACCTAAGACTGCATTCAGGACCCGATATGGTCACTACGAGTTTTTAGTTATGCCATTTGGTGTAACTAATGCTCCGGCAGTTTTCATGGATTACATGAATCGAATTTTTCAACCATATCTGGACCAGTTTGTGGTGATTTTAATTGATGATATTCTTGTGTATTCTCGTACTCCCGAAGACCATGAAGAGCATCTGCGGATTGTGTTGTCTACTCTTCGAGAGAAGAAATTGTATGCCAAGTTCATTAAGTGTGAATTTTAGCTATCCGAAGTAAGTTTCCTCGGTCACGTCATCTCAGGAGGAGGCGTGGCAGTAGATCCTTCTAAAGTAGAAGCAGTGGTGAATTGGGATCGACCAAAGAGTGTGACTGAAGTCAGAAGCTTCCTAGGTTTGGCAGGTTATTATCGGAGATTTATTATGGGGTTTGCTAAGCTAGCCTTACCATTAACGAAGCTTACCCGTAAGGAAGTTGCTTTTGAATGGAATTCCGAATGTGAGCAGAGTTTTCAGAAGCTTAAGAAGAAGTTGACTACTACACCCGTGTTAGTGATTCCAGACCCAAACCGATCATATGAAGTGTTCTGTGATGCTTCTAAGAAAGGTTTAGGCAGAGTGTTGATGCAAGATGGTCAGGTGGTAGCGTATGCATCTCGGCAGTTGAGATCTCATGAAGAGAATTACCCGACCCATGATCTTGAGCTTGCTGCAATAGTTTTTGCACTCAAAGTGGGGCGACATTACCTGTATGGCGTTCACTTTGAGATGTTCAGTGATCATAAAAGCTTAAGATACCTTTTCGACCAGAAGGAGTTGAATATGCGACAAAGGAGATGGATGGAATATCTTAAAGATTATGACTTTGAATTGAAGTACCATCCAGGAAAGGCTAATAAAGTGGAAGATGCCTTGAGTAGGAAGGAATTTCAAGTTTCGGAGTTGATGATGTTAGAACATGGATTATTGGAAAGGTTTCGGAATCTTAACCTCCAGTTTGAATGGACGCCCAATGGCGTGTTGATTAGTAACTTGAGCATCTAGAATGAACTGCGAGAAAGAATTCGGATATCACAAGAACGTGATGAACAATTGCAAGCGAGCATAAGCATGTTTGATTTCGTTAGAGCACCTGATGGAGTAATCTTGTTTAAGCAAATAATGTGCATACCGGATGATTCTGAGTTTAAGCGTTTGATTCTTGATGAAGCACACAAGAGTAGATTTTCTATTCATCCTGGATCGACCAAAATGTATCAAGACTTGAGGAAAGACTTTTGGTGGCCAGGAATGAAGAAGGAGATTGCAGAGTATGTATCACAATGTTCCATTTGTCAACAAGTTAAGATTGAACATCAGAGGCCAGGAGGAATGTTACAACCACTGGAGATACCAACGTGGAAATGGGATTCCATCTCCATGGATTTCATTGTGGGATTACCTCGTACTCGAGGCGAGTATGATTCTATATGGGTAATAGTGGACAGGTTGACAAAGTCTGCTCACTTTTTACCTGTAAAGACAACTCACAAGGTGATTCATCTTGCAAGGCTTTTCATAGCGGAGATTGTACGGTTGCATGGTGTGCCATCTAGTATAGTGTCCGATCGTGATCCAAAGTTCACTTCGAGATTTTGGAAGATGTTTCATAAGGAATTGGGGACTAGACTAGATATGAGTACATCTAACCATCCTCAATCCGATGGACAGACGGAGAGGACAATCCAGACGATAGAAGATATGTTGAGAGCCTGCATTTTAGAAGAAGGTGGGAGTTGGAAGGATCATTTGCCGTTGGTAGAGTTCGGGTATAATAACAGTTACCATGCTAGTTTGGGTATGGCTCCCTATGAGGCTCTGTACGGGAGAAAATGTCGATCACCACTATGTTGGGCCGAAGTAGGGGAGAAGAGTATTCTTGGACCGGAGATCATACAAGGAACTACCGAGAAAGTCAAGATGATCCAGAATAATCTCAAGAAAGCCCAAGACCGACAAAAGAATTATGCGGACAAGCGCAGGAGACCTTTAGAATTTGAAGTTGGTGATCATGTGTATTTGAAGGTCACTCCAAGATTGAGGTTGGGAGGACCGTTCAAAACGCGAAAGCTCAGTCCGAGGTATGTGGGACCATATCAGATTATGAGCCGGGTAGGTGAAGTGGCTTATCAGTTAGCATTACCACCTTCACTATCCGGGCTGCATGACGTATTCCACGTATCTCAGCTCCGAAAGTTCGTGCCCGATACTTTTCATCCTATTCTTCCGGATCCTGTTGAAGTAGAACCAGATCTTTCCTATGATCCTCAACCTTGCCGTATCTTGGAGCATGCTAGCAAGTCTCTACGGAGTAAGGAGATACCTATCGTGAAAGTGATGTGGGATGAGGCGCGTCCTGAGGAAGCTACGTGGGAACTTGAGTCAGAGATGCGGGAATCCTATCCTCACTTGTTTTGGTAAGTTTTTGAATTCGAGGACGAATTCTAATTAAGGGGGGGAGAATGTAATACCCGGTATTATATTTATTCGATCACTATTGTTACCAATGTGATTGGTATAAAAGAAGATGGATAAATATGATACACATTCTTACTAATAGGTTTATCATATAGAATTATGCTAATTAGTAAGAATGAGGGCAAATTAGACATTTCCCCACTTAAATTAGAGTTAAGGCTTGTTTGGTCACCTCATTCCCTTCCTTAATTAAAACAGAATTTTGTGAGGGAGAGAAAGAAGAAAGGAAGCGTGGAAAGAAGAGGAAGAGAAGAGAAGAGTTCCAACTTGGTCCAAGCCCTACTTGCATGCAGCAGATTCTGTCCCAAACCTTGCTTCTATCATCATCTCCATCTTGCTTTCAGCTCTATCACCATCTTCTTCATCTCTAAGGTGAGTCCTTAGATAGAAACTAGGGGTTTGCATGTTGGGGTTTCCATTTGGGGTTTAGGGATTGTGAGCAATTATGAATCATGATGCTAACTATGTTATTCTGCTATAATCCTTGCATGCTGATGTTCTTAAATGTATTTGTATGATGCAATTTCGTTGGGACTGTTTTGCAAGTGTAGGGAATCAATTATAGGGTGTTTGGAACTGGATTAGAGCTTTTAAAACGCAGAAAATTGATTCTGCTACAGGGTATTCGGTTACGGGTCTTTGGGTAACCGATTACTCTGTTAAAAATGTAATTTTGGACTGTTTTTAGTGCCAGTAATCGGTTACTGAGTTTGGGTAACGGATTACCCTGGGCGCAGAGGGAAAAAAAATCAGCAAACTTCGGAAATTCGTAACTTTTGCATCGTAAGTCCGTTACGCGCAAACTTCATATCGTTGGAAAGCTAGCGACGTGTACTTTCTAATAAAATTGGTCCCCAAACCAGAATTCTAGATTTAATTATATTTGAACCCCACTTAGTGTGTCGTGTCGAGTGAAATTGAATGTTGCTATTTCCCCTGAGAACAGTTTCGTTCCGAAAAGGGAACCGAATGTCTCCTTAGTCATGTGAGACTTGTTTAATTAGTATTTAAACATGATAATGTCATATATGATCATGGATGTGATAATTTTAATATGTGAATTATGCATGATTAGAATGAATTAATCTCATTGCACTTAATTGCTACATTATGTTTACATGTGAATGCTATATTGTGATGAGACATGAATATATTGTTAGTGCCCGTTGTTTCGGTTAAACAAATGGGATTGTGTGCTTGCGTATTTTGGCGCTTGATATGTGTGTGTGCTGAGTCGAAGTAGACCAGGTACTAAGTTACGATTCGGGATCCTAGAGGCACATACCTGAACTACTGTTGCAGTGTGCTTGTGAGGGTCTGGAGGCATTTTACTCACTTGCTGTGTACACACTCGCGTGCTCGGTATGATGGTGTTATGCGGCTAAGTAAGCCTACGCATAACAGGTAAACCATCTCTAGTGATGCCAAGTAGGCTATATCATTAGGTTCCTACCCGGATGGGCTCATGCGTCGAGACAGCGTGTTGCACTTGCCGTTAACACCACGTGCGTACAGATGGTTAATGGGACGGTGTCTCCTCTTAGGCAAGGTCACCTTGCAGCCATGTAGGCTTGTGCGAACCCATTTAATCACTCTTGCAGGGTGCTTGTGCAAGTCTCTTGACAAATAGGCATGGGTGAACCCACCGAGGGTGTGTTAGTAACTTAGTAGTGGTATTAACGTACTTCTGGATTCCCCGTTTATGGACGCGGGTTTTGCATACTTGGTTGCTTATATAATTGTATATTTGCATTATTCATCCAATGGCGGATGAATTGTTTTATTTGCTCCGTATTTGTACCGGAAGTGAGGAAAACCCCGAATCAATGGTGGATTCGTCTCTTTTTGTATGTTCCCTATAGATCCGAGCGGACTAATAGGATAGGCGGACTCACTGAGATTTAGCAATCTCATCCCATTCCAATTATATTTTTTTCAGGTGGTTTGAGACAAGATCGTGGTAAGGGAAAGATGGATTAGATCTTTTGGCGATGCTTGGATGTTTCTTTTAGTTTCTTATCGTGCTTACTAGTTCTTGTATTTTGGATATGTACTCTTATGATGTACTTATATTTTGGCCATGATACATTCGGCTTATGTATTCGTGTACTTCTATTTCCGCTGCAAACATTATGTAATTGTTGTCTTATGAACCATATTTAATACTTTATGCATATTATTCTAGACATATATGTGTGGGGTGTTACACATTTTTTATGCATATATTATTTTTGAAGTCCTTTGAAGATCGTAAAAAATTAAGTAAATAAATTAAATCAAACAAATATTTCTCTAAAATATTTTGGTTAAATACATATATTTACATGGGTTTTCATTTTTCACATAATTTTCAAATAGTAAAAATAAATATGTAGCAACAATATAAATTTTCTTTCTTCTTTTCATTCACTAAAAAATTTTTACATTCAAATTAATTAATGTAAAGAAGAGAAAAATGCAGAAATAAATAGCATAATAATATATTTATTCTCAAGAAAGTTATTGCAAAATAATATAACTAAAGTATTTACATAACTAATATAACATAGTAAAGTTGAGTCTTAAACATGTCACATAAATAAAAGAACAATTAGCATATAGGTACCTTGTGAACTTTGTTTGAATAAAAGGATAAAGATCTACAATAAAAAAATACAAAATAAAGTAGAGTTAAAATATATATAATTGTTATAAGAAAGTAAGTGGAGTCACCTACAATATAAAACAAATCATAGTTAAAACTTAGTGAGAATAAGAAAAATAATCGAAAGTATCAATTGTTTGAAGAGAATGATGAAGACTTAGCCAAAATATATATAGTATAAATATGTCAAATTCATTCACCAAATACGCATTCATATATATAACATACAATAATGGTTACTAAAAACAAAATAAATCTTATTAAAAATTGTAACTCCAAATTTTACTAATTAAAACTTATTGTTCGTTAATATTATTTTAATTGAGATTAAAAACTGTAACTTACCGTTTAACTAATTATAATTTATCATTAATTAATATTATTGTAAGTGAGTGATAAAGAATGAAAAATATTATAATTTATCATTAATTAATATTATTGTAAGTGAGTAATTTATTTTTTAAACATAGAAATTTGTAAAATAGATGAAAAAAAAAGAATGAAAAATATGAAAAAAACTATATATTTAAAAAGAATAAAAATTATTATTCATATAAAATTGATATTTGTCTTAAATGATTATATTTAAAAAATAATTTTGTAACTATAATAATTTTTTAATGTTACAAATAGTGAATATTTGTAGAATATATTTTATTTCTATATAAAAATTAATATTCCAAAGTAAGGGAAAAATAATAATTGATAGGATTTTTATTTTTAATTAATTTTGATTATCATAATGATTTATGAAATTTTTTGTATAATAACACTTCATAAATGTTGTAACAGATAATTTTGATATATAAACGTTTTTATTAATATAATTGATGAGTTAAAGGTTTAATTTTATTTAGAAAATGAGTGGTTAAGGTTAAGTTGAAAAATAATATAAAATATTTTAATTTAATTAAATTTAGTATATATCTAAAGTAATTATAATCAATATGAGAATAAATAATGATTTACAAAATTTCTTTTTATTTTCATAATGATTATTAAAATTTTAGTACAATCAAACTCAATAATTATTATAACTGATGATTTTTATATTTAAATATTGTAAATTTTTTTATTAATTTTTATTATAATAAAAATTTGTGTAACTCATTTAGAAAACACATTTTTTTAAAACGATACTTTTATTTCATCTTTATTTTGAGAAGTAAGTTATTTTTTAAACATAAGTTTTTTTAAATAAATGAAAAATAAAAGAAGAAAAATAGAAAAATAAAATTAGAATTTAGCATGAACTAATTTAAGATTATCTATTTTATCGTAAAAATTGATTATCTAAAATATATTTAAAATTTACTTTTATATTTTTTAAACTTGAAATATAGGCTAGATTTCAAGATTTTATAAGTTTGAAAGATTTTTTTAATAATGACTTTTATTTGGATATTTTTAATAGTGGTAATTGAATATTATATTATTAGTATTACTATTCTTATTATTATTATTATTATTTTATATTAACTAGAAGTAGATTATTATTATTATTATTATTATTATTATTATTATTATTATTAACTAAATATTATATTATTATTAATAATAGTGGTGGTTTAATTTTATTATATTATTATTATTTATTTTAATATAGAGTTTGTAATTAGAATACTTACCAAGATGACATGTGGCTAGGGTTGTCATCATGACTTCCTTACATTTATATTAAGTAGATGGGGAGAATAACCGGCGTGACTTTTACAGAAAATTTGAAAGGAAATAAAAATGAAGTTGAAACCACTAGCCATAGCCTGATACTGAAGAAAATGTGTAAACATGGTGGTGCGTTTAAGTGAGAGAGAAGTTTTCTATAAATTTTATCAAAAATCTCACTTCACAAATTCGTAAATATATTTATTAAAAGAAATTATTCATATTTTGTGTTTTAGCCATTTATATCATGAAAGGATGCAAATTAGTTGGTAATTTTATGTTACATATTTTTTTAATAAAGAGAGGGTCAAACACTGTAGTGATTTAAAGAGAGGTCGGGCTTTATAAATGATACAATTTTACATTTTGTTACATTCACATAGTAAAATAAATGGCTATAGTTTCCATGTTTGTTTCTGTTATGATTAATGTATTTATTTTGATATTTCTCTTTGCACCAATCATTGAAGGTAAACTATTTAATATTTTTTATAAATTACATTCTTTAATTCGTACAAAATATTTTATCAAATATTATTTAAGTTATTTAATTCTCTTTTTTACAGCACCTGTGGGTTTGAAATGTTTGACAGATGCTGATTGTTTACGTGTTCATTGTAAGAAATCATATTTGATAAAATTTGTATTAATAGAGTATGTAGACGTGTTCATATTTAAAATTTGTATTCATGATGATGTTTAATATTTGTGTTTTCAGTTGGTTAGTAATTTTTCTGTTTGAGCTAGATTGCTCTTCTTTTTGTAAGCGGGTTCGAGTACCTTATCAAGTGTAGCTCAATGATGAAGAGAATTGAGCTTTTAGCCATGGAAACATCAAAAAAGGGGAGAAGAAGAAGATTGAATCTAACAGAAATGTAACTGTATTCTGTTAGTTTGTTACATCAAAGACTCATCAAAAAAAGAATACAAATGTCAGCCTTCTATTTATTTACATGAGAACCTTATCTTCTAGCACTAAAAGACTATACTACCCTTAATACTCCCCCTCAAGTGGGAAGGTATATATCCAGCATTTCCCACTTGGAAGTTAGATACTCATACAAGGGTCTTGACAGAGCTTTGGTAAGAGGATCCGCCAGTTGTTGCGAAGACTTGACATGAACAAGTTTGAGGAACTGAGATTGCACATGCTGTCGTATAAAGTGACAATCGATGTCAACATGTTTTGAGCGTTCATGACTTAACGGATTCGAAGCTAATTGAATGGCAGACTGGCTGTCACAAAACACCATAACAGATTGTAAATTAACTTCAAATGTTCTTAACAGCTGCTTGATCCACAGTAATTCAGAAGTGAGAGAGGCAAGGGAACGATACTCCGCTTCTGCTGAAGAGCGAGCCACAGTTGGTTGCTTCTTAGATTTCCACGCTATTAAGGCTTCTCCTAAGAATATGCAAAAACCAGAGGTAGATTTCCGCGACACCTTGCAGCTGCCCCAATCCGCATCTGCAAATGCAGTAAGTCTGAGGGATGACTTGGCTGGAAAGAAAAGACCTTTACCTGGTGTGCCTTTCAAGTACTGCAATACATGGTGTACAGCTGCTAAGTGAGTGGTGCGGGGATGTTGCATGAACTGACTCAACCTATTTACAGCAAATGTGATGTCTGGCCTCGAAATGGTGAGATACATGAGCTTCCCAATTAATCTTCTATAGCCAGAAATATCATCCAATAGTTCACCATCTGTATTGTTGAAGGAAATTGAGGCATCAAGCGGAACATTGGCAGGTTTAGATGTCGTGTATCCAGTATCTTGAAGTAGTTGCATTGTATACTTTCTTTGACAAAGATGTATACCTCTTTTAGACTTAGCAATCTCTAATCCCAGGAAATAATTCAAGTCCCCCAAAACCTTTAACTTGAAATGTTGTTTCAGCATATCTTCAACTTGTTTTAACCTCTGTATATTGGGACCTGCAAGAACAATGTCATCTACATATACAAGTAGAATGACAAGATTTGAACCAGTTCCACTAAAGAACAATGAATGGTCAGCTGGTGACTGTTCAAAACCTAATGATATGAGTGTGGAACTGAACTTTTGGTACCATTGTCGAGAAGCCTGCCTTAAGCCATATAATGACTTGTTAAGTTTACAAACCAAGTTCCCCCCCTGAATAGGATAACCCTGAGGCAATTTCATGTACACTTCCTCATCAAGATCTCCATTAAGGAAAGCGTTGTTAATGTCCAACTGAATAAACTTCCACTGTTTTTGAGCTGCAATAGACAGAAGTATTCTAACAGTTGTTAACTTTGCTACAGGAGAAAAAGTGTCGAGAAAATCCACTCCAGGCTGTTGTGTGAACCCCTGAGCTACTAGGCGTGCCTTATACCTATCAAGTGATCCATCAGCTCTGTATTTTACCTTATATATCCACCTGCACCCAACAACTCTTTTACCTTGAGGTAGAGATGCAACCGACCAAGTGTTGTTAGCTTCCAAAGCAGCTATTTCCTCTGCCATGGCATGTCTCCATTTAGGGTCTGACACAACTTGATGAAAGTAGGAGGGTTCATATATTGTGGATATCTGGTTTATGTAATCTTTGTACGAAGGTGTAAGTTTGTCATATGACAAGTGAGCTTGAATGGGGTATTTAACATGGCATTGGTAGTCTTGTAAATAAGATGGAGGTCGATGGTTTCTATTGGATCTTCTATGGTTTTGAGTTTGTGCAGCTGATACAGGCACATTTGCAACAGGTAAATCATTGTTATCATGTTGATGTTCTTCATGAACTTGAGGTGTGGCAGGTGGTGTGATAGGAAGGTTATGAAGAACCAACGGATTTTGGTCAATTTGAGTGGAGTGTTCATGTATAGTGTTAGGCAAAACTGTGTCAGGAAATAGATTAGGCAAAAAAGTATCATCTTGAAGTGTGTGGAAAGGGAATATAGACTCATGGAAAATCACATCTCTTGTGATGATGATCTTTTTTGTTTCAAGCACTAAAAGCTTATAACCTTTTGTGCCTGGTGGATATCCAAGGAGGATGCATGGTAAGGCGCGAGGAGTAAATTTATTTCTATGTGCAGGAATCATAGACGCAAAGCACAAACAACCAAACACTCTTAAAGAGGCATAGTCAGGTAGCTTACCATGTAATAGCTCATAGGGAGACTTGTTACTTAAGCCAGGAGAAGGTGTCCTATTTATTAGGAAAGCACTTGTGGTCACACAATCACCCCAAAACTGGATAGGAACCTTTGATTGAAACAGCAAAGCTCTTGCCACATTGAGTAGATGCTGATGTTTCCTCTCCACTACAGAGTTCTGTTGTGGTCTATGAGGACAAGATAATTGATGTAGAACTCCTTCTGTTTGTAGGAACTCAGTTAACTGCAACTCTTTGGCATTGTCACTGCGAATTGCCTTAATACAAGCATTAAATTGAATCTTAACATATTTAAAGAACAATTTAATCAACAAGGTTGCTTCAGATTTATGTTTCATCAAGTGAATCCAAGTATACCTTGTGTTGTCATCCACAATGGTTAAAAAGTAATGTGAGCCATTATATGTAGGTCTTTTAAATGGTCCCCACACATCACAATGTATTAGATCAAAAGCTAAAGCAGCATGATTATTATTGGAATTAAAAGATAAACGATGCAATTTTGCAAGAGGACAAACATTACAGAGCTCTGTATAAGCTGTATCTGAAGGAAACAATTCAGGAATGACATTTTGAATAGTTTTCAACACTTGATTAGATAAATGACCTAATCTAGCATGCCATGTTGAAATGGAAACATTGCTAACGGAATTACAGTTTTGTACACCTAACAAAGGTTTATTATTAAAAGCACTAAAAGATGATGTAGACTCCACTTTGAGGAAGTACAGGTTATGACTTTGATCACCCTTTCCAATCACCCTCCCCTTGTGAATGTCCTGGATAATGAATCCATTATCAGAAAACAGAATGGATAAATTTGAATGCTGTACCAGGTGACTAACAGATAACAGGTTTATATTGAATTGAGGAATGTACAACACATTATGTAATGTCAAGTTGTTTCCTAAATTGACTGTGCCTATGGCAGTTACACAAACTTTGGTGTTATTAGGTAAGGACACATATTTGTTAGACAGAGATTTGTAAGAGCTGAACAAATTTAGAGTATGAACAATGTGAGATGTGGCTCCTGAATCTACAATCCCAACATGTTCTGAAGGGTAATTATTGTGATGTGATGAGGAAAATACCATACCTACTGAAGCACATGATGAAGAGGCTTCTCCAAGAGTAGATTGTCTTTCCATTTGTCCTTGAATGTAAGCAATGAGTTGTTGATATTGCTTTGTGTTCAAAGGTGCTGCATCATCCAAGATCTCTGTATTAACAGCATTAGCAGCAGATGGTGTAGACGATATAACCTTGTTTTTTCGATATCCAGGTGGATATCCATGTAACTTGAAGCATTTGTCTTTGATGTGTCCAAGAATCCCACAGTGAGAGCATATAGGCCTATCCTTCTTTCCAATCTTGGACTTAGTACCATGAGAATCATTGACAGCATAAGCTAAAGCTTCAGTATTATCACTGGCAATGGAATTAATCACCCTTTGTTTCTCTTCTTGAATTACAAGCGAAAACACACGAGGAACAGACGGTAAAGGATCCATAAGAAGAATTTGGCTTCGAATGGAATTGAAACTCTCATTCAGACCTAGCAAGAATGTTAAAACGTATTCACGATTGATGTGTTCAATCAAGGGATTAACACCTCCACACACACAATTGTGAATCGGACGAAATTCAGCTAGCTCTTCCCAAAGACCCTTGAGCTTAGAATAATAGGCACCAACTGAGAGTGTACCTTGAGTGCAGGTGATGAAGTCTTTGCGAAGCTGAAACAGACGCGGTCCGTTGTTCTGCAGAAATCGTTCTTGAAGATCATTCCAAATTGCTGCTGCATTGGATGCATAGATCACACTCGCCGTGAGTTCTTTAGACACAGAATTCAAAAGCCAAGATGCAACGACATTGTCGTTGCGTTGCCAGATAGGAAATTGAAGATCATCATCTGGAGGTTGCGGAATCGATCCATCCACAAATCCAACTTTGTTCTTTGCACGAAGAGCTATGAACATCGCGCGACGCCATGACGGATAATTGTCTTCCGTCAAGAGATGCGATACCAGAACAAGGCCAGGATGATCCGAGTGATGGATGAAAAACGGATTCTGCTGTTGATCTTCCATGATGATGAAAGAAACGAAACAAATCTTGATGAAACAGGAAATGCGGAAGCTAGAATACAAATCTTGGAATGAGATTTGATTCAAAAATCTACTGATACCATATCAAGTGTAGCTCAATGATGAAGAGAATTGAGCTTTTAGCCATGGAAACATCAAAAAAGGGGAGAAGAAGAAGATTGAATCTAACAGAAATGTAACTGTATTCTGTTAGTTTGTTTCATCAAAGACTCATCAAAAAAAGAATACAAATGTCAGCCTTCTATTTATTTACATGAGAACCTTATCTTCTAGCACTAAAAGACTATACTACCCTTAATATACCTTAGTACTCTTTTTTATATATCCCTTGCTTATAAAAAAGAAAATTGTGTTTCCATTCAATAATTTGAATTTTTTTTGTTTTTCTTGTTTCATGGCAATAAAATGGAGTAAGATAGAAAATAATATCAATTAGGCTGTATAAAAAATAATAATTTAATTAAGAGTATCATTTTATGTCCATGTCATAATATTGGTATACTGATTATCTTTCTCATCATTTAATATATAATTCTCTTACATTATTACTATTATTATTATTATTATTATTATTATTATTATTATTATGATTAATATTATTATTATTATTATTATTATTATTATTATTATTATTATTATTATTATTTATCATACTTTTGAACATATAGTTATAAGTATACTTCTCTTTTAAGTAGATTAAAAAACAACGTCACTATAGAAATATTAAAATTAACTACAATAAATAATTGTGTGACTAAAATTTTTTCATCTCAATGTAAAATTTGTATAACTAATGTAAATATAATTAACTAATATTCTCATTTATCATGAGAATTTGATATGATTTAAATTGAATACAAATTCTTAAAACTTATTTTCTCTTCAGAGAACAAGTAAAAGGTTCAAACCCTCCAAGTACAAAGTAACTGAATGTGAATGAAGAAAAGATATATGAGATGCAAATTACTAAAAAAAAATTCTACCTGCTCAGAGAAGGATGCTTAGGCTTTACAAGGTTTTCAATCTTAGGATATTCAATCCACATCAATAAAAAATTTCAAAAATATATTGTCATGATATTCAATCAGGATATTGATTAACATGTAACTTTATACCAAGTTAATGTTCTACCTAAAAGATTATACCCTAACTCAAAAAACACTAATCATATAGTCTGGTTCTTAACCGTTCATATCGTCGTCATTCGTGGAGTTGTGCAATGTCCTTGTGATAATGGACTGAAGGTAGTGCGCTGAGAGAATGTTGTGAGAGTGGAGTAAGGTTGTACGATGAAGAAAGTGGAGCTGTGTGATGTGCGATGAGATAATGGAGATAGGCAATGGAGATTTTAGGTTTGCGAGAAAAATAGGTGTTACAGTGAGAGTACAAATTAATTCATTTCCACAATATTCACTTAAGAAAATTTATATTCTTTATTCACATAATTAGTTATTAGGATTAATATTTTGGGTTATAAAAAATAATTTTTTAAGTCTATCTAACTTTACACCGATCGTAAATTTAAATGGGGTAATTGAAATTTGATTCTAATAATATTTTTAATTTAGACCTGTTTTTAAAAAACAGGGTGTCTATTGTGAAGTGCTAATACTCGATATGAGACTTTAATTACAAAATTGCAGCTGTATTCCTTATTTACGCACATTTTTATTATAATAGATGTAAATTTTAAAACTATATTCTTCTTTTTGAACTAGTGAAAAATATCCTTAAAGTGGCATGTTAATATACTTTTTAAAAATAACACTTCAATAATTCGTAAATATATTTTTTAAAAATATTATTCATACTTTGTGTTTTATCCATTCATATCATGAAAGGTTGCAAATTAGTTAGTTCTAATATGTGACATTTTTATTTAGAGTGCTAAAGGGACAAACACCCTACAGTGGTGTAAGGAGAGGTCGGGCTGTATAAATTATAAAATCATAGAATAATTTGTTACACCCACTATAATATTTGTTGTCTTTAGTAATACTTGAAAATTGTTGTTTAAGAGAATAGGGTACCTTTATTGAGTGTCTTTTATATCGGCGTTGCCTATTGTTTAAGCTAAGGCAACACTCTTTTCTTTGGGCGCACTATTTATAAGCGTTGCCTAACGATTTTATGTGACATTTAAGACAACACTTTTAAAGGATTGCTATAGGAACAATCAATAAACGTCCTCTATAATTCACCACCATATAAGACAATTTCATTATAAATATTTTGATATAGAAAATTTGTTTTCAAGATATTTTTTAATAATTATTATATATAAACATTTTTTTTTATATTTTACAACTACTTATTATGTAATATAATAATCAATCAGTATCAAACAAAAAATTTATAACAAAAGTTGTGTTAACAAAGTTAAATTCAAATAATAATTCAAATACATATTTATAAGTAAAAATAATAAAATATATAATTGTTTGAAAATTGAATGCTTAATAAAAGCCTACGAAAAAGCATATACCAATGAAAATCATCTATCCGACTCTTGAAAAATTCATCACCAACACTGTCCTCTTGAGATTCATCATTTAGGTTTTTCTTTGAAAATAGTTAATCCTCAACTATCATCATTTTCATCTTCTTCAATGATATTATTCTACATAAAAAGAATAAAAACATAATATCACTAGTACAAAAATGTTAATTTACACCCGTTTTTTATTAAATTTACACCCATTATTTTTAATAAAAATCGGGTGTATATCCACAGGGTGAGAAATGTCTAACGCATTTACACCCGTTTAAAACGGATGTAAAACGGGTGTAAATATGTTCGTAATTACTCCCTATTTTAAGATTATCGGGTGTAAATATGTTGTACGTTACACCCTATTTTAACAAAAATCGGGTGTAATTGGGCGTAATTACGTTTTTAATTACACCCTATTTTAATAAAAATCGGGTGTAATTACGTTTTTAATTACACCCTGTTTTAATAAAAATCGGGTGTAATTGGACGTAATTACGTTTTTAATTACACCCTATTTTAATAAAAATCGGGTGTAATTGAGCGTAACTACGTTTTAATTACACCCTGTTTTAATAAAAATCGGGTGTAATTGGGCGTAACTACGTTTTAATTACACCCTATTTTAATAAAAATTGGGTGTAATTGGGCGTAATTACGTTTTAATTACACCCCGTTTTAATTAAAATCAGGTGTAGATACCTTTTTAATTACACTCTATTTTAATAAAAATCGGGTGTAAATACGTCATTTATGAATGAACAATTATATTATATTTAAATCTATTTACACCCTATTTCATATACACCATTTAGTTATATTTCATTTTCAGTCATAATATTGCAAATACTATAAAATCATACACATAAAAATCATATTTTAACTAAGTCAAAATATTTTTAATATTAACCAAAAAGTATACAAAATCATGTGCATTCATAATATTTCAAGTACTATAAAATCATACACATAAAAATTATATTTTAACCAACCGCATTCTTCATATATAATTTTACGCCATACTTGACGGTTAGCTTCGGTGTTCTCTAGTCCAATTGAATCCAACCGCTTTCCACATGTAGCATTGGATTCATCCATGGCCAAAATACCACGCCCTGGAGAAGCAATTGTTTTCCACAATTCGATCCGGAGGAAGACCTTCTACATTCGTATACACCGACTTCATCTTCTCAAGCAAAGTCTACAAAATTATTCATTATATAGCAATTCAGAAGAGCCTTCACAAAAAACCAACAAAAATAATTGAAGTAGGAATAAGAGCTTACCTTGACAAAAAACCATATAATGAAAGAAAAAAATAATTGAAGTAGGAATAAGAGCTTACCTTGACAATGTTAGGCAGACCAACAAAAATCCACGGGCCCTCACTGATCAAAGAGGTAGCTTTAGCACCAAGATTCGTCAAATTAGTACATTGACCAGTAACACAGTCCCATGTCCGAAGTGTCAATCTAAAGACATGCATTTGAACTACGTGCTAATAGACAAACACGTTTAACTATTTTATGGATGACAGTATTCTGCTCCTCTCGCCTTCATAAACCACTGATATACTTGGAAAAATTAAAAAATTTACATTACATGAAATGTCTATTAACTAATCCAAGCTGTCAGTCAATTTATAAGATTGCCATCAAAAGAAAAATAAAGTGTGAATCACCTTGTAGGACATAGGTCTATAGCTCATTTTCCTTTTGTTTAAGGGTTTGGTTTATAGATCTATTAGCATGGTACTGACCTGATGATCAATGAATTCAACTTCTAGATGTGAACTAATGTGTGGAGAAAAAAGCAACTCAAAGAGACCCGACGAATAAGACTGAATACTTTGAAAGGGCATAAGTGAGTGAAGATAAGACAAGCTTAAAGATATGTGAAGGATGACATCTACTCTGAGTCAAACTGATGTGAACAAGAACGGAAACTTTGAAGAAGGGTAAGGGATGGGTTTGGATTTGTTGAGGTTCCAACAATGCTATATTTGTCTTTTTCCTACAGGACATATTCAACACTTATCATTAAAAGAACTAAAACAACGAGCATAGAAAATTCAGTTCCTATTGGATTTTCGTTCTCTAGCTGGCATCAATTACCTCATTTCAGCCTCAGAATCTGAAGAACAAAGTGAATTCTCATCTAAAGAAAATTGAGTTTCAGGGGCTGAGATTTAATAAACTAGTGATGTCCGATATTTTGAAGGCTTGGGAGGATCTAATGCTGGAATTGATGCTCATAAATTCAATAGACATATCCCTTTCCGACTACACTGGCTGCAGGAATCAGTGGAAAAGAATAAGGAAATGATGAAATGCTCATCAAATGCATATGCTATGCGTATGCATTAACACAATAATAACATACTGAATGGTCATTTGACGGAAGAGAAGACCGAGAATGGCGAGGGAGCAAAGTAGAACAATGAAGACATCAGAGAAAAGAGAGACGATGAAGTTGAAGAACTTGATTGAGACAGCAAAAATACATGCAAACAGCACTCCAGTCCAGAAGATATAAGATATGAAACACTTTCTTACCTCATCGAAAGCTTCGAATATGTCGATACTTGGTTGATGAATGGTGCAAACAACAGTTCTTCCTGTGTCAACTGTGTTCCTAACGGTTCGCATAACAATTGCAGCAGCTCTAGCATCTAATCCAGATGTAGGCTCGTCCATGAAAATTATCGACGGATTGGCCACTAATTCAACTGCAATAGTTAGCCTATTGCATTGTTAGGTTGAAACACCGTTTACGCCAGGCAAACCAACCAAAGAGTTTCTCAATGGATTCAGCTCCACTAGTTCCATTACTTCCTCAATGAACATCTGCAACAATTTATCAAATATTTCGATTAATGAATCAAGTAATAAAGTAAAATCGCAAAGTGAGCTTTAAATACTAACCTTCCTTGTATTATAAGTCACTTTTGATGGTAAACGAAGCCAAGCCAAGTAGAGCAATGACTCGTGGACTGTAACATGAGGAGAATGGATATCATTCTGCTCGCAATAACCAGAGATTCGAGCAAACGTTTCTTATCTTTTAGGGTATCCAGAAATTTTTATGCTCCCGTCGATGTAACCACCGGTTTTCCTACCGGCCAAAACATCCATTAAAGTAGTTTTTCCAGCTCCACTAACTCCCATCAATGCTGTGAGAACACCAGGCCTAAATGCACCACTAACACCCTTCAAAAGCACCAACCTATCCTCTATTACCCCTTGAACCTTCATTTCCTGCCAATTAGAATCTCAAGAGTCAAGGTTGTTGACCGAAAACATTGATTGAAAACTGAGTCTTAGATTTTAACAAACTTTGAAATTTACTTACCTGAGGCATGTCGACAGAATACACAACTTGGTAAAAGGTTATAGAATGTGGCTCGAAAGGAAGAACCATTCCTCGTTTCTGTCTGCGGCTAGAGTCCACGCCATTATAAGATTGTCCCGAGCTCGCTGCATAACAATCGCAAATTTGTTAAGATTCTAAAATTAAAATAAATAAAAATATATATAATTCAAATAATAATCAATCAGTATCAAACAAAAAATTTATAACAAAAGTTGTGTTAACAAAGTTAAATTCAAATAATAATTCAAATACATATTTATAAGTAAAAATAATAAAATATATAATTGTTTGAAAATTGAATGCTTAATAAAAGCCTACGAAAAAGCATATACCAATGAAAATCATCTATCCGACTCTTGAAAAATTCATCACCAACACTGTCCTCTTGAGATTCATCATTTAGGTTTTTCTTTGAAAATAGTTAATCCTCAACTATCATCATTTTCATCTTCTTCAATGATATTATTCTACATAAAAAGAATAAAAACATAATATACAAGTCATAAATAGTGTTGGTTTAAACCACAATTAAGAAATCCTCAAGAGTCAAATCCTACACATCAAAACCAAGACAACAAAAATAAAATAAAAACCGAAAAATGAACAACAAACAAGAAAATTAGAAAAATAGTTTCAATTTTCCTTCTTAATATCATCATCACTACTAGCCCCTATTTTTAAGAAAATTAACTCAACCCTATTTTAGAAATTGTTTATACAACTTTCCTAGTAATGCAAAACAAGAACAAAAACAAAAATAAACAAACCTGATTCACATATACTAACAAGATAAATTTTCCATAAACTTAGCTTCAAAATGTGAAAAATAATGGTGTATTGTAATATAACTAAAAGCAAAAATGTTTTCACAATTCATAAAAAACAAAAACAAACAAAAAACATGAAAGTATCACTATAGCATATGAAATACTCTACATTCAATATTTTCTATTTAGACTAAGGCATTTTTTGGATTCAAAAAACTTAAGTAATTAATAAAGAGAGAAGTTATATATGTAATAAAATGTTATGGTAAGTCCTAGTACAATACTGTAAGTACAAGCCTACATTCATCAAGAAGTTTTCGATTCATGGCAAACATCATAAGTGAGCAAATACCCAAAGCACGAGTGAGTAACTCAAAGAAAAGTAGGATTTTGGCTATCTAAGACACTTTAGGTCGACCCACCACATGCCCAGGTCGACCTACAAAGCTTCATTTACTAAGCATAAGGATTTGGTTCAGATAGGTCGACCCAGCTAATCCTTAGGTCGACTCAAACTGAAGCAAATAAAGAAAATTCACTTATGTTCCATTTAGGTCGACTCAACCAAGTGTCCAGGTCGACCTAAACTGAAGAAAAATCATAAGAACCATATCCAACTGATCTTAGGTCGACCCAAAGCCCCAACAGGTCGACCCAACTGGCAACAATCATGACTTTGTTGAATCTGCTCCATTTAGGTCGACCTAGTCAATGAAGTAGGTCGACCCATCTCCTCAAAACTTGAAAATTTATGTGTTTGCTCTGCATTAATTGCTTCAGCACCTATATATATATATATATATATATATATATATATCTTTTTCTGTTAATTATTCATTTTCAACACCAACAACTGAAAGATACACAAAGGCTTCTTATTTTTGTTCTTCTTCTCAACTCCAACACAATTACACACAATCATTCTTGCGTTGAGGGTTTGTGATCAAGATCGATAACGTCCATGGAAAGGAATTGAAGGTTCCCAATGGGTGAAGATTTGTGGGGTTTTTGGTGAATAAAATCTGTGGATTTTGTCCTCCAAGATTGGTGAATTTCGGGGGTTTTTATCAAGAGGCTTCGTCAAGGATTCCACTGAGTGTGAAGATTGAAGAACAAAGGTTCGAGCAATTCACAACACTGCAGAAAGGGAATCAACGACAAGCTCTTGGAGGATACTTGATCTGACTCAAGATCAAGGGGAAGAAGATACAAAGAATCAACATAATTGGTTTATCGTTATTGCTTTGTTATCTTTTTTTTATACAAACTGTTTTCAATCATAATGAAAGACATCCCAATTCCCGTTTAGAATTGGGGGAAGATGTAGTTGTAGCGAGGACGATCGACGAACTTCTTGAACAAACATCATGTTCTTATTGCTTTTATCTTTTCGTTTACGTTTCGCTTATTTCTGGTTATAATTGCAAATTAATCAAAGTTTCAAGTGATAAACTTGTGTGATAAGATTATGCATAAACACCACAAGTCACCACACTTTGAATCATAATCAATTTGGACATTATCACCAAGTGTTTGATACATTGCTTCAACTATTACCAAGTCATTGCAAACAAAGTCAATCAAGCAAATAGTTAAACGATCTATATTAGCTTAACCGATTGATTCTCTAAACTGTTTTCATCTTTAATTCATAACTATTTTGTGGTTTAAACACATATCCGATTCTTTTAATAGTGGTTCGGAATAGACGCAAGTCGATCCCAAAATGCTTTCGCCTAAGTTTAAGAAATATCCGAAAAATTCGGAGGCATCTATTCACCCCCCCTCTAGATCCTTAAGCCTAGCGTCTAACAAGTGGTATCAGATCCTGGTTTATTCCGTGCTACGTGAAACACTTATTGGAAAAATGGCTTCCAGACCTAAAGGGGCTCACAATAGAGCTCTAGTTTTTTAACGGTGAAAATTATGGCTATTGAAAAGATTCTATGTGCATTCATATCAATGCCATTGATAGGAACATTTGGACATCAATTGTTAATGTTCCTGTTAAAATTACCATAACAAATGCAGCTGATGCTATCCTTCCTAAACCAGAAAATACTTGGGATGCTGAAGATGAAAAGAAATATGGATACGATTGGAAAGCGAAAAATATTCTAATCTCAGCTCTAGAAGTTGGTGAATACTATCGTGTTTCCCATTGTAAATCCGCTAAAGCTACGTATGGAAGATGGTGAATCCATTGAAAATATGCAAAAGAGATTTGTACATCTTATAAATCGTTTAAATTCTCTTGATAGAGCTGTTTCCAATGCAAATGCTACTAACAAAGTTTTAAGATGTTTAAACAGGGAATGGCAACCTAAGGTTGCAGCCATAAAGGAAGCAAATGATCTAAATACCTTAGACATCACCATTCTCTTTGGTAAACTTGAAAAACATGAGAAACATCTTAACTGCCTTGACATGCATGAGAAAAAGGTAAAGAAAGATAAGAACATGGAGAAAGAGGTAGAGAAGAAGTCAATAGCTCTAAAGGCTTCAAGCTCCAAAACTTCGAAGCAAGAGCAAGAGGATAATGATACTAGGGATGAGGAAGATTCGGATGATAAGGAAATGAGATTGTTTGTGCGAAGATACAACAAGTACATAAATAAAAATGGAGCAAAAACACTTCGGCAAAAGCTTGATTGATCATAGGAAGCAATCAAATAAGTACAAACTAGATGATAACAATAAAGGAAAATCCAAAGGTCCTTGTTTCAATTGCGGCAAATATGGTCATTAAAAGCCGGATTGTCCATATCTCAAGAAGGAGAAAGACAAGAATCAAAGCAAAAGTCACAACAAGCCTAGAAGAGCTTATATAGCATGGGAAAGTGATTCCTCAAGTGAAGACTCATCAAGCGATGAAGAAGAATCGGCAAACTTATGTCTTACGGCTCATCAACACAAGAAAAAGAAACGTGTAAGTCATTTTAAACCTGAACTTGTAGATAAGGTATCTCATGTTCAATTAAAATTAGCTTTTGAAGAACTACATAGAGATGCAATTGAAGCTTTCAAACTTTTAGCCTCAAATAAGAATTTTTTTCATATCTAGAATCAAAAGTTGAGAAGACCGAAAAGGATATGGAAGTTTGAAACAATCTATGCTAGATATTCAAAAGGATAAAATTGAGGAATATCCTACATCATGGTTTGATTGTGAGACATGTCATATTTGGCAAAAAGAAGTAAGAGATCTAAAGGCCAAATTAAATAAGGCTCTACAACCAAAAGTGACTTTTGCGGTTGATCCAAATTAGTTCAAAAGATCGTATACTCCTTGTCATACCCCAAAATTTGCCCTCATATAATTATAAGTGTCATTTTATTTCGATTAGATAACATGGTGCAATTGGTAAGGAGGTAAGGTTAGCAGATGTGAGATCACGGGTTCAAAACCCACTACTGACAGTCTTTTTCCTTTTTTTTTTAACTTTCCCTTTATCTGATTCATAATTTTGTTGTTAAATCTTTTTTTATTTATTATTTAATTAGGATATTTTTATTATAAAAATTATAAAATATTAAAAGAACAAAAATTGTTTTTTAAGTATTTAATTAGTGTTTTAGTATAGCTTTTTCTAAAATAGTTTTTTAGTTTTAATAAAAAAAAAATCAAAATATATATATTTGTTAATTTTTAAGTCCAAGCCCATTTCTTCTTTCTAACCTAATTTTTCCTATAAATATAACTAACAATTCTAACCCTTATTCTAATTTACTCTCTCTCTCTCTCTCTCTTCTCACAAATACAAAAAATATTTTCTCCTATTTCTCCTTCTTCAGGGTTTCAATTCCGGTTGCAGCAGAGTGATAAATTTTCCAGCCTATCAGCCGAATTCTGAAACTACTGTTTTGATTTGCTCCGAATTTTTTCCAGAAGTTCATAAAAACATCAAGGAACATTACGTTTTTATGCTTATGTAATAAAAAATCTAAAAAAATTTGTAGTTTCGTGTTCTTATTTTATTTGATTTATAATCACATTTTTATATTTTTTTGATTTTATTTTAATCACTTTTCTATTTTTCCATTTGTTTTCTTAACCGTAACATTACGTTGGTTTATGAACAGGTTTTCTATGGATTGACCAAGTGGATGGTACCCAATTGCTTTAAGGAAATCAGGTGTCAATTCTTCCTTACATTGCTTCATTGCCCTTGAAAACCTTGATAAAATCAGGTGTCAATTCTTCCTTACATTGCTTCATTGCCCTTGAAAATCTTGGTAAAATCAGGTGTCAATTCTTCCTTACATTGCTTCATTGCCCTTGAAAACTTTGGTAAAATCTCTCTTTTAACCATTAACACTAAAATATATATAATAGGTAGATGTTGTCCATTTTCATGAATTAGGGTTAGGATTTTATCACATTCTTTATTTTTAGGCTAATAATTATTTTTAGGCTAATTAATTTATTTTTAGGCTAATTAATTTATTTTTAGGCTAATAATTATTTTTAGGCTAATTAATTTATTTTTAGGCTAATTAATTTATTTTTAGGCTAATAATTATTTTTAGGGTAATAATTTATTTTTAGGCTAATTAATTTAATTTTATGTTTGTTAGCCTTGTTTTCAAAAAACATTTGTTGCCTTTTCGCTCTCCTTTCAATGTTATACTGCTTTTATTTTCGCGCCCAATTCTTCCTCTATATTGTAACCGCCCCACTTTCTTGTTTATTGCGAGGTACATTCGAGTTGTTCATCTATTCTCGTGGATATTCGCAAATTCATCCTCACCAAAACGTGTTGCTCCATCATAGACCTCCACCACACCAAATCAAAGCTAAGTTATTTTTCAATTTTTTTATTATTTTTTATTACATAAATTCCTTTTCTTTTTTCTTCTTTTTAGTATAATTTCTTTTTTACTTATTATTTTTACTATATAATAATTTTATAATCATTTTTAATCGAAAACTTGTTTTTTTCTCGTAATATCCAATTTTCTTTACAATAATAATTTAATTAAGGTTTTTAGTTGATAATTCTTTTTTTAGGGCTAATTAAATTTATTTTATGCCTTAAACCCTGATTTCTTCATGATCATTAATTACTGTTTGGTAGATGTTGTCCATTAACTTAGTATCCTTATAATTGTTGGGGACTTTAATGCACTAACATTTCTCTTCTTTGTGCCTAAATTTCAGGGTTAGTAAAAAATCCTTCCGACTACGCGCCCTATCAATCAAAAGCTAAGTTTTAATCTTTTTTTTATTTAAATCATTTTTACAATTATTTTTGCCTTTAGTTTAATTTAACTATTTTCGCCTTTTAAATTCAATTATTTATTTATTTATTTTTATTTTTTTTGCCTTCAAATATAATGAACTCCGCCTACACTCACCCCTTTTTGGTTTCTATTTTTCCCACCTTTTCTGGGTTTGCCAACCGCCAAAGCTCAAATATTCGGTAACCCTAAAACTCTAATCTCTTTTATTTTTCTGCTTAATTATTACCTATGTCAAACCCGCTGGTTTCTTTTTCCCTTCCCCATATTCGTAGGTATCTGTTCCTGGTTTGTATTGTCTGGCCTTAAAGGCACTTAAGACTATTTTATATTTTTTGCCTTGGTTAGTAATCTTAGGGAGTGCAAGTCTTGAACTGAATTAGGATAACTAATTACAAGATAAATAATTGAACTTAATCACGTGATTGTTGCACCCACGCACACTTTTGGTAACCTCTCTTGTTGCCTTGTTGCCTGTTGCCTTGTTGCCTGTTGCCTTGTTGCCTATTGTTTTTTTGCAGAATAGCCATGTCCCTCGAATACGAGGATACCTCAGCCATGTTGCCTTGATTATGCAAAGATCATAGGTCCCTAATGATGCTGCCTTCGATACACTAATATGATCTCGTCCCTCGGAAGTTGCCTACGAAAGGCTGAGGTATCCTCTGGCTTCCTACGAAAGGCTATTCTGGTCCTTCCCTTAGACTACCTGCCTTTCTATGGCATGGGACAGTCTTATGGCGAATGACATTGCGACGACCCTTCAATATCCAAATGAAAGGCTTCCTGCCCTCTTATGGCATGGATAGACCCTTTTCACCCTGAAAGGCTAAAAGAATTTCTTTTTCAAACTATGAGGTAATTGCCCCTAATTGCTTTGCCTTGCTCTAAAAACCTTTTTCATATTCTTTCTCATAAATCTTCAAAATGGCTACGCTCATTTACGAGCTAAAGTCCACTTTCTTTTCTTCTACATTTCTTTTCAAAAAATGAGCAAAGCAATTAAGAGCCCATGGAAAACCATGGATGCAAAGGGTGCCTTACACCTTCCCTTTGCATAATTTACCCCCCGAACCCTGTTTTCTTTAAAAAGGTTTTTTCTGTTCTTTTAGCCTTTCTGAATATTTGGATAAAATAAAAGTCGGTGGCGACTCATGCTTAACCGCGACATTTTTCGATTATAAAAAGTCAGTTCACCGTATTACAGAACCGACGACTCTGCTGGGGACTTTTCGAATAAAAGAGGGGTTACCTTAAATGTTTAGGATTCACTTAAATGTTTTCTATTGTTTGCTTTGCTTGCTTTATTTTTCAGGGCTATTTTGGGAATTAACTGAAGGACGAATCCTACACCCGATTTCAAGTACATCTAAGATAGGAAGTGGCATAGTCATGGCGACCTCCTTCATGTATGTGGAGGATTGGTCAATATGAGAGTTCACGCTTAAGATAGGCCTCTATGGGTGTTTACATGCTTCTCTTGTATGAGGGAGGTTCGTGCGGATGTCCGTGGGTGAGTCGGAGCTTAAGGACCTTTAGTTACCTTTAACCCATCTTGACCTTTAGGAACGTAGTGGGGGACTACTCTTGATGTATGTTGAGAGCATAGTCGCTACCTGATACTACAACTCAGATAGGTTCTTTCTCAAAGTATCATTGCATGGTATGTATGTATCATGTTCGAGGGTGCTTTAGGAGGGCTGACAATTCTGGGTAACTCGGTAGAACCCGTTGCTGATATCATCCTCATCCATAGAAACACCCTTGGGAAGGACACCTGATCAGACTCCATGCAAGCCTTAAGCCAAAATATGTGTGACTTGTGTGACGTGCGTGACTTGTGTGACGTGCGTGACTTGTGTGACTTGTTTATGTTTACTACTAACCTTCATTTCTTCGCAGGTTTTGTTGAAAGGACTTGTTTGTCCTTACCATATCGCACTAAGTCTAACGAATTGCATTCGCATAACATCATGACATCATGACATCATAAGCATAACATGATTTAACTAACCCTTTCAAGGATCTTAGGGATTTAGGGCGCGCAATTTCAGGTGCTCTTATCAAGGACTGAATTCCTATCTAGGGGCAAGAGGATTTATTTTCCTCTAGTCACATGCCTTCCAATTCAGAGATTCAGTACCTATCAAGGGGCAAGAGGATTTATTTTCCTCTAGTCACGTGCCTTCCAATTCAGAGATTCAGTACCTATCAAGGGGCAAGAGGATTTATTTTCCTCTAACCATGTACACTCAAATTCAGAAGCATCCCGAATCAGAGACGATGACCCACTCGATATGGTGAGCTCGATTCTCAAAGAGAGACGTTCAAAGACAAAATTCAGATTTCTTCACACAAAGACGCGACCAAACCGTTTTAATGTTGCTAACTAAATTCCTATAGATCCTTGAAAACATTGCATTTGCATCCATAACATCGCATAACAGGTTTATTACAATAGGTCTCTCATCCTTGTAACACCCTTCTAAACCCCGCGGCAAATTAAATAAGTTTATTCAGAGTACATGAAAAGGGTGTCACAATTCAAAATAAATTAAAAACATCGTTCAGTCATGTCATGCATTCACTGAGGCAATTCTCATTAATTAAAACATTTCATGTCAACACAACGGAATTAAATCAAACAGATTAAGTTTAACATCTTTCAAACTAATCCTTCAAACATCAAAACATAACTAGAGTTATCAAAACTTAAACTCTAAACATTCACGTCCCCAGTGTTACAACTATCAGAGCATGACACCTGACGCTACCTAAACAACTGACTCATGAGCTAATCCTCACCGAGTCGAACAGCCGCTATCCTCAATCTGAAAATGATCAACAGTAAGGGTGAGTCTCATTCACAATTAAACAATGTTATCAGTTCATAAACGACAGAACATCAACAATATAATATTCACCCAACATCAACATATATTCAGGCAAGTTTCATCATCATAAACAACCAACACATCATCAATATTTATAACACTGGAAAACCTCCAATCATGTTATAAAATCATGCATATGAATGCAACTGACACTATGCATGTGGTACCAACATCATCAAATGGGAATAACCCATGACCGATCCAACATCATCAAGATACGGCCCTGCCGGCACAGATTCCACACAATGGGAATCATGCCCTTCACTGATCCAACACACCCTTATGGATACAGTATCACTAATGAACATGAATGAATGCAAACATATATGAACATACTTATACCATCGTCAAGTCTATGAGTAACATCATCTAATACTCATTTCATCATCATCATCATCATCATCATCATCATCATCATCATTATCATCATCATCATCATCAAGTATGTTTATATATATGCATCATTCAATCACAATAACATCATTAGACATCAAAATAATCACCACATGATCACATTATCAATATTATAATGATCTTATCACAACATCGCCACTTCAATCATATGAACAACATTATCATATCTCGACTCATCACACAATGCATACAACAATAATACATTTCCACAATTATGTACTAAGTACGTCAAATCCACACAACGACAACATGAGATTTACATCATCATAATACTACGTCTAACACATTCATCACAATTCAACATATTGAATTCTCCACCATTGGTATAACATACATTCATCATGTAACAATCACAACAATACATAGAAATTATCATTCATCAATTCCATGTTTCACAATTAGCACATAATACACAATCTCCATACATGTTATTCTTAAATAACATTAATCCATGGCATACACAGATACAATTACATGTCATTTTCAAAATCAAACAATAATTAAATTATCTAGTGCTAATTAATTTATTTTAATCATAAAGAGCATTCCGTTAGCTTTCTAACGCTTCGAACGGCACCCAAAACGGACTTACGGATCAAAAGTTATGAGTTTTATAAAAATAAGTATTTTTCAAAAACGTACAGCGGTAACCGATTACCCAAACACCAGTAATCGGTTACTGAAGTTCAAAATCCCATATTTGCTGTTTTTACTATGGGTAATCGATTACACCCCTTTCGGTAACCGATTACTTCGTACCTGCAACCCAAAAACCAGTTTTCAGCACCTTGAATCCCCCCAAACATCCCCCAATCGAACCAATACGATTGTATACGAAAAACAGAGGGATTTCACATGCAATATGAGTTATATCATCAACCAAACAACACTTTTAACATCAACAATCACTACCAACAAGTAATCACACAAAGTTCACAAAATTGAACCTAAATACCAAAACCCCAACCTAGAACATATTCTCTATCGAATCAATAGTATACGATTTCAATCCTAACGCCTACAACCCGATAATAGAGGTTAACCGGAAGAGTCCCCCCTTACCTTAGAGTTTGGGATCCTTGAAGCTCTCTTCCTCTTCTTCTCCTCTGTCGCACTTTCACGTTCTCTGTGTTCTCCCAAATGCACTTGTGTTTCCCTTCTTTCAAAAAATCTTGTTTTATGAAAAACACAACATAGCTTTAGTAAAGGCCTTATTTCTTGTACCCCCTTTCTCACTAACTACAACACTGGCCCATTACTACATATTCCAATTTTATCATTTTAATCACCGCATAATTACATAAACCCAATTAATTCCAATAAATAATTTAAATTCTAATTAAATTAATTTAAGGAAAAATACGGATGTTACAATCCTCCCTAGCTGTTTATTTCAGCATCATGGATCTTAAACAATCTGTAAAAAATCTCCAAGCTCAGAATGCTGAATTCCAAGCTTTGATCCTTAACTTGTCCAAGGGGCAAGAAGAATTAAAGGCACTTCTGATCGAGAAGGGGAAGAATCAACATAAGCATCAAGGTGGTCAAGATAATCAGAGATCCAAGCCTAAGAGGTCCTTTACTCCATTACATATACCGCTGTCTCAAGTTCTCCAACAACTGCTCAATCAGAACTTGATAACTCTGTTACCTCCATATTCATTTCCTACCAATCCCACTCCTGGGTATAAGTACCATGCGAGATGTGCTTATCATTCGAATAGTCCTGGTCATGATACAAAGGATTGTTGGCAATTGAAGCACAAGATTCAAGACTTAATTGATGAAAAGGTAATTGACTTCAACTCACCTGAGGAACCTCACTTGACTAATGTTCTGCACAATCGGAAAGGTCTCAATGAACACAACCAATCTGTGAGGACAATTCTGATCTCTACACCAGTTCCACAACAAAGACGCAAGTCAGATGCACCTAGGCGTCAGTTCAGAGAGATCAACATGTCGTTGGCTCAGGCATTACAACATTTGTTGAAAGCAAACTTGATTACTGTGAGGGATCCTCCTATAAATCCCAACACTTCCTCTCCTGACTATAAACCCAATGCGAGGTGCGCATATCATTCCAATAGCCCTAGACACGATACGAATGATTGTTGGTCATTGAAGAACAAGATCCAAGATATGATTGATGCTGGTGAAATTGAATTCCCTCATCCCAAGACTCCTGTAGTGATCACTACTCCCAGGCATAATCACGACAAGACTGATTAATGTTTAAAGTGGATGAGCTTTTAATCATTAGCTTTACTTTCATTTGCAATTTCTATTATGTTTGTTTAAACATTCAAATTATGATAGACATTATCTATTTCAATAATCATCATCAGTGCATTGCATATGTTTGTCTTGAAAAATTTATTTCGCTATCACTCATTTTAAATTATGTCTTTACTTTGGATATGTTTTGTGATATCTCCTACTAAGCAGTAAGCCTTTTGAGGGAGGATGACGAAAATGATATCGCAACCTCATACAGTATGTTTTTGAACAGACTGTGCTGACGATGTACAGGCATTGTTTCAATTCCTAAACAGTGGAGATATAAGGATGTTAATCCCTCGTCAACCCCTTTGAGCCTAAGAAGTAGAAGTTTCTTTCTTGTACTAATCAAAACCCTTGATCATAACCTAGGGCAGGGTAGTTCTCAGTTAATTTGGCTGTGCATTCTATTTTAAGAGAATCATTCAGTACACCTTTCAACAAAGGTTTCAATCACAAGCGTTCATTCGCACACATCAAAGAAGTGTTGGAGATGTCAATCAAAAACCAATGAGGGCTCATCAATCATTAAGCAAGGCAGTCAATATCTTTTAAAAAAAAATAAAAAAACATATATACAAATAAAAGCCTGCTAATTCAAAAATAAAAAAATAAAAATAAAGAGCTTAGGCAAAAATCAAGGCATCCCGCTGACTGTAAGCTCAAAATAGACAGTTCAGGCAAAAGTTAGGGATATCAAAAAAAAATATGAAAAAAGAGAAGTCAATAAATTCCCGAACAACACAATGTTGTGACTACCAAAAGGAAGAAGTGACTGCCATCTCAAAAGTTCTCTTTGCTTGTGAACCATCGTCATTATCAAAAGGTGCAAATCCAAAAGTCTCTTGGAACCTAAATGCATAAGTTGAATCAACTGAGCTTAGGACTGAAGATCATCACGAAGAGGGGCGGGTACAGTAAAATTTTGAGCCTTTATCCTTTGTTTCTTAAACCGCGAACCAAGCCACGTTACAACCCCTTGAAAGTCCTAATTGAAGCATGGTTAGTTCGAAAGCATACTGTCGCCAAAAAGGTATCCCGACTCCTTAAGGTTTGCCACAAATGCCGAGTTGATATCACGTTTTTACAAACACCACATTGTTACAAATATCATGTTTTTACAAATATCACGCCTTTACATCTCCTGTTTAATGTTTTTCAAAAATTCAAGACAGACGTATGCATTGCATCTCATGAATTCATTATTAAACATATTCTGCTAGATAATTTCAAATGTTAGCATCAGAAAGAACTTGCACAGGGTACAACTAATGACTGAAAGTTATCCCGACAGACAAGATTACTCCGAGAAGCAAATGTCTCCTGCGTATACAAAGGGCATGACATGTTCTGCCCAATCAATTTGGGGCAATCAAGTCAAGATTCGAAGAATCTCTCAAATGCCAAAAAGTCAAAGGCATACATCCCAAGTGGATTTCAAATTATTTCCCAATCAATCTAGTCAAGATTCCAAGAATCTCTCAAAAGCAAAACAGTCAGGGGCATCATCCTGAGCCTATGATTACTAGGGGCATGTTGCCCATAGTGCACATCTCATAAAGTCCTCGCGAGGCGAATCTTTCCAAAGTTCCTGCTAACTAGGGCAAATCTATGCAAGTCCAGTCCAACATCTTGATCAATACTCAGTGGCATGTCCTGAATCAAGTAGTAAGTTACTATAATACTGGGGGCAACTTCCAAGACACCCATGTCTCCCCACAGAGTCGGGTTCACAAGATCATATCCCCACAAAGTAATCATTAAGAAGATATCTTCAAATGTGCTCGTCCCGACAAAGACATGGCTCCCCAACAGAGTTTATATCTTCAGCATTGTCGTTTCTCCAACACTTTGCTCTTCTCCAACATGGTTTACTAATATCTTTTTTCCCAATCAAGGGTACATCAAGTTACTGATCATCCCCAAGCAGAAATCATAAATCCCCAGCTGTGAATCTTCAAGACAAGATCAAACATTAAAATCACAAACAATAGAAGGATTTATTTTCTCAATCGAGATATTCCAGATAGCATAAATCATGTTCATACATCATGTATCATAGTAAATTCATACATAACATACATACGCCTCATTGCATAGGCATATTACTCTCATTCATTTCAATAATTACAATGCATGCATCACGACATTGCACGAAACTAATGTTTCTTTTTCAGCCTACTACAATCAAATAAACATTGTCTTCTAGATATAGTGCAGAGATAATCAAGTCACCGATTTAATTCTGACGCTCATTCAAGACATAGATTTAATTTTGACACTTAATTTTGGATATCGTCCAAAGATAGTTCAGAGATAATCAAGACAAAGATTTAATTCTGATACTTAACAGTTCAGAGATAATCAAGATAGTTATTTAATTCTGACACTTAATTTTGGATATCTTCCAAAGATAGTTCAGAGATAATCAAAACAAAGATTTAATTTTGACACTTAATTTTGGATATCTTCCAAAGATAGTTCAGAGATAATCAAGACAGAGATTTAATTTTGACACTTAATTTTGGATATCTTCCAAAGATAGCTCAGAGATAATCAAGACAAAGATTTAATTTTGACACTTAATTTTGGATATCTTCCAAAGATAGCTCAGGGATAATCAAGACAAAGATTTAATTTTGACACTTAATAGTTCAGAGATAATCAAGACAGAGATCTAATTTTGACAATTATTTCGAAGATAGTTCAGAAATAATCAAGACGATGATTTAGTTCTGATACTTAGTTTCGAGTATCCTCCATGAATAGTTCAAAAGATTTAGATCTAATTCAGTTACTACGAACGATGCTAACACGATCAATATTCAAACAACTACTTCTCAAACACTGCACACATAGTCTAATCCATGCTCAACTGGATGGCATCTTTAAGCCCATCCCCATCATATGTCTTTTCCGAACCCCTGGATGGCATCTTCAAGCCCATCTCCGACAAAGTCCCTTCATCGTCAGCTAGAGCAAATTCCTGGATATTCTAGTGTTCAATCCTCTTCCACCTTCAGATTCCGATTGACATACAAACCACTCTACATCTTCAGGTTTAAGAAAATTGAACAGGGGCAGCTGTCATACCCCAAAATTTGCCCTCAAATAATTATAAGTGTCATTTTATTTCGATTAGATAACATGGTGCAATTGGTAAGGAGGTAAGGTTAGCAGATGTGAGATCACGAGTTCAAACCCCACTACTGACAGTCTTTTTCCTTTTTTTTAAACTTTCCCTTTATCTGATTCATAATTTTGTTGTTAAATCTTTTTTTATTTTTTATTTAATTAGGATATTTTTATTATAAAAATTATAAAATATTAAAAGAACAAAAATAGTTTTTTAAGTATTCAATTAGTGTTTTAGTATAGCTTTTTTTAAAATAGTTTTTTAGTTTTAATAAAAAAAAATCAAAATATATATATTTGTTAATTTTTAAGTCCAAGCCCATTTCATCTTTCTAACCTAATTTTTCCTATAAATATAACTAACAATTCTAACCCTTATTCTGACTTACTCTCTCTCTCTCTCTCTCTCTCTCTCTCTCTCTCTCTCTCTCTCTCTCTCTCTCTCTCTCTCTCTCTCTCTTCTCACAAATACAAAAAATATTTTCTCCTATTTCTCCTTCTTCAGGGTTTCAATTCCGGTTGCAGCAGAGTGATAAATTTTCCAGTCTATCAGCCGAATTCTGAAACTACTGTTTCGATTTGCTCCGAATTTTTTCCAGAAGTTCATAAAAACATCAAGGAACAATACTCCTTTAGAATTCTAAATGATTTCGACGCTCAAAATCGCAAATTTCCTATTTTTTCTATTTTATTTGATTTAATTTCTATTTTCATATTTTCAAAAAAATCTAAAAAAATTTGTAGTTTCGTGTTCTTATTTTATTTGATTTATAATCATGTTTTTATATTTTTTTGATTTTATTTTAATCACTTTTCTATTTTTCCATTTGTTTTCTTAACCGTAACATTACGTTGGTTTATGAACAGGTTTTCTATGGATTATCCAAGTGGATGGTACCCAATTGCTTTAAGGAAATCAGGTGTCAATTCTTCCTTACATTGCTTCAATGCCCTTGAAAAACTTGGTAAAATCAGGTGTCAATTCTTCCTTACATTGCTTCATTGCCCTTGAAAATCTTGGTAAAATCAGGTGTCAATTCTTCCTTACATTGCTTCATTGCCCTTGAAAACTTTGGTAAAATCTCTCTTTTAACCATTAACCCTAAAATATATATAATAGGTAGATGTTGTCCATTTTCATGAATTAGGGTTAGGATTTTATCACATTCTTTATTTTTAGGCTAATAATTATTTTTAGGCTAATTAATTTATTTTTAGGCTAATTAATTTATTTTTAGGCTAATAATTATTTTTAGGCTAATTAATTTATTTTTAGGCTAATTAATTTATTTTTAGGCTAATAATTATTTTTAGGGTAATAATTTATTTTTAGGCTAATTAATTTAATTTTATGTTTGTTAGCCTTGTTTTCAAAAAACCTTTGTTGCCTTTTCGCTCTCCTTTCAATTTTATCATGCTTTTATTTTCGCGCCCAATTCTTCCTCTATATTGTAACCGCCCCACTTTCTTGTTTATTGTGAGGTACATTCGAGTTGTTCATCTATTCTCGTGGATATTCGCAAATTCATCCTCACCAAAACGTGTTGCTCCATCATAGACCTCCACCACACCAAATCAGAGCTAAGTTATTTTTCAATTTTTTAATTATTTTTTATTACATAAATTCCTTTTCTTTTTTCTTCTTTTTAGTATAATTTCTTTTTTACTTATTATTTTTACTATATAATAATTTTATAATCATTTTTAATCGAAAACTTGTTTTTTTCTCGTAATATCCAATTTTCTTTACAATAATAATTTAATTAAGGTTTTTAGTTGATAATTCTTTTTTTAAGGCTAATTAAATTTATTTTATGCCTTAAACCCTGATTTCTTCATGATCATTAATCACTGTTAGGTAGATGTTGTCCATTAACTTAGTATCCTTATAATTGTTGGGGACTTTAATGCACTAACATTTCCCTTCTTTGTGCCTAATTTTCAGGGTTAGTCAAAAATCCTTCCGACTACGCGCCCTATCAATCAAAAGCTAAGTTTTAATCATTTTATTATTTAAATCATTTTTACAGTTATTTTTGCCTTTAGTTTAATTTAACTATTTTCGCCTTTTAAATTCAATTATTTATTTTGCCTTCAAATATAATGAACTCCGCCTACACTCACCCCTTTTTGGTTTCTACTTTTCCCACCTTTTCTGGGTTTGCCAACCGCCAAATCTCAAATAGTCGGTAACCCTAAAACTCTAATCTCTTTTATTTTTATGCTTAATTATTACTTATGTAAAACCCACTGGTTTCTTTTTCCCTTCCCCATATTCTTATGTATCTGTTCCTGGTTTGTATTGTTTGGCCTTAAAGGCACTTAAGACTATTTTATATTTTTTGCCATGGTTAGTAATCTTAGGGAGTGCAAGTCTTGAACTGAATTAGGATAACTAATTACAAGATAAATAATTGAACTTAATCACGTGATTGTTGCACCCACGCACACTTTTGGTAACCTCTCTTGTTGCCTTGTTTCCTGTTGCCTATTGTTTTTTTGCAGAATAGCCATGTCCCTCGAATACGAGGATACCTCAGCCATGTTGCCTCGATTATGCACATATCATAGGTCCCTAATGATGCTGCCTTCGATACACTAATATGATCTCGTCCCTCGGAAGTTGCCTACGAAAGGTTGAGGTATCCTCTGGTTGCGTACGAAAGGCTATTCTGGTCCTTCCCTTAGACTACCTGCCTTTCTATGGCATGGGACAGTCTTATGGCGAATGACATTGCGAAGACCCTTCAATCTCCAAATGAAAGGCTTCCTGCCCTCTTATGGCATGGATAGACCCTTTTCACCATGAAAGGCTAAAAGAATTTCTTTTTCAAACTATGAGGTAATTTCCCCTAATTGCTTTGCCTTGCTCTAAAAACCTTTTTCATATTCTTTCTCATAAATCTTCAAAATGGCTACGCTCATTTACGAGCTAAAGTCCACTTTCTTTTCTTCTACATTTCTTTTCAAAAAACGAGCAAAGCAATTAAGAGCCCATGGAAAACCATGGATGCAAAGGGTACCTTACACCTTCCCTTTGCATAATTTACCCCCCGAACCCTGTTTTCTTTAAAAAGGTTTTTTTCTGTTCTTTTAGCCTTTCTGAATATTTGGATAAAATAAAAGTCGGTGGCGACTCATGCTTAACCGCGACATTTTTCGATTATAAAAAGTGAGTTCACCGTATTACACTCCTTCATATAGTAAATACACTTTTGTACAAAAAGTATCAACTAGAAAAACAGCATATTCTCATCATATTACTTGTCACTATTGTTGCAAAAAGGGTCATACCATTGAAAAATGCAAATTTAGGAGGATTTTAGTTCCTAAAGGAGTATTTCAATGGTTGCCTAAGTGCAACAATTTATGTACTCACTACCAAGGACCCAATGAAGATTGGGGACCTTCTACTTTAAATTAATTTTGCAGGAAAAGTGTCTTGAAATTGCCGAAAGGTTGTGGTTCCTTGATAGCGGATGTTCAAGACACAAAACAGGAGACATATCACTTTTTGTTGAGTTTCATGCAAAGAAGAAGCAGTATGTCACCTATGAATACAACAATCGGGGAATTATACTTGGCCCATATACTGAAGACATTGTCAAAGAAAAGGAAGAAGAAAGTGAAATTATTGAAAAGGAAGATGCTAAGGAAGAGAAAGATGAAGGTCATGATAGTGTCGAAAAAGAAAGCATCTCAAACAACGAAAAGCTTCCTAAAGCCTGGACAAACGTAAAAGATCATCCAAGCGACAATATATTAGGTGACTTCTCAAAGGGCGTTACAACGCGCTCCAAGATAAGTAACTTTTGTCAATATTTTGCTTTTGTTTCACAAGTGGAGCCGAAAAACGCAAAGGACGCATTACTTGATGAGCATTAGCTAATGGTCATGCAAGAAGAATTAAACTAGTTTAAACGAAATAATGCATGGGACCTTGTCCCTCATCCGGGAGAACATCAAGTAATCGGTACTAGATGGATTTTTCGTAACAAACTTGATGAAAACGGAGTTATTACTAGAAACGAAGCTAGATTAGTAGCTTAAGGCTACAATCAAGAGGAAGTTAGTACGCAATCAGTCAAGGATCGTACTACATTGACCAAAGGAACATACCTCACCTTACATCATGATGACAAGATATCTGAAAAATTGAGAAAGCGATAACATGTTTGTTGTTCACTTCCAAAAATATTATTGATTCTGTAATATGAAATCAATTGACATGATTATAGTGACCTCATATATGCTTCTCAATGATTCTCACTTCAATATAGATTTCTCATCATTAAGCATAATGTGTCATGTTCAAGCATACATATGGTAGTTTAAGCGTCCATATGGTAGATCACGCATATATTTTCAATTCATATGATATTTGCTGCATTCCATGCATCTGGGGTCTTTTGTGTCGACCCAAATTGGCATTGAGTCGACCTACTGCGACAAAAAATCCCCAAATTTGGGATTTTAGATCGACCCGGCCCATGTTTATTGCATATACATCCATTCATTTGTTCCTCCCTCTCAAACACAATCTATCTACGGCAAACCTAACATCCCAAGCACCAAATCTCTCAAACCTTCAACATCTTTCCCAAATTCATCATCAACAATGCCTCCCAAGTCCAGAAAAGGAAAAGAAGTTTCCACCGGATCTTCATCTCGACCGGTAAGTGCTCTCGTTCATCCCGACTGTAAGGGTGATTTTGAAAAATGGCACATGAAACGGAAAATTATTAAGCAATATGTCTACAAACCTAAGGTAGCCGACCATATGAATATTCCTGAAGTAACTAGTCTCATTCAACATCTACATATCCATCCACTGCTGGAGTGCGATACTCGATATAATGAGGATACCGTTCGGGCATTCTATACAGGGTTACAAAAGGGAGATGGATGTGATTTCCGGTTTAAGATGGGATCACGCTCCCATTTTGTGAATGAACAAGTTTGGGTGAGCATTTTTGGCCTTACCCTAGGAGGTGATGAATACCGTTTCGAAGCTGGTGATGTTCCGGCAAACTATGATCATCTAGCTTACATGAAATCAATTCTTAAGGACCCCACCATTCTTGATAAACCAAATGAAACTATCACCACCTGGAACCTAAAAAGAAATCATAGGCTATTGAATTGGATTATATCCCGTGTCATTCGACCACGGTCGGGTGGATACTCTAGGATTGAACGGAATGAGATTGTGCTGATGTATTTGGTGGAAGATAGAACTCGTGTGCACTGGCCTTACTTCTTTGCCACCAAATTCTATGCTAGAGAACATGCAGCTTCTTCAACAACAACACTTTGAGTCACAACAACTCCAGCTTCAACATATTCAACAGGTTCAACATGAACGCTACAATGAGCAACAAATTCAGTATGAAAAACTGCATCGCTTGGCTCAAGAGCCTAAGTCTGATTTTGAGACTTTTGCCTCAAATCTCACTGAAAGACAGAATCGCTTTGAAGAAACAGCAACTAACATGCATGCTAGTCTGAGTCAAAGCTTCAACATACTCAACAGATCCGTTCTTGACCTACTTGAGCAAGTTGAAGAGGATAGACCTAAAGGTTTTCAGAGAGGAAGAGGAAGGATAGGAAGGCGTTAGAGCACATGGCATTTGCATAAATGCATAGCATTTGCATTTCATATCATTTAAACTTTATGCCTCCATTATCATATGACTTTCAGTTTTTTGTTGTAATCATAACGCTTCTTAAACTTGTACCTTATGCTTATCCTACTATTGTATGTTAATCGTCATCTTGTTATAATTATTTTGTGTATTTTCTCCTATTACCCTCTTTGTTTCCATTTTTTTTGATGTTGTCAAAGGGGGAGTATATGAGAGAGTATGAGTACGGGGGAGCTTACGCTTTCAAGTACGGAGGAGCTTTCGCTTTCACGCATGGGAGAGTTTTCGTCATTCAACCGATGTTTTCCATCATCAAAAAGGGGGAGTATGTAAGTACAAGCCTACACTCATCAAGAAGTTTTTGATTCATGGCAAACATCATAAGTGAGCAAATACCAAAGCACAAGTGAATAACTCAAAGAAAAGTGGGATTTTGGCTATCTAAGACACTTTAGGTTGACCCACCACATGCCCAGGTCAACCTACAAAGCTGCATTTCCTAAGCATAAGGATTTGGTTCAGATAGGTCGACCCAACTAATCCTTAGGTCGACTCAAACTGAAGCAAATAAAGAAAATTAACTTATGTTCCATTTAGGTCGACTCAACCAAGTGCCCAGGTCGACCTAAACTGAAGAAAAATCATAAGAACCATATCCAACTGATCTTAGGTCGACCCAAAACCCAAACAGGTCGACCCAACTAGCAACAATCATGACTTTGTTGAATCTGCTCCACTTAGGTCGACCCAGTCAATGAAGTAGGTCGACCCATCTCCTCAAAACTTGAAAAATTATGTGTTTGCTCTGCATCAATTGCTCTAACACCTATATATATATATGTTTTATGTTAATTATTCATTTTCAACACCAATAACTGAAAGATACACAAAGGCTTCTCATATTCGTTCTTCTTCTCAACTCTAACACAATTACACACAATCATTCTTGCGTTAAGGGTGTGTGATCAAGATTGATAACGTCCATGGAAAGGAATTGAAGGTTCCTAGTGGGTGAAGATTTGTGGGGTTTTTGGTGAATAAAATCTGTGGATTTTGTACTCCAAGATTGGTGAATTTTGGGGGTTTTTAGCAAGAGGCTTCATCAAGGATTCAACTGAGTGTGAATATTGAAGAACAAAGGTTCGAGCAATTCACAACACTGCAGAAAGGGAATCAACAACAAGCTCTTGGAGGATACTTGATCTGACTCAAGATCAAGGGGAAGAAGATACAAAGAATCAACATAATCAGTTTATCGTTATTGCTTTGTTATCTTCTTTGTACAAACTGTTTTCAATCATAATGAAAGACATCCCAATTCCAGTTTGGAATTGGGGGAAGATGTAGTCGTAGAGAGGATGATCGACGAACTTCCTGAATAAATATCGTGTTCATATTGCTTTTATCTTTTCGTTTATGTTTCACTTACTTCTGGTTATAATTGCAAATAGATCAAAGTTTCAAGTGTTAAACTTGTGTGATAAGATTCTGCATAAACACCACAAGTCACCACACTTTGAATCATAATCAATTTGGACATTATCACCAAGCGTTTGATACATTGCTTCAACTATTATCAAGTCATTACAAACAAAGTCAATCAAGCAAATAGTTAAACAATCTATATTAGCTTAACCGGTTGATTCTCTAAACTGTATTCATCTTTAATTCATAGCTATTTTGTGGTTTAAACACATATCTGATTCTTTCAATAGTGGTTCGGAATAGACGCGAGTCAATCCCGAAACGCTTTCGCTTAAGTTTAAGAAATATCTGAAAAATTCTGAGGCATCTGTTCACCCCCTCTAGATCCTTAAGCCTAGCGTCTAACAAATACAGGTTATACAGTCCTAAAACTATTTTTATTTAATAAGGAATACTATACAACGGGTACTAGGGATACTCGAACCCACTTACAAAAGAGGAACACAACAGCTCAAACCCAACAATATTTCAATCCAAGTGATATCTATTTTAAATAGAACAAATGGTTTCGACTAAAATCATAGAAGTTACACTTGGTGAACAAAATTTTTCCGATGAACGATCATTTCCAAGCCATCATATTAATGTTCCAAGTGATATCGTCAAGAATACACTTCCCTCCGTTGAATATAATTTCGTTTCTCAATTTCTAAATGCTCCAAACCACCGCCACCCTAACTGTTCCCTCCTTTCTACGACTTAAGCTAGGCTTTCTAAGACATTCTCCCCTTAAAGAAAATCTTTTCCAAACACAATGATCGAATCCCAGGTCCAAACCAATCCAAGTAATCGTATTTCTCCATGCCATAATGGAAACCGGGAAAAAAAAGAGGTGATTTAAAGTTTCAAGAGCTTCCTTACAAAAAACACAATTGAAGTAAGAATTGAATGGAAATATACCTCACCTCAAAATCTTATCTTTAGTTGAAACTCTGTTGAGAAAGCTTTGCCAAATGAAAGGTCTAACGGTGAACGGAATATCGGTTGACCACATAGCTCTAAAAGCTTTCGCTTGTCCTTCCTCTATGCTCTTGGTATTTAAACATCCATCCAACAATTCATAGCCTATTTTCATAGTATATCCCAAAACCACATCGGGACTCCAAATCAACCTATCCAAACGATCTATATCTGACATAATAGTCTCGATTAAAGCACACAATTGTTGCTATAGAACTACTGTAAAACCTTCCAACTGCTCAATGTCGATACTAAGATCACCCCACACCTAATTCATCACTTCCCACCTCCCTATTTTGCCAACCTTCATCCCTTTCTTCACGCTGATGAAGAACAAATCGTTAAAATTTTCTCTTAAGCTTAAACCTCCCAGCCTAACCGATTCCCAGAACAAAATGTTACCTCTCTTTCCAAAAACATAAGATACGTTAGAGTGTTCCAACCCAAGAATCTCATTCCACCATGTCGAATTAAACCGATAATTTCTTCCTATTGTGTCTGAAATAACAACGTTCTTGATGTTTCCATACTTTTCTTCCAACACTTTCATCCACAGAGCTCTATGACCCTTCAGAATTCTCCAAACCCACTTTAATAATAACGTCGTGTTGAAATCGTCCACCATTTTAACCCCTAAACCATCATTATAAACAGATGGAAAAATCTTCTCCCAGCCGACTGTTAGCTGGAGATTTCGATTGAAGAAAATGTTCTTTGAAGAATTAGAGTTTGAGGAATTATGGCTTTCGATGGACATTGCTGAGAATAAATGGCTCCTGATGTCCATGTTCGAAGATGTTGTTTAAGTTGAAGTAAAGATGATGAAAATCGAAGCTGATTCGAAATGCATTTTCTTTGGGACTTAAGCGTTTTTATCGAAATACAAAGAGTACAAAAGCTTGTTGTGTTTCGTGGCATTCTCGGTATAGATCACGTTGCCACGTATCGAAAGAGAATTCAAACGGGAGGATTTGAATTTCAAAACATTATGTGTAACCGAATAAGGACAGATGGCGCCCCTGGGATTCGAAACGTATGCATGTGAGCAACGTGGCATTTCGCTAGTGTAGGACCGCTAGGGTCGAAATTAGTATAAATAAGGGTCTTAATATCAGGATCCAGGGTATTCATTTTGTACAAATCACTCACAAATCGCTCAAGTATCAAGTGTTAAGAGAACGAGTTCGCTGAGAAATGTACGTATGACACCAACACCATTTTAAACACATTTGTTTTCATCTTTATACAAGTATCTTTTCAGTATTATTATCTTTCGTAACATTCTAGTCATTTACATCTCTTGCACTTTTATCTTCCGTTCCAGTTTACTTCGAAGTATTTACATTCTGCAATTTACGTTCCTGCACTTTAAGTTTCTTACAATTTATATTTACTTCACCCTTCGCCAAGGTTATATTTACGTGTATAACAAGGTGATTGTTAGTTTTTACGTTTCGTTTTGTTTACTTCTTAAAACATCTTTTTGAAGCCAAACAAACAACAGATATGAACCAAATTATCATAAAAGACAACTTTTTCATTATGCCCTAGGATCAATCTAGTCGGTCCTGCGAGTAACCAAAGTATATTTTATAGTTTGGAAGACTAGCGGTTATTTACTGGAAATCACCGTAAACAAATTGGCACGCCTAGTGGGACAGTGTCAGACAGATTGTCATTAATTTGTTGTTTTGTTTTGTCTAGAATATATCAAGACCTTGTATGAACCTTAAGAACGGTAAATTAACCAATTGTGCACCACTGATTTCTAAACGAATGTACAACAAGAAAATGGTCAATTCGACCAGTGGAAGGGGAGATCAAGATCCCCCACAAGGGTCAGGAACAGTAGCAACAAGTACTACAAATGTTTCGACTTCTACTTCACAAGAACAGGAAATACCCATTTCGGGAGGGTCTGCGGCTATAGTTAGTTCCCAAGCCATACCTGAAAACACATCAGGGCCAATAGGAACGATCCCAATTTCCAGTTCGACAACCATGCCTCATGTGACAGGCACAAATGAGATACCTCATTTCTCTACAATTCAGGTACATACCCCAAGGCCAACCTCATATGCTTTCGATGGTTGGAGGCCTGGAAATCCTTATGGAATGCCACATTCATATATGGCAGGATTACAAGGGGCAGGACCTACGTATACTGCTGATGCCACTATATTTTTGCCTAATTTAGGTTCTTTAGGCCGAAGCGCACAAAATACAGGCCCATCAAGCCAAATTCCTTTCTTAACCACCATTAGTCAAGCATCATTTAGGCAGGAAATGGACGCAAGTAACCACGACATGCTAGGTGTTCTTGCCAGAGAAATATGGTCACTCTTTACCCCATTAGTAGCAAACATGACCAGAACTAACCAGGACAATGTAGAAACCTTCCAAAAAATATCATCACAAATAAATCGAATGGCAGATTTTATAGGAGGTCCACAAACTAGGAAAAGAAATAATCAACCCCCTTATCGAGAGGGCGATCCGATCTTAGAACGTGTTCAAGATGCGGTTCCTCCGCCTAGGACAACACCCATTGATGTAGTTCCTCCGCCTAGGCCACCACCCGTTGAAAGAATCTAAATGATAGATCTAGAAAACCCAAATCAAAGGGTCAATCCTGGCCAACATCAGAGTGCCTAAGAAAGACCCAGATTAGTGGTAGTTGGTAGGAACAAACATCCAGACGAAGTAGTCCACAGGGTTAGGAGAGAAAATATGGCAATAGAAAATAACCTAACTGCCATGATAGAAAGAATTATGGCCAATAACGGCCTTAACACTGGACTTCATCGTCCAAACTACACATCCCATGTGGCAGAATATATTATGCAAACGGAATTACCAAGAGGTACCAAGGTGCCTAAATTCACAAAGTTTTCAGGGGACAATAGTGAATCAACCGTTGAATACATAGCCCGATATTTGACAGAGGCTGGTGATCTAGCCACCAACGAAGATTTGAGAATTAAATATTTCCCTAGTTCGCTAACAAAAAATGCTTTTACTTGGTTTACTACCTTACCCCAAAATTCCATAGATGCATGGGCACATTTGGAGAGATTGTTCCATGAACAAATCTACATGGGCCAAACCAAGATAAGTTTGAAAGAGTTGGCTAGCATTAAGAGGAAATTCACGGAACCCATAGATGATTATTTAAACAGGTTCCGTTTGTTAAAGTCATGGTGCTTCACAGTTGTCCCAGAACATGAACTAGTCGAAATGGTTGCAGGCGGCCTAGACTATTCAATTAGGAAAAAACTAGATACCCAATACCTAAGGGATATGGCCCAATTGGCAGACAGGGTTTGACAAGTCGAACGACTAAAAGCGGAAAAGGCCAGAGCAAATAAAAGTTACAATAAGGAGAGGGTAGCGTATATCGAGGCTGAAGACGTTGAAGGCGAAGCCTTCAAAGATTAATACAGCGTCGAAGAGGTTGAAATAGACCTATCCGAATTAAAGGAAGTACCACCTTACTCTTGCAAACTGCTCACCCCGTCGAATGGAAAAAATCCAGTAGAGATTGATAAAAGCGATAGGTTTCCAAAGAAAACCTACACTTTTGACGTCACTAAATATGACGACATATTTGATTTGCTAGTAAAAGATGGCCATATGATAGTGCCCCCTAATTCCAAAGTTCCTCCATTGGAACAACGGAAGAAACGAGGATTTTGTAAATATCATGGTTTTTTAGGCCATAAAACCTCATAATGCTTTCTTTTCAGGGATCTAATTCAGAATGCTACCAAGGATGGACGTTTGAAATTCGCTGATAAGGCAAAAAATCACATGAAGGTTGACGCAGACCCCCTGAATATTGCTGACACTAACTATGTTGAACCAAATGATGTCAACATGGTAGACGTGTCTGAAACTGATATCGCTGAATGGGAGGTAATTTCATCTGGAAAGCAGGCTACTGAGAGCCTGAATGACAACACCGCCTTCAATACTGATGTTGAAGAATCTGTCGAGACTGAAATTACTGAAGATTCGAAGGAGAAAACTAGCGAGGCCACTGAAGACCTCAGGTTGAAACTCCAACAGATAAAAATCTCTAAAGCTTCCCCAGCAGGTATCAACATGGTGAATGGTAGGCAACCTTTATCTGAAGTGGAGGAATTAGAGAAATGTTTGTTGAGGGAAAGAGGAAACTATGGAAATCCGCAGAAAGGTGAAAGTTTGAAAGATTATCTTTGGAACTGTCACGAGAAGAATGCTGGACAGATGATAATGTGTCCAAGATGTTCAATCTCGCTGAATCGAAGGGTCCAAGCCAACTATGAAAGGGCCCAACGAGAAAGGATAGAACAACCCTGAAGAGGAGGAAACCTTTGGCTGAAAGTTTATCCAAGGCCAAAAGAAAGCTTGGTGGGTTTCCTAGTTAGGTGTCACAAGGAAAATATTGAGATTATTATGTGTCCCAGATGTGGGGCAGTCTATGATAACCATACGGCACAATCATTTGAAAGAACCTTATTCAGTACTGGTAGGGAGTCTCAAGGACTCCGTCCTAACATGTATGTGTTCGAAAATCGAACACCATCAAAAAGGTCTGATAGTCCTCATCCTAAAGCTCGAAGAGTGACATTCAAACTTCCTGCAGACATACCCATGGATAGATGGACGCAAGCTGGTGCAAGAAACAACAAATGGCGAAGTTGGGACCAAGGGGGAAAAACTGCAATGGCTTATAGAAAGAAATTCCAGACCTCAAATCGAGAGATGTACAGGCTGGAGAATTACAAAGGAAAGAATCCTATGTCCAGATCTCAATGAAGAAGACACCAGAGAATGAAAAAGCCCAGAAAGAATACAAGGCAAAGGAGGTCGGAGAGTCTAGCAGTACCAAAATCCCAATGCATGAGGCACGATCAAGCAAACCTCCGCTAGAACGCAAGCTATTCGGTTCTGAAAATGAGAACGAAGAGGAAAAAATGCACTCCAGTCCTTGGAAGGAAGACAATATAATGACAAATGACTTCGACTCAGATGGAGTGTCATCTATAAACTTCCATTGCAATGTTGTATCAGTGCTCCCTCACGAATTTAACCAAGAAACAGAAGCAGAAGATTGTGAGGAAGCTGATGCAGAAGAGATGGCGAGACACAGACCTGTGTGTTATTATGTGCTAAATAACGAGGTTGTCGAAGAACATAATGCCTTCTTCGAGAGGCCTGACCAAGGCCTGGGAAACCATATAAAACCATTTTACATAAGGGCCAAGGTTGAAAATGTGGGCATTAACAAAGTCCTAGTGGATGGATGGGCAGCAGTGAATCTAATGCCCCAATATAAGCTGAAAAGCATCGGTATATTCGACACTGATATAAGGCCACATAACATGGTTTTGTCCAAGTATGAAGGCAAGATAGGGCAGACTTTGAGGGTTATCCAAGTGAATTTAACTGTAGGTTCGGTCACGAGGCCAACTATGTTCATGGTGATACCAGCAAAGGCAAATTATAACCTTTTGCTATGAAGAGAATGGATCCATGGAGTTGCTGCAGTACCTTCGACAATTCATCAAAGGCTAACCATTTGGAGAGAAGATGGTATAGTAGAAAACATTGAAGGAGATCAAAGTTACTACATGGCTGAAGTCAACCAAGTCAACAAAACTAGTTTCGACAGGAATTTGGCCAACATAGGGCCATGCGATGCAACAGAAGATATATACTCCCCAAATAAGAATGCTTTATACTATTTATCCTTACACCCAAATGGATTTCAGTGGAACGGAGAAATAATGGACGGTCCAGATGACACATAACCTATCGAAGAACCATCAGCAGTACGGACAACTGGCTGGGATGAAGAAGGTAATTATGCCTGAATCATATTTCTTCGAAAAGATTTCGGCTTACGTAGCCGAAAAAAATAAAAGCGGCTCTTAAAGCTGATTTATCAAGCATGGCTGTCGAAGCCATTCAAAAAGATGCAGAAACACCAGGCCATGGGATACATTTTATTCCTCAACCTCCTGACGATACAATTCAAGAGGAGAAGGTTTCAGGCAAAGAAACAAATCAAAGGCTGGACGCAATATATGACGAAGAACCCCTGGGATTCGAGAAAGATCCAATGGCCCAAACATAAAGATGTTAGCTCAAGACCCACTCGAAGAAGTAAATCTTGGAGACGAAAATCAAAAGAGGGTGACATACATCAGTGCAAAGTTAGAGCCAACCTTGAAGTCAAAAGTCATTGCGTTACTTAAAGAAAATAAAGATTGTTTCGCCTGGGACTATGATGAGATGCCTGGCCTAGAGAGAGATCTGGTCGAGCTGAAGTTGCCTATAAAAAAAGGGAAGAAGCCCATCAAGCAAACAGAGGTCGAATGACTTCTCTGTTGCAAGTTCATTACAACTACGAGGTATGTCGAATGGATTGCTAATATTGTAACTATTATTAAAAAGAATGGTTCATTAAGGGTATGTATAGATTTTCGTGATATAAATGCAGCAACCCCTAAAGATGAATATCCCATGCTTGTGGCCGAAATGCTAGTAGACTCAGCCGCAAGCTTCGAATACCTAAGTATGTGGGATGAATATTCTGGGTACATTCAAATTTTCATTGCAGAAGAAGATGTGTCCAAAACAGCCTTTCGTTGTCCTGGGGCAATAGGCACCTACGAATGGGTTGTGATGCCTTTTGGTCTAAAAAATGCTAGGGCAACTTATCAAAGAGCAATGAATTCTATATTCCATGACTTTATAGAAACATGGCTTAAAGATGACATTGTTATAAAATCTGTTCAGAATACAGTTATCTTGACCACATGAGCCAATCGTTCGAAAGAATGAGAAAACATGGCTTAAAGATGAATCCCCTTAAATGTGCTTTGTTTGTGCAGGCTGGAGATTTCTTGGGCTTCGTAGTCCACAAAAAGGGAATAGAAATTAATCAGAATAAAACGAAGGCTATTAGGGAAACAAAGCCTCCACCTACGAAGAAAGAATTGCAATCCTTGTTGGGAAAGATGAACTTCTTAAGAAGATTTATCTCTAATTTGAGTGGACGCACACAAGCTTTTTCCCCCTTACTTCGATTGAAGCAAGGAAGGTTCGAATGGCATGCTGAACATCAAGAAGCTTTTGAGAAACTAAAGAAATATTTGATACACCCACCAATATTGTCCCTCATATGGGAGGAAGCACATGCGCCTGTATATCTCAACTTCAGATAACACAATAGGTAGCATGTTAGCGCAAGAAGACGACAATGGCATCGAAAGTGCCATTTATTACTTAAGTATAGTACTCAATGATGTAGAGACTAGGTATAGCGCCATAGAAAAACTCTGCCTTTGTTTATATTTCTATTGTATTAAACTCAAGTATTATATAAAGCCAGTTTATGTTTCATCTCATTTTGATGTCATTAAACACATGCTATCGAAACCAATATTGCATAGTAGAATTGGAAAATGGGCTTTGGCCCTTACTGAGCACTCTCTAATCTTTCAACCTCTGAAGGCAATGAAGGGACAAATCATGTCAGATTTCATTGTTGACCATGCAGTGGTTGAAAACCCTCAGCAATATGTAGATTTGAAGCCTTGGAAGTTGTACTTCGATGGCTCAACGCACAAAGAAGGAAGTGGCGTTGGTATTCTCATAATTTCTCCTGATGGAATTCCAACTAAGCTCAAGTACAAAATTGAAGGCCCTTTATGCTCCAACAACAAAGCTGAGTACAAAGCACTGATTGCTGGACTTGAAGCCTTGTTGGAATTGGGGGCAACCACAGTCGAAATTAAAGGATACTCGGAATTAGTAATAAAGCAACTGACGAAAGAATACAAATGTATCAAAGAGAATTTGATCATGTATTTTATCATAGAAAATAGACTGCTTAAAAAATTCGAATATGTGGAGTTAAAGCACGTCTCAAGGGTGAACAATCAAGAAGCAAATGATTTGGCACAATTAGCCTCAGGATACAGAGTATCAAAGAAAAAATTAGAAGAATTGATCGAAGGAAGAGGCAAAACAATGGCTACAAAATTATATCCAAGTGATCTGGAGAGCTCACAATTAGGTGAAAGACGCGGATTGCACAGAGATTAACATGATATAACCTCCGATCCGGCCTCAACACAGGAATAGGCTTCACCAATGAAGAGGAGTTTGAAGTTTTAAATATAGACTCCTTAGCAGATACAGATTGGAGGAGTCCAATTGTAAACTACTTAAAAGATCCTTCGACAGATACATATAGGAAGGTGAAATACAGAGCCTTATCATACTTCTTGATGGGAAACGAATTTTTTAAGAAATCCCCTGAGGGAGTTTTACTGAAGTGTCTAGGTGAAGCCGAGGCATACTTGGCACTCTCGAATGTGCACAGCGGGGCATGTGGTGCTCATCAAGCGGGGCACAAAATGAAATGGCTTTTATTTCGTTATGGAATGTATTGGCCCACTGTGTTAAAAGATTGCATAGAGTTCGCCAAAGGTTGTCAAGAATGTCAAGAACACGCAAGTATTCAACATGCGCCTGCAAATGAATTAAGTGAAATAATAAAACCATGGTCTTTCAGAGGTTGAGATTTAGACTTAATTGGAGAAATCCTCCCCACATATTCCAAAGGTCAAAGATATATTTTAGTGGGAAGAGACTACTTTACAAAATGGATCGAAGCGATACCACTAGCCAATGTGGATCAAGAAGCTGTGATTGAGTTTATTCAAAGGCACATTTTGTATAGATTTGGAATCCCAGAAAGCATAACTATAGACCAGGGATCAGTATTCACTGGTCTAAAGATGCAGGAGTTCGCGAAAGAAATGGGATTCAAATTGTTCACTTCTACACCTTATTATGCTCAAGCAAACGGACAAGTCGAAGTGGCCAATAAAGTGATAATCGATTTGATAAAGAAACATGTAGGTATAAGCCTAAGAATTGGCACAAAACCTTGGACCAGGCAATCTGGGCTTGTCGAACATCACCAAAAGAAGCTACCAATACTACACCTTTCCAGTTGATGTTCGGACACAATGCAGTAGTCCCAGTCGAAATATACTTGCAATCAGTCAGGATTCAGAGACAAGAAGAAATTCCCCCAAATGTATATTGGGAAATGATGATGAATGAGTTAGTTGATATGGACGAAGACAGACTTCGAGCGTTGGAAATGATAAAAAGGAAAAAAGAAAGGGTGTTAAGAGCATACAACAAAAAAGGTGAAAGGTAAAACATTTATTAATAATGACTTAGTTTGGAAAGTTATTTTGCCTATAGATCCAAAGAATCAGGCCTTAGGCAAATGGTCTCCACACTGGGAAGGACCTTTTTCGAATCAGGCCTTAGCAAAAGATCGCAAGATTTTAAGAGTGAATGGGAAGTATCTGAAAAGATATAAGCCAATCATGCATGAAGTAAAAATTGCAAAAACGTAGACTTTAAAAGTGTACGCCGGTGGCCAAAATGGTGAAACAAGTACCAAAATGGCTTTATACCTAAATAGAATGCGTAATGTATAAACTAAGAAGACAAAACGACGTCAAAATATAGTTCATTACGATTAACGGTTAAGGGTACATTTAGTCAGCAAAATTGCATTTGCATGCAAACCAGATTTACAAAAATGGGGCATGCCAGATACTATCAAAGGAAGCGTTCAAAATTATAGACATTAAAGATAAAATCAAGGCCTACAACGCCTTTAACAATGCTTCTTTCAGTTGATCCTGTGTTCCAAACCCTCTAAGTGCAACAGGGGCAAGCTTTCTGCTTCAAAAGGATCCTGGAATCCTTCCATGCGTATTTTCTTCACTAACCCCCATTTAACAAATATGTGGGATAGAAACCTTCCGTAGGGAAGACATGTCATTGTGCCTTGACGAGAAGCAACAATAGCGACGGCTTCAGCAAGGTGTTTGAAGATCATCAATGGTATGTTGATTTTCTTTCCCCGGAGAGCATAAATCATGAACTCCAGATCCTCCACCATGATGCTTTCTTGATCCATATTGCGTGGGAAAAATTTGCCCACTAGAAGTTAATGCCAAACCCTACTGATAAGGGCGCTGAAAGGATCGTTAGCCATGATGGACCTCAAAATGGAAGAGGTGCTCATGGTGAAGGAGTTTTTAGAAAAAACTTCTCCAGAGTTTTCATATCTCAGCACTTCAGAGATGAACGATGGAGAAATGGTAATATAGGATCCTCAAACTTGAGAAACAACGGTGGTTCTCCCTTCTGAGTCCATCTGGAGGGATGCAAACATCCAGAAATCCGCTAGCATGTTCGGGTAAACAGACCCCTCCAGGATTCCTTGGTAAACTTGTAAATGTTGGGTGGCAAACAATGCATCAATGTTGAGATTTTTCTGATCGAACTCTTCAACAGAGAGCTTAAACTATTTTTTGATAGCAGATTTGATAGTGTTGTAAGATAGAGGCGTCATTGTAACAAGAGAGTACAAGAAAGAAAAAACTTTGATGAAAATATGGAAAGAGGATGAATGAATGATCAGAATACCAAGGTTTATATAGAGAGCGTTGGTCTTAAATGAGTGGTTACACTTTAAACCCTGATTGGACCGCATGTTGGTTTCCCCGAAGGAAGATATGGACTCCGCCGTTTCCAACCTTAGAAGTTGGAGCGTAATCATTTTAAAAACTGATACACGCACGTCTTAATTAGACGTTTTGAAAAAGTGATGTCATCAGTTAATGATGGTTACGGCTAGTGGAGTAGAAACGTCAAATCAAAACTTAAGTAACTGCGAAGGGTAGTCATGTCATGTGGATACGCTATCGAGGTCATTATGATAGTTAGAAAATAAAGTTTGAAAATTTATGAATTGTTAAAATGTTATTTGTGACATTGCATGATTTGATGTCCTCTTGGAAGGACTTGGAAGTTTTTAAAGTTTTATTTCCTCTTGGCAGGACTTGGAAGTTTAAACTGATACATTGCATGTTTGAAAATAAAGTTTGATTTCCTCTTGGCAGGACTTAGAAGTTTTTATCTTCGCTTCGAGAAGTTCAATTTCTTGCTCCCATGATTTGATGTCCACTCCACAAGTCTCATATTCCTTTTGGCGCTTTGCGCGCTCAAGCTCGAGGACACTAGCTTTGATAGTTGCGTCACTAGAGGCTTTCCACGAAGAACTATGGGAAGTTACTTTTGTGTTGAGTTGTTTGTCAACATCTCGCTTTCAAAGAGTATCAGCTTGAAGTTGATCAACCAGAGAACTTAGTGAGACAATCACTTGCGAGACTTCCTCTGAAACCAACAGTAGATCCACTTTCTTTAAAAGATTGTTCAAACCAAAGCAACTGGTGGAATCTTTTCTCAGAACCTCGATAAGTTTGGTTTCAAAGAACTTTTCCTTTATCTGACGAAGGAGGTTTGGAATATCATTCCCCTTACTGCTTTCTGCCGAAATGTTCGAAGAAGGTTCAACCATGATAGGCGAAACATTTTTGGCATTCATCATGACCTTGAGGAAGCTTTCAGGATCAGTATTCTTAAGTCGCTCCAGTTCAGCAAGGGTGAGTGTGTGGTGTCGTTTTCTTTTACCTCCCCGTTTCACTTGGGAGGACGGCACGCTAAACCCTTCACGCGAAATTTGGAAGGAGAATGCGCCCGTGGTGGGATGAATTTTATTTCAGTTCTTCCTACGATATCACACGAACTTTCTTATTTGTCCTACGAGTAGGAAAGGGAAAAAAAGATCTCAACTAAACCGTAGGAGTTTGCTAAGTGTGGGGATTTCACCTAGACTAGAAATTCTGGAGTCCGGGGGGTCGGTTATACATAGGGAAGTGTTTAAACACCCTACATATCTGTAGTACTCTACAGGAACCTTCTCTGTGTCATTGTGATTGTGTTTGCTGCTAATGATTGGGCAAGTTTCTCCTTTGTATTAGGAGAAAGAATTGAATTGATTTGAAAAGACAGACAGACAGACAAACTGACTATTTTTGGTATTTTATTAGCTCGCTGAGATTCCTTGTGAACCTCATGCCTACATATCCCTAGTGGAAGTCAGAGCTTAATGTAGTTCGGGGAACTAACTAGGGAAATTACTTGTTTTTGGTGCCTTGCTTGAAGCTCAAGGTTGAAGCTTGGAATTAAATCTCTGTTTACAGTAAAGAGACATGAAATCATCTCTACAGAGAGGTATTAGTACTATTCTACCACAAACATTTAAAGGAGTGACAGAATAACTGAATTCATTTCATTCAAGAGGGGGACCTTACTTGTGTATGTGCAAGTATACCGGTCAAATGCCTCTTAAATGAAAGAAAGTTGCTCATCCAAATTAGGGAAAGTTACCACATGTCTGGGTTTTACTGCCAGCTCATGCCTTTCAAAATCCTAAATGGGAGACTTGATTAAAATTGAAATGAAATGTTTGTTTGTTTGAATGTGGTAGAGTAGTAAAAATATCTCTCTATAGAGATAAGCTATGTCTATCTACTGTATAAAAGATTTGACTTTAGCTGGCTTGTATGAGGCCCAAGCTTGAGGCTTTTTGATTGATTAATTAATATTATTGACTCTGGGAGATGACTCCACTGGGGATTAATTACAGGGTATTTTAGTGTTCTGTACAAAGCCCAGAATTGAGGCTGACTCTACTTAGGGAGACTCTATTTGTGTGCCTTGTACAAAGCCCAAGGTTGTGGCTGATTGCTGAGGATAATTGAATGAATGACTCTATTTTATGTGCCTTGTACAAAGCCCAAGGTTGTGGCTGACTCTAGCTAGGAAAAAAAACATTATTTTCTGCCTTGTACAAAGCCCAAGGTTGTGGCTGACTCTTAAATAAACTGGGTATGGATGACTCTATGGGGAAAAGATCCTAGGTGTTAGGAATCTTTGACACATGAAAATATGGTTTATCTGCCTTGTACAAAGCCCAAGGTTGTGGCTACTGAATGATGAAGAACTCACTGGGGAGACTCTATTATCTGCCTTGTACAATGCCCAAGGTTGAGGCTGACTCTTGACAGGGGAGTTTTATTGTTTGGTGCCTTGTATGAAGCCCAAGGTTGAGGCTAACTATTTTTGTTGGTTTTGACTCTACTGAGGAAGTTTTATTTATTAAAAGACTGTTTTTCTTTTTGGAAGCTAACCCTTTCCAGGGATTTTGACTCAGCTGGAGAATTTGTTTGTTAAAAGACTGACTTTATCATGTTTTTTGGAGGCTGACCCTTTCCAGGGGTTTTGACTCTTATTGGGGAAATTATCTCCTAAGAGAAATGAATCTTTATTTTTTGACATTTTTTTATTAATTGACTTTGGAGGCTAACCCTTTCCAGGGATTTATATTAAAAATGAAAGAATGATTTTGGAGGCTAACCCTTTCCAGGGGTTTATATTAAAAATGAAAGAATGTGTGGAAGCTAACCCTTTCCAGGGAATTTATGATTGAAAAATGGATGGCAGAAAGATTATCTAATGGAGACTTCTTGTTTAAAGCCCAAAATGAAGGCTGACACATGCTGAGGAGAAAATAAACATAGATCCTAGACTCTGCTAAGGAAGATTGATGAAGATAAGGGTGATAGAGACTGTCCATGTCTCTCATTCCAAAAGGTGTACTCAATGCAAAATTGAGACAAACTTAGCTTGTTTAAAGTCTGGTTTAAATTGGAAGAAACTCACCGGGGTAGGCTAAAAGGTGACTAAAGACCTGTTCCTATGTTTATAAGAAACCTGATGGGTCCTTGTATACAAGCTCAAGAGGAAGCTGGAAATGCTTTTAAGAAGCCTGTGGGTCCTTGTACAAAGCCCAAGAGGAGGCTAATCGAGGGTCCTTGTTATAGCACAAGATAAAGCTATGTAGTTTTGAACTTATTTTGGCTCTAAGCAAATGGGTAAGAGGTTTCACCGGGAATAATTCCTCTTTGGGTGGATGTGTCCTATTATTTGGATTCTAAGGTTTTTGCCAAGATGTTTCACCGGGAATAATTCATCTTGGGGGTTTGAACTACAGATCTCTAATTAGGAAAGAGCCTTCACCGGGAAGACATTCTCAATCCTAGGTCATATTCCTATAATATATATATAGTTTAACTGTCCTAGGGTTTACACTCAAACGTAGTTCTAAACTAATATATATGCACAGTTTATATTTGACAGTAATTTAAATAAAGACAGTAAATTGAAAGCTTGTAAAGCCTAACCTGGATGGAGTGGAGGCCATTGAAGAAGTATGTACAGAGCCTCAACAGTAATTTTTGTTGTTTTGTTGATAACAGTTGAATATATATATGATAAACAGTTAATGGTTTTTGAAAACAGAAGAAGTGAAGATGGACAAAGGTCACATAGGTATCTGAAGAGTTTCACCGGGAATAATGCCCTTCAAATACCAGAAGAATGTTTTGAAAACAGAAAGAAGATTTTGAAAATACAGTTTTGAAAACAAGCTAAGAAGAGAAGGTTTTTGGGACTTACACTCTATTAGAGGCCTAGTACTTTACAGTACTGGTGTAAAAGCAATTTGAAAAATGATTTGGAATGATGCAAGGTTTTGTTGTTTGAAAACCCTTATCATTTGATTTAATCAGAGATTGAAAAATAGTTTTGAGAATTGACAAAAGTCAACTTAATTAAAGTAAAAATAAAGATTTTTACTCAATTAAGACCTAAGCAAATAGGGTTTTATCATGGACTTTATTTACAAAATGATTAGGTTAAAACAAAGTAAAATATGTATTTAAAGTATTTAAGAAAACACCTAAAACATACTATTTTAAACCTAATAAAAATATATGAAATAAATGACATTTTTATGATTTTTTTTTATTATTCATAAAATAGATGTGTTAAATGACAAGTGTGTAAAAAATGAAGTGAAAATGATTTAATTTGATAGGTTAAATATTCATGTGAAGTTATGGAGAAAATAAGTGTGAAAAGTGGTAAAAAAATATAGAAATGTCTTCACCAAGACTTGAACTCATTCCCTTTAGGTCACACACCCAAAACCAAACCACTGGGCCAGCGCGCGTATGGTGATAGTAACTTGCACTCATTTGGTTATGTTTCAAAACAAGTGGTAAATCATTGAAAAATAAAAGAATCAAAAAGTCTGGGGCGAGGGGGATTCGAACCCCAGACTTGAGGCATGATGAGACTAAGGGCGTATGGGAGGCCACTAGGGCAAGTTTGTTCAGTCGTTTAAGGAACGCCTACCATTCAAAATAAAATAAACTTTGGCCCCAGATTCAAATTTTGCGCGCCATGGCCATAGTCATCTTCTTCCTCGAGCTCAAGGATTTTCAAAATCCTAACTCTCTGGTTTCTCAACTAAATGACATGATGTAAACATCAATCTTGTTCTAAACTTCCTCACGAATCCAGATATGTAGCTAACATTTATTTATATGAACTATAGCTACCTAATTTCTCAGAAAATTCTAAGAACACATAAACCCTAAATTTGAAATTAAATGACAAACAAGATGAATAAATGCAAGATGATAGAGGGTTTTCAATCCTCTGATGATGCTAAACAAGATAGAATCGAGCTTTAACTCAAAGAGTGCTTAAATTAAAGAGGTGAGGTTCAGAAACTTACCTCTGAAAATGGAGGTCGTGAGGGTGATGGAGAACACCTGGACTTGAATGAATGATCTCAATAGCTTCCTTGAGACTCAATGATGCTAACTGAACGCTTATTGGAGCTTGGATCCTCCTGAATTGCTCTATGGACCTCCCTCGATTTCAGCTTCAAGTGAACATGGAGGGTGATGATTCTCGAGTTACAGATGAGCTGCAGCCATCTGGTTAGCTTCACTATGAACTGAGGAGTGTGTCTGGATGATTGGCTTGGCTTGGAACCTCCTGAATTACTCCATGGACCTCCAACTGCAAATGCTCCAAAGTGAGAGCAACAATGGTGTTCCTCCACTTACAGAAGTGATCCAGGTGCTTGGATCACCTCAAATGAACTCCCTTGAGATGTTAGAATGCTCACTTTCCAAAGATAAGCTCTGGTTTGAAGAAATCGATTCTTCTTGCCAAAGAACTTTGAAAAACAATGAACATGAGAAGAGAAAGAGAAAGCAAGGAATATGGTTGCTTTGGTGTGTTTTTATACTGAAGTATGCTCTCCTATTTATAGGCAAATGACTCAGTACTGATTGGGAGAGTGAGCTTGCTTAGTGAAGCAAGTTTGGTTTCTTAGCCATGAAGAAATTTCAAAGAATATCCAAGTGTGATCATTGCATTTTCGAGCCACCTCCCCTATCCATTGATTCTATCTGATCTTAGGGGACAATTCAGATGCAAAGTGAGCTCTAATTGGTTGGTGAGAAGATTCCTTGGGTGATTCATCAATTTGCCATAAATTCACAAATGTAATCATTACATAATCACATGTTCTTGTTTTAGGAATCTTCTTCAATTATCATGGCATGGTGAAAATGAATGCATGGCATGTTTTCAGATGTGTTATGGGTCGTGTAGCATCCATAATTGAGGTCATGTGCACAAAATTTCAAAGTTCAAAAATGATGCATGACCTATAATTTTACTTCATGAGGCCAACTTTGAACAAGCATAACTCTTAGCTCAAATTGAATTTGGAGAAGGTTGAACACAATTTGGAAAGCCCTAAACATCTACTTCAAATCATTAGTTTATGTCTTCTTCAGAATCATTTGGGAAATTTGTGAAAAATGAGCCCAAAGTTGGAGGAAAACTAGGTTAAAACACTTAGAAAATTTTCCTAAGTGTTTATGACCTAAAACTTCAAAATTTTCAAAACCCTTAAATGGTTGATCCTTTGAAAAAAGTTCTTATGTGAGATGTTGTTTTATTTTGCAAGATCTACAACTTTCATGTTGGAAGTTTTTTGAGTTGTGTAGGTGAAATTTTGAGTTCCCATAATGCCCTCAAAAACCCTAATTCCCGACTTTTTGCTCCTTGATGAATTTCTTTGAATTTCTTTGGTCAAATGACTTTGACATCCATATATTGATGATATTGATCTTTGAAAGTCATTTTTTGACCAAAAACCTTAAAAGTCAATGATGATCCCACACAGTTGACTTTTTCCTGACAAAGTGAATTTTTGGGCTTTTGTGTAGAAACAAGATCTTTTCCTCAAATGAATGATGTAAATGGATTATATTGAGGTAGTAGAGATTCTTGAATCATGTCTTGAGTTTTGGATCCATGCCCTGATTAAAAGTCAACTATCTTGATGAATTAGGTTAAAAACCCTAATTGTCGACCAGAGGACAATGATGAGTGTAGACTTTGAATTGAGGTGTAATGTCCAGTGGATCTTGTCATAAGAGTTATTTGAAGATGATTAATGTCTTTGAATGGTCTCTTAGGGCTTTTTATGGTTTCCCAAAGGTGATCCCTGATTTTAGTCCTTGATAAGGCTCAAAACCCTAGTCTGTGGATCTGAGTAATCCTGTACTTAGATGACTGGGTGTCTAATCAATCATAGGTGAAATAATGAAGCTCTTGAGTCTTATGATTGTATCAGAGACTAATCTTCCTATTGATTGATCCTTTGCCTGAGTTTTCCTGTCTTTGAACACCCTTGATTGAATGTCAGACTGCTCTGGGTACTTACTCTGATTTGATGAAAATCCTAAAGATATGTCATCTCAGGGGGGGTCAAAAATTAGGGTATGACAGATGCCCCTATTTAAGTTTCTTTTATCTGGAGGGAGAGAGATTGATATCTCGATCTCTCCTGCGTAAAAGAGACTTAAATATCAAAGAATGCCCGAATTTTGGGCGCTCCTGAGATGTTGTAATTGATAAAATCCTTGCATGACTTGATCCCGTTGTCGCACTTGGCGGGGGATGAGGAGACAAACTCCTGTAGAAATACTTGATGTGGATTTTGGAGAATGGATGGCAATGTAGGATGCGCAATCCATCTTCTTTAACTAAGTGTTGATACTTAGAAAAAGGTAAACAACCTCCTCTCGTTCCGGATGTCCAAATCTCAGAACTGGTCTCAGTTGCGTTTGGACAATATCTCAGATAAAGAGAAAATTTCCAAAGGTTTGTTTCCTCATCAAACTTCTTACCAGCACTTGGAGGTAAGATACCATTTGACGGTAAATAAAGAAACTTCAAAGGTTTGTTTCCTCATCAAACTTCTCATCAGCACTTGGAGATGAGATACCATTTGACGGTAAATAAAGAAACTTCAAAGGTTTGTTTCCTCATCAAACTTCTCATCAGCACTTGGAGATGAGATACCATTTGACGGTAAAAAGAAACTTCAAAGGTTGTTTCCTCATCAAACTTCTTACCAGCACTTGGAGGTAAGATACCATTTGACGGTAAATAAAGAAACTTCAAAGGTTTGTTTCCTCATCAAACTTCTCATCAGCACTTGGAGATGAGATACCATTTGACGGTAAATAAAGAAACTTCAAAGGTTGTTTCCTCATCAAACTTCTCATCAGCACTTGGAGATGAGATACCATTTGATGGTAATAAAGAAACTTCAACGGTTGTTTCCTCATCAAACTTCTCATCAGCACTTGGAGATGAGATACCATTTGATGGTAATAAAGAAACTTCAAAGGTTGTTTCCTCATCAAACTTCTCATCAGCACTTGGAGATGAGATACCATTTGATGGTAAATAAAGAAACTTCAAAGGTTTGTTTCCTCATCAAACTTCTCATCAGCACTTGGAGATGAGATACCATTTGATGGTAATAAAGAAACTTCACCATCTTCCCTTTTGACTTGGCATCTTTGAAAGATTGTCATATGGGCCCGCGCTCTTTTGAGGGGCTAATGACTTTGTTTGAAGGCGGACGAACTGTTTTCGGGGTGGAAACTGCCATTCGTCGACTGGTGCCTGGGGAATCAACAAACTGTTTTCCTAAGAGGAAAACTACCATTTATCGACTCTGTGGGGAACTAAACATCCCTGAAACAGACAAACTGTTTGAAGAAACTGCCATTTGTCGATTTCTTGAGTATTTAACAGACAAACTGTCTTTCCTTGGGGAAAGACTACCATTTGTTGACTCCGCTGGGGATCATGAACTATCTTCTGGATGAAGACTACCATTCACTGATTCTGCTGGGGAATCATTTGTCGATCTGCTGGGAGATTCTGAATTATTTTCTTTGACGAAAAAGTGGCATCTCTCGACCTTGCTGGGGAAATACCAAACCTGTAGGGAATTCCAAAATGCGAAGCAGACTATCTTATCTGAAGAAGACTGTTGAATGTCGCTCTGCAGGAGAATCTCGGCTGAGGAATTCCAAAAGTGAACAAACTATCTCCTTGAGGGAGACAACCATTTGTTGACTTGCTTGGGGAGATCCTTGTGTATGAACTGTTGTCTCGAAGGAAAAAGTTTCTCCGGAACTTGCAGGGGAAACTCGAGTTCATGCCTCAATGACTTAGGCATTCACAGGATCAAAGCCTGATGCGACTATGCAATTATGATGTAATGTATGCATGAATATTATGACAATGATAGAATGTAAAGTGAATGTGAATAGAATTGTCGCAGATGTAAAATCCTATGATACGACTTGAATTCTTGTTGATCAGAAGATGTCCTCTTCTTGTAGTTCGAACTCTCTTGGGAATATCTGGTTATCAGTTGTCCGCTGTCCGAAGTAAGTAATATGAATTGAAGTAAAGATCCGTCATCGGGAGATGTTCGCAAAGCGACCTCATGGGGAAAACTTGGTTCCCGGAGTCTCAACCGTTCTCGGAGCAACTATTTGCATTCTTCCTATTGTTTGTAAACCTTAGAAAGAAATTTCACCTTTATTTTTGCAAGTAAATTCATTTTTATTTTATGAAAACATTTGTTTCAAGAAAAATGACTGTTTAAACTTAAAATGCATTTCAAGAAACTGAATAAGACTAGATTGCAAAGGAAAAGCACAAGGCTCAAATTATTATATATGGAATGGTAATCAGCCAAATGCTTGATTCCATGGAGTATTTACAAAGTTGGAAATTGGTAATTTTCGGGAAAAGGGCTACGATGAAACGTGACGACCGTTATCTCTCCCTTCCACTCCGAGTTGCGCTGTATTCGTGCTTCGTAGAAGATGACCTACTGCTGATGAATACTCCGCTATGGATTTTGAATGATCAAGTTTGTCCTGAACACAGTTACTTGCCATATATCCCTAACTTTTGCGTAAACTACCCCTTTCGGGTTTTAAGTCTACCGGGATTGATTAATATATATTTTTTATGTCTCTAATCTTTTGCCTGAATCGCCCTTTCGGGTTTTCGATTCACCGAGACGCTCTTTTTTGCCTAAGTCGCTCTTTGCGAGTTTTCAACTTAGCGAGCTGTTCTTTTAATTATTTAGGCGAAGTATTTCTTGACTGCGTCGACGTTCACAGGACGGGTGAATTCTTCTCCATCCATAGTCGTGAGTATTAAGGCTCCTCCTGAGAAAGCTCTCTTGACCACGTAGGGGCCGTCATAATTGGGAGTCCATTTCCCTCTCGAATCTGTGAGAAAAGATTGAATCTTTTTGAGTACAAGGTCGCCTTCTTTGATTGTGCGAGGTCGAACCTTTTTGTCGAAAGCTTTCTTCATTCTTTGTTGATATAGCTGTCCGTGGCATAAAGCTGTCATGCGCTTTTCTTCGATTAAGTTCAATTCATCGAATCTGCTTTGACACCACTCGGCTTCTGTTAATTTTGCCTCCATCAAGACTCTCATTGATGGAATCTCAACCTCTATAGGTAGGACTGCCTCCATGCCATATACAAGGGAGAAAGGAGTTGCTCCAGTCGAAGTACGTACTGATGTACGGTAACCATGAAGAGCATACGGGAGCATTTCATGCCAATCTTTGTAAGTGATGACCATCTTCTGAATGATTTTCTTGATGTTTTTGTTAGCTGCTTCTACAGCTCCATTCATCTTTGGTCTGTAAGGAGATGAGTTGTGATGTTCAATCTTGAATTCTTCACAAAGCTCCTTCATCATTTTGTTATTCAAATTTGACCCATTGTCAGTGATTATCTTGCTAGGAACGCCGTAGCGACAGATGATGTGATTCTTGATAAACCTGACGACAACTTGTCTTGTAACGTTTGCATATGAAGCTGCTTCAACCCATTTGGTGAAATAGTCTATGGCTACCAAGATGAAGCGATGTCCGTTGGACGCTTTTGGTTCGATCATTCCAATCATGTCGATTCCCCACATGGAGAAAGGCCAAGGGGAAGAGAGTATGTTGAGAAGAGATGGTGGCACATGAATTCTATCGGCGTAGATCTGGCATTTGTGACACCTCTTTGCGTACTGGTAGCAATCTGACTCCATCGTCAGCCAATAATATCCTGCTCTCAGTATTTTCCTTGTCATGGTATGTCCATTGGTGTGAGTACCAAAGGAACCTTCATGTATTTCTCTCATGAGTATTTCTGCTTCTTTTCTGTCAACGCATCTGAGCAGAACCATGTCGAAGTTTCTCTTGTACAGAACATCTTCATTCAAGAAGAATCTACAAGCTAACTTTCTCAAAGTCTTTCTATCTTTCTTTGATGCCCCAAGAGGGTACTCTTGCTTTTGAAGAAAGTTCTTGATGTCGTGATACCACGGTTTGTCGTCGATGATTGCTTCTACTGTGAAAACATGAGCGGGCCTATCCAGGCGCATAACATCGATCCGAGGAATGTCATTCCAATGATTTATCCTAATCATGGAAGAGAGTGTGGCTAATGCATCAGCCAAGTTGTTTTCTTCACGAGGAATGTGATGAAAATCTACCCTGTCGAAGAATGGTAACAATCTTCTCGCGTAGTCTTTGTAAGGAATTAGCCCTGGTTGGCGTGTTTCCCATTCTCCTTTGATTTGATTGATGACCAAAGCAGAATCTCCGTATACATCCAAGTGTTTGATTCTTAGATCCATGGCTTCTTCGAGACCCATGATGCAAGCTTCATATTCGGCCTCATTGTTTGTGCATTTGAAAGTTAATCTGGCAGTAAATGGAATATGGGTACCCTGAGGTGTAACAATGATTGCCCCAATTCCTCGTCCATAAGCATTGACAGCTCCGTCAAAGATTAAGCCCCACTGGGATCCTATCTCAGGTCCTTCGTCTGGTAGTGGCTCGTCGTAATCTTTCATCTTGAGGTACATGACGTCCTCGTCCGGAAAGTCGAAACTGGTTGATTCATGACCATTGAGTGGGTGGTGAGCCAGGTGCTCAGCTAGAATGCTTCCTTTCACGGCTTTCTGTGCGTGATACTCAATGTCATATTCTGATAACAACATCTGCCAACGGGCAATTCTCCCGGTTAAAGCAGGCTTCTCAAAGATGTACTTGATTGGATCCATATGAGAGATCAAACAAGTAGTATGTCGAATCATGTACTGGCGGAGACGCTTGGCAGCCCAGGCCAAAGCACAACACGTCTTCTCGAGCATGGAGTAGCGGGATTCACAGTCAGTGAATTTCTTGCTCAGGTAGTAGATGGCATGCTCTTTTCTCTTTGTCTCGTCTTGCTGTCCAAGGACACAACCCATGGAGTCTTCTAAGACGGTTAAGTACATTATCAAAGGTCTTCCTTCCACTGGAGGAGACAAGATGGGTGGTTCGAGCAGATATTCCTTAATGCTGTCGAACGCTTTCTGACAATCGTCTGTCCAGACGCAACTTTGATTTTTCCGTAGAAGTTTGAAAATAGGAGCGCAAGTTGCAGTCATGAGATATATGAATCTCGAGATGTAATTCAGACGTCCAAGAAATCCTCTAACTTGTTTCTCGGTTCTGGGCGAAGGCATTTCTTGAATTGCCTTGACTTTGTCTGGATCTACTTCAATTCCTCGTTTGCTGACAATGAAACCAAGGAGTTTTCCTGAATAGACACCAAAGGTGCACTTGTTGGGGTTCAGGCGAAGCTGAAACTTCCGTAAGCGTTGAAATAACTTTGTCAGATTCTGTATGTGATCTTCTTCATTTTCTGATTTGGCAATCATGTCGTCCACATAGACTTCCACTTCTTTATGCATCATGTCGTGGAAAAGCGTAGTCATGGCTCTTTGATAAGTTGCCCCTGCGTTCTTTAGTCCAAAAGGCATAACACGGTAGCAGAACGTGCCCCAGGGGGTGATGAAAGCTGTTTTTTCCATGTCTTCAGGTGCCATTTTGATTTGGTTGTATCCTGAAAATCCGTCCATGAATGAGAAAACTTTGGATTTTGCTGTACTGTCTACCAACATATCAATATGTGGTAAAGGAAAATCATCCTTAGGGCTAGCTTTGTTCAAATCTCTGTAGTCGACGCACATGCGGACTTTTCCGTCTTTCTTAGGAACGGGAACAATGTTAGCTAACCACTGAGGGTATTCTGAAGTGACGAGGAAACCTGCGTTGATCTGCTTTTGAACTTCCTCTTTGATTTTCATGGCCATCTCCGGATGAGTTCTTCTTAATTTTTGCTTGACCGGAGGGCATTCTGCTTTTAACGGCAAGTGATGCTCCACTATACTGGTATCCAACCCTGGCATATCTTGATAAGACCAAGCGAAGACATCTGAGAATTCTTTGAGCAGCTGTATCAAACTCTCTCTGATCTCTGAACTGAGCGAAGCTCCAATCTTAACCTCTTTTCTGTTTCCATCGGAACCAAGGTTAATGATCTCTAGAGGCTCATTGTATGGCTGAATGGCCTCTTCCTTTTGTTGAAGTAACCGTGAAATTTCCTTTGATATTTCTTCGTCTTCTTCTTCCTCTGCCTCGAATACAGGAAACTCAAAGCTTGGAGAAGTCATACGGTCGCACGTTTCAACGGGGTATTTTATGATTAATCTGCATATGTGTGATAAGTTTTATTTAGACAACGAGGGAAGACTCGGTGTATGCAGTTAATGGAATATTTGATGTTTTTTAAGGGTGTTTTTTAGGATTACCAATTTCCGAAAAAAGAAAAGGGAAAACTAAACGAAGGAACAGAATGACATTTTTATTTATGGACAGTCATTTCTTGAAACAAAGACCCTATAAAACAAAACTCTATTGCTTTGGGCGAAGCAAAGAGGGACATTTTCCTAAGAAATAGTAAAATGCAAAGCCCTATGAAACATCTCTTCACCCTGGGCTATGGTGAGAGGACAAAATAACGGTGAAAGTTCCTACTTAGGAGTGCGAACAACAGTTGAAACTTCAACAGCTGTCCAGTAGTGGCGAACCCCATTGTGCACTAAGTAATCTGGAACCTTAGGCTTAAGCTGGCCTGTGGTAGGTCTTGATTTACCAACCACTGTCTTTGCAACACTCAGACGATCTTCTTCTACTTCAGCAGACTGAGCGGTGTGAGCATACCCATTTCCGAGTGGAGTATGTCGGTTTTTCTTTTGAGGAAACTTCCAATCTTCTGAATGGAGAGACTCGTTGTCGGAGACACTTTCGAGATCATCCTCTTCTGTATTTTGGTCTTGCTCTTCTCCCAAGATGGCATTGACTAGATATGTGAACTCTAGATCCGTAGCCTCGGAAGGTGACTTGGGGATATAATCCTCAATGATGATTTCACCAGTAGATGATGATGAATAGCAAGGGTTATACATCTCTTTTGGCTGAGAGAGGTACTCATAATCAATGTTCCATCCAGTTGGAACAATATCTTCAAGAGAGATTCTTGAACTTTCAGGAGCGGAGTATTTCACCATGTAGTCGAATTTTCCGCTTGGTTCTCCTAATGTATCCCAAGTCTCTTCGGGGATAGGAGGAACTTCTTCTGATGAACCATGACTTCTGGTGGTGAAGCTGTCAGTAACTTCATCACTGCTTGGTTGAGTCTTACTTTCAGATCCTTTAGTCGGATAACAGCAAGGTGGATCAGACTCTGGTAGGGAGATATATCCTGCTTTGTTAAGATAGGATAACCATTCCTCTTCATCGGTGTTTTCCGTACCGATGGTATTGACTGTTTGTTGAACAGGTTGAAGAAAACCTCCACTGCAGAAAGTTTCTTGAATAGGGAGAACTACTTCAATCCCTGGGATAGCTCTTGATGATGTCGGAAAGAATCCAATTCCTGTTCTGTTCTTGTTGTTGGTAGGAATATTAATGTGCCCCCAACCACTGGTAGTGCCATCCTTTACAACTTGGATTGCATCTTTGTATGAAGAAATAGACGCTGCTTTCTCCTTTCCTTTGTCTAAGGAAAGTGCTTGGAATTTAGTTCCAACAACTTCTTTTGGTTCTATGTCGGAGAATGATGACAGGTTGCTGACGATCAGAGCTCGTTCTCCACATACGGTTACCAATTTGTCATTTCTTATGAACTTCAGTTTCTGATGAAGTGTTGAAGTAATTGCCCCAGCCTCATGAATCCATGGGCGACCTAGCAAACAACTGTATTGTGCTGGAATGTCCATAACCTGGAAAGTGATTTTGAACGTCTGAGGTCCAATAGTTATGGGAAGATCTACTTCTCCGAAAACTGACTTTCTTGATCCATCAAATGCTTTGACGATGACATGACTTTTTCTTAGAGGGTAATCTTCGAAAGATAATCTTGATAATGTTGATTTAGGCATGACGTTGAGAGAGGATCCATTGTCTATTAGGACTCCTGTGAGTGTATCACCCATGCAGCCAACTGAGATGTGAAGTGGAAGATTGTGGTCCACTCCTTCTTCAGGAAGATCTTCGTCACAGAAACTTAGGTTAGTTCCGGCGGAGATGTTGGCAACGATGTTGTTGAATTGGCTTATAGTAACACTTGGTTCTACGAAAGCTTGTTCCAAAACTTTCTGTAGAGCTTCCCTATGAGCTTCAGAACTCAATAGCAGGGAAAGAACAGAAATCCTAGACGGAGTATGTAGTAATTGATCTACAATGTTGTATTCACTCCTCTGGATTAACTTCAAGATCTCATCATTTTCTTTCGCTTGAACAGCATTGGTCGGATGATTGTCTTGCCTATGTGGTACTTCCTCCGAAGGTTTCTCCACATTTTCTGTTGTTCTGTTGAAGACTCGTCCACTTCTGGTGACTCGACTAACATCAGCAATGTTGACAACAGACGGTAATGGTATTTCCTTACCATTTTCAATGAATGTAGCGTTGTACTTGTATGGTATAGCCTTGCTGGACTCATACGGTACAGGACCTGGTAAGTAGATGACTAGCGGTGCAACTGCTGTCTTCCTGCTATCATACTTAACTTGCATAGGTTCAACTTGATTAATTTGAGGAGATACGGTAAAGACTTCATCATCTTCTCTGTTGGCAAGAACAGTAATGGTATTGTCATCCATCAGCTTTTGAATGTCGTTGCGAACACGCAAACATCCTCGTGAATTTCTTCGACAGATTCTGCATCTACTGTAAGCGTGGAAATCTGTTCCAAAGTAGGCAAGTCCATTTAAAGTTTTGTGGAACCTGACTACCGATCCTTCAAGGTCTTCAACTTTGTAGATTTTGTATTCTCCTGGACATCCTTGAACCATGTTGATGTCATGTTCAGTTCTGACTCGGATATGTTGAATCCATCCCAAGTCCATTTGTTCTTGTAATGCAGCTTGAACTACGGCACATCCTTGATTATTCTTTGGACAAATTTCACATGTGAAGTAGTTGTGAGGTGGTACATGACCGTACCCAGCTTGTTTAGCGTGCATCTTGACAAGATTTTCCCCTATCTGACGAATGTCGTAGATTTGAATGACATTGGGGTGCTGGTCTATCAGATTTACTGAAGCTTCTTTATGCTGCGGCAAAGGATTTGCTTGGACGTTTGGATTAGTATCTTTGAAGGATAGCATTCCGCTCTTCACTAATCGTTGGACGTCAATCTTGAAAGGGAAACAGTTCTCAATATTGTGACCTGGTGCCCCCTGATGATAGGGACAAGATTGGTCAGCCTTATACCATGGTGAGGAACTGTTTGTAGGATTTGGAGGACTCCTTGTCTGAATGAGTCCTTTTGCCAGTAATGTTGGAAACAATTCTGCATACGGCATTGGTACGGGGTCAAAGGCAGGATACCTTGGAGCCCGATTGTTGTAATTTGGAGGTCGAACCTGCTGCTGAGGTTGCTGCGACCTTTGTTGAATTTGTTGTTGCGAGACCTGAGGTTGATAAGCTGGCGCTGAGTTAACAACCGGAGTTATTGTTGCAACTTGAGGTTGGAATTTCTTCTTGATTTTGTGCAAGACATTGCTGACATCTTGATCCTTTTTCTTCTGGAAAGAACTTCCATACTTCCTTGGACCAACAGAAGATTCTGGTTCTTTGTTCAAGCGTCCTTCTCGAACTGCTTCTTCTAAACGCACACCCATGTTTACCATCTCAGTAAAGTCACTTGGTGCACTTGCAACCATTCGTCCGTAGTAAAATGGACTCAAAGTTTTGAGATAGATTTTTGTCATTTCTTTCTCTTCAAGTGGTGGACAAATTTGAGCAGCAACTTCACGCCATCTCTGAGCGTATTCCTTGAAGCTTTCTCTATCCTTTTGAGTCATGGCCCGGAGTTGATCTCTGTCGGGAGCCATATCCAGATTGTACTTATACTGTTTGACGAAGGCCTCTCCGAGGTCTCGAAAAGTACGAATCTCTGAACTGTCCAAGTTCATGTACCATTTGAGTGCAGCACCAGTCAGGCTGTCTTGAAAATAATGAATGAGCAATTGTTGATTATCAGTCTGAGTTGACATTCTTCGAGCGTACATCACAAGATGACTTTGTGGGCATGAATTCCCTTTGTACTTCTCGAATTCTGGTACTTTGAATTTGTGAGGAATCTTAACATTTGGAACCAGACAGAGGTCTGCAGCATTCTTTCCAAATAGATCTTGTCCTCGGAGAGTCTTGAGTTCCTTCTGCATTTGCAGAAACTGTTCTTGGAACTCGTCCAATCTTTCATACACGCCAGCATCCTCACTTGGAGCGTGATGATATACTTGTCCGCCTTGCGGGGGAAAAGTATGCATAATGGGCTGTGGAGAAGCCATGACAGCAGATCTTGGAATCTCAGCATTCTGTTGTGCGAAACCCATTGCCGTTGCTCTTGGAACTTCAATTTCCAGAGGTTTGTAACCCTCCGGTGGACGCATATCCATGGTGACTTTTGGAGCTTCAGAAGCTGGAGGTATGTACCCTTCTGGAGTAAAGTTATACGGCATGCCCCAAGGTCGATCAGGCGGCATGGTATACTGAGGAATAGGAGTAGAAACAATCTCGGAAACCACAGTCCTTTGTGGTTCTTCTGGCGTTGGTCGATTCTGCGCAACTACCAGGGCTTCTACCATACTATTGAGTCTTTCAACAGTACCTTTGAGAGTATTAATCTCTTCTCTGAGTTCTTCATTCTCTTGCTCAAAGTCTTCCATTCTTTTCTTGCGACTTGAACGAGTGTTGTATGGATGAGACAGCTTGAAAGTCTTGGTTCACCTCCTTCTCCTCCTCTCTTTCTGGAGAAAGGAAAGTGACTATTAGATCCGCGACAATTCTCGTGTCAGTGCGTACGACTAAAGCGATGTATGATATGCAATTAAGTTATTATTTTTCAAGGAAACACCATAATTACGTTATGAAACATCAAACTTTTATTAATTAAGCGAAAACGCCGTTTTTTACACACTTTGAAAATGGAAATACAGAGAAACTGAGAGAAAGGACTCTAAAACTTTGACGAAGAGCCGACTTCACGTTCTAACATCTTCTTCTGTTTCTTGAGCTGAGCGTTCTCTGACGTGAGCTGATCGATGATCCAGGAAGCAGGAGGGATATGATGAGAAAGTGACGATTGTGTCACTTGTCGATCGAGTACTTCAAGTAACTCATCCTTCCTTCTTAGGATGTTTTGAATCTCAACATTTTCCGTGTTGACAATTCGATACTTGTTCCTCCAAGCATTCCTTTCTTGGCATACCTTGTTTAATGCCGCTTGCAGTTTTTCAACATCGGTGGAGAAAAGGTAAATTGGTTCCCTTAGGGGAATAGGTTCTTGATGTTGATATGGCATCCTGAGCTTGAATGCTCTGACGCGTACCCATTGAAGGTAAGGATCCAGGGAGATGCAAAGATGTTTTCCTAACAATCTTCTCCCTTTGCTGTGAACAAGACGCCAGGCTTGGACAATTTCCTTCTTCAGCATGTTGCCATGATCGTCGATGTTCTTGAAGAACAGACCCTCCAATTGAATGTTACTTGGTATATTTTTCATGGGATAGCCGTATTGACGACGGGCTAAAGCTGGATTGTAACTAATTCCTCCCTTAGTTCCAATAAGGGGTATGTTGGGAAAACTTCCGCAACTGAAGATGATCTTGGTTTCGTCGTTGTCAGGACTACACCAATCAATGTCTGTATGAGTGAGAGACATGATTTTCTGTGACCAGTAAAGGCCATCCCTCATGTTCCAGAAAGTGCTAGACTTTGGCAGGTGCGAAACGAACCATTCGTATAACAACGGTACGCAGCATGTGATTAATCCTCCTCGCTGCAGGTTTCTTGAATGCACAGAGTGATAAGCATCCGCAAGCAAGGTTGGAACTGGATTTCCAATTAAGAAGATCTTAATTGCGTTGATGTCGACGAAATCGTTAATGTTAGGGAACAAAAACAATCCGTAGATAAGCAAAGCCAAGATTTCCTCAAAAGCGCTCATATCTTGGATGCTGACGAAGTACCGAGCTTGATCAAACAGGAATTTGGAGGGCAATCCTTGAATTCCTCCTCTACTCACCATATGAGTTCTGATGTCGACTACGTTCAAAGGAGTAGTTGCAGCAATGATAATGTCGTCAGGATTCTTTTCCAAACCGGAGTACGGATCTTGCGCGTACACGGGTATTCCAATCAGACGAGAGTACTCCTCTAACGTAGGCATGAGCTGATAATCTGGAAAGGTGAAGCAGTGATACGTTGGATCGTAAAACTGTACCAAGGTGGGAAGGATCCCATCCACAATGTTGGTATTGAGCAAAGGCAGAAGTTTTCCATACTTCTCCTTGAAAGCCTGGGGGTTGACCACCAGTTTTCCGAGCTTTCCCAGTTCCTCGACCTGGGGAATCTTGAAGGTGTATTTCCTAGCTCTCTTTCTTCCGTAATCCATAATATAGATCCTTAAGTCCTTTCTCCGTTTCTCTCTTTCTATGAAGTTCAAAACGTTCGTTATTTAGTTTCCTTGAAAAACGACTCGAAAAAGACTCTTTTTGTTTTTAGTTGTTTATTAATGAATGATGCATGAATGCATGAATGCACACACAAGAGTTTTAAACAAACATGGCGTTGAAGGGTATAGTGGTCATGAAGTCAAAACGCAATCCCCGCCCCAATGGTAAACTAAGGTTAAGGATTTTTGTACCTGTAGAACGGGTTCTAGGGGTCTCAGAGTTTTTGCTCAACCTTAAAGATACGTTGATTGGTATCTATAAGAGAGTTTTCTCTGAGTGTAGTATCTGCGTGACAATTACTTCCGTAATCACCGCTCTACGTCCTAAAAAAAGGCTTTAAGTGGGGTTAATGTGTTTCTAGGTCCTCCTGGTACAAATCAGTCTCGGAATGCAGTGGCGCAGTTAATCACAACCAGCCAGGCAAATCCCAAGAGTAGACTTGGAAACCAAGATTAGAGGGCCTTCACCGGGAAGACATCCTCCATCCTATCTTATGTTGCACTCAAATCCGGGTATAGGATTTCTCACCACAAGGGGGAATCAAGCCCTTTCCCGATACAGAATAAACAAAATAAACAAATATATATGCAACAAACACATGAAATGACACAGAGGTTAGGCAGGACCTCTCTTGTTTGAGGGGGAATTTGGCATCCCTAATTCCTCATTGGGGCTGGACCAGCAACAGGTCAACCATTGGTTTGGATGAAAAACCAAGGTTTTTAACACTTATATCCCCAGCAGAGTCGCCATTTTTCTGTGGTGTCGTTTTCTTTTACCTCCCCGTTTCACTTGGGAGGACGGCACGCTAAACCCTTCACGCGAAATTTGGAAGGAGAATGCGCCCGTGGTGGGATGAATTTTATTTCAGTTCTTCCTACGATATCACACGAACTTTCTTATTTGTCCTACGAGTAGGAAAGGGAAAAAAAGATCTCAACTAAACCCTAGGAGTTTGCTAAGTGTGGGGATTTCACCTAGACTAGAAATTCTGGAGTCCGGGGGGTCGGTTATACATAGGGAAGTGTTTAAACACCCTACATATCTGTAGTACTCTACAGGAACCTTCTCTGTGTCATTGTGATTGTGTTTGCTGCTAATGATTGGGAAAGTTTCTCCTTTGTATTAGGAGAAAGAATTGAATTGATTTGAAAAGACAGACAGACAGACAAACTGACTATTTTTGGTATTTTATTAGCTCGCTGAGATTCCTTGTGAACCTCATGCCTACATATCCCTAGTGGAAGTCAGAGCTTAATGTAGTTCGGGGAACTAACTAGGGAAATTACTTGTTTTTGGTGCCTTGCTTGAAGCTCAAGGTTGAAGCTTGGAATTAAATCTCTGTTTACAGTAAAGAGACATGAAATCATCTCTACAGAGAGGTATTAGTACTATTCTACCACAAACATTTAAAGGAGTGACAGAATAACTGAATTCATTTCATTCAAGAGGGAGACCTTACTTGTGTATGTGCAAGTATACCAGTCAAATGCCTCTTAAATGAAAGAAAGTTGCTCATCCAAATTAGGGAAAGTTACCACATGTCTGGGTTTTACTGCCAGCTCATGCCTTTCAAAATCCTAAATGGGAGACTTGATTAAAATTGAAATGAAATGTTTGTTTGTTTGAATGTGGTAGAGTAGTAAAAATATCTCTCTATAGAGATAAGCTATGTCTATCTACTGTATAAAAGATTTGACTTTAGCTGGCTTGTATGAGGCCCAAGCTTGAGGCTTTTTGATTGATTAATTAATATTATTGACTCTGGGAGATGACTCCACTGGGGATTAATTACAGGGTATTTTAGTGTTCTGTACAAAGCCCAGAATTGAGGCTGACTCTACTTAGGGAGACTCTATTTGTGTGCCTTGTACAAAGCCCAAGGTTGTGGCTGACTGCTGAGGATAATTGAATGAATGACTCTATTTTATGTGCCTTGTACAAAGCCCAAGGTTGTGGCTGACTCTAGCTAGGAAAAAAAACATTATTTTCTGCCTTGTACAAAGCCCAAGGTTGTGGCTGACTCTTAAATAAACTGAGTATGGATGACTCTATGGGGAAAAGATCCTAGGTGTTAGGAATCTTTGACACATGAAAATATGGTTTATCTGCCTTGTACAAAGCCCAAGGTTGTGGCTACTGAATGATGAAGAACTCACTGGGGAGACTCTATTATCTGCCTTGTACAATGCCCAAGGTTGAGGCTGACTCTTGACAGGGGAGTTTTATTGTTTGGTGCCTTGTATGAAGCCCAAGGTTGAGGCTAACTATTTTTGTTGGTTTTGACTCTACTGAGGAAGTTTTATTTATTAAAAGACTATTTTTCTTTTTGGAAGCTAACCCTTTCCAGGGATTTTGACTCAGCTGGAGAATTTGTTTGTTAAAAGACTGAGTTTATCATGTTTTTTGGAGGCTGACCCTTTCCAGGGGTTTTGACTCTTATTGGGGAAATTATCTCCTAAGAGAAATGAATCTTTATTTTTTGACATTTTTTTATTAATTGACTTTGGAGGCTGTGGTGTCGTTTTCTTTTACCTCCCCGTTTCACTTGGGAGGACGGCACGCTAGACCCTTCACGCGAAATTTGGACGGAGAATGCGCCCGTGGTGGGATGAATTTTATTTCAGTTCTTCCTACGATATCACACGAACTTTCTTATTTGTCCTACGAGTAGGAAAGGGGAAAAAAGATCTCAACTAAACCCTAGGAGTTTGCTAAGTGTGGGGATTTACACCTAGACTAGAAATTCTGGAGTCCGGGAGGTCGGTTATACATAGGGAAGTGTTTAAACACCCTACATATCTGTAGTACTCTACAGGAACCTTCTCTGTGTCATTTGTGATTGTGTTTGCTGCTAATGATTGGGAAAGTTTCTCCTTTGTGTTAGGAGAAGGAATTGATTTGATTTGAAAAGACAGACAGATAGACAGACTGACTATTTTTGGTATTTTATTAGCTCGCTGAGATTCCTTGTGAACCTCATGCCTACATATCCCTAGTGGAAGTCAGAGCTTAATGTAGTTCGGGGAACTAACTAGGGAAATTAATTGTTTTTTGGTGCCTTGCTTGAAGCTCAAGGTTGAAGCTTGGAATTAAATCTCTGTTTACAGTAAAGTGACATGAAATCATCTTTACAGAGGGGTATTTGTACTATTCTACCACAAACATTTTGAAAGAGTGACAGAATAACTGGATTCATTTCATTCAAGAGGGGGACCTTACTTGTGTGTGCAAGTATGCCAGTCAGATGCCTCTTAAATGAAAGAAAGATGCTCGTCCAAATTAGGGAAAGTGTACAAGTCTGGGGATGTGCCAGAACATGTCTTTCAGAGTCCTAAATGGGAGACTTTGATTGAAATTGAAATTGAAATGTTTGTTTGTTTGAATGTGGTAGAGTAGTAAAAATATCTCTCTATAGAGATAAGCTATGTCTATCTACTGTATAAAAGATTTGAATTTAGCTGGCTTGTATGAGGCCCAAGCTTGAGGCTTTTTGATTGATTAATTAATATTATTGACTCTGGGAGATGACTCCACTGGGATTAATTACAGGGTATTTTAGTGTTCTGTACAAAGCCCAGAATTGAGGCTGACTCTACTTGGGGAGAATCTATTTTGATGGGTTTTATTTGGTGTTCTGTACAAAGCCCAGAATTGAGGCTGACTCTACTGAGGGAGACTCTATTTATGTGCCTTGTACAAAGCCCAAGGTTGTGGCTAACTGTTGAGAATAATTGAATGACTCTATTTTATGTGCCTTGTACAAAGCCCAAGGTTGTGGCTGACTCTAGCTAGGGAAAACATTATTTTCTGCCTTGTACAAAGCCCAAGGTTGTGGCGGACTCTTAAATGAATGAATTGAGTATGGATGACTATATGGGGAAAGATCCTAAGTGTTAGGAATCTTTGACACATGAAAGTATGGTTTATCTGCCTTGTACAAAGCCCAAGGTTGAGGCTGACTCTTGACAGGGGAGTTTTATTGTTTGGTGCCTTGTATGAAGCCCAAGGTTGAGGCTAACTGTTTTTGTTGGTTTTAACTCTACTGGAGATTAAAAAGACTGTTTTTCTTTGGAAGCTAACCCTTTCCAGGGATTTTGACTCAGCTGGTGAATTTGTATGTTAAAAGGCTGACTTTATCATGTTTTTGGAGGCTGACCCTTTCCAGGGGTTTTGACTCTTTTGGGGAAACTATCTCCTAAGAGAAATGACATTATTTATTAATTGACTTTGGAGGCTAACCCTTTCCAGGGGTTTTGACATTTTAGACATATGTTGGAGGCTAACCCTTTCCAGGGGTTTTGACATTTTAGACAGATGTTGGAGGCTAACCCTTTCCAGGGGTTTTGACATTTTAGACAGATGTTGGAGGCTAACCCTTTCCAGGGGTTTTGACATTTTAGACATATGTTGGAGGCTAACCCTTTCCAGGGGTTTTGACATTTTAGACATATGTTGGAGGCTAACCCTTTCCAGGGGTTTTATTGAAAATGAAAGAATGTGTGGAAGCTAACCCTTTCCAGGGATTTTTATTGAAAAGAATGGCAGAAAGATTATCTAGTGAGACTTCTTGTTTAAAGCCCAAGATGAAGGCTGACTCAATGCTGAGGATGATCAAACATGGATCCTAGACTCTGCTAAGGAAGATTGATGAAGATAAGGGTGACAGAGACTGTCCATGTCTCTCATTCCAAAAGGTATACTCAATGCAAAATTGAGACAAACTTAGCTTGTTTAAAGTCTGGTTTAAATTGGAAGAAACTCACCAGGGTAGGCTAAAAGGTGACTAAAGATCTGTTCCTATGTTTATAAGAAACCTGATGGGTCCTTGTATACAAGCTCAAGAGGAAGCTGGAAATGCTTTTAAGAAGCCTGTGGGTCCTTGTACAAAGCCCAAGAGGAGGCTAATCGAGGGTCCTTGTTATAGCACAAGAGAAAGCTATGTAGTTTTGAACTTATTTTGGCTCTAAGCAAATGGGTAAGAGGTTTCACCGGGAATAATTCCTCTTTGGGTGGATGTGTCCTATTATTTTGGATTCTAAGGTTTTTGCCAAGATGTTTCACCGGGAATAATTCATCTTGGGGGTTTGAACTACAGATCTCTAATTAGGAAAGAGCCTTCACCGGGAAGACATTCTCAATCCTAGGCCATATTCCTATAATATATATATAGTTTAACTGTCCTAAGGTTTATACTCAAACGCAGTTCTAAAACTAATATATGCACAGTTTATATTTGACAGTAATTTAAATAAAGACTGTAAATTGAAAGCTTGTAAAGCCTAACCTGGATGGAGTGGAGGCCATTGAAGAAGTATGTACAGAGCCTCAACAGTATTTTTGTTATTTTGTTGATAGCAGTTCAATATATATGATAAACAGTTAATGGTTTTTGAAAACAGAAGAAGTGAAGATGGACAAAGGTCACATAGGTATCTGAAGAGTTTCACCGGGAATAATGCCCTTCAAATACCAGAAGAATGTTTTGAAAACAGAAAGAAGATTTTGAAAATACAGTTTTGAAAACAAGCTAAGAAGAGAAGATTTTTGGGACTTACACTCTATTAGAGGCCCAGTACTTTACAGTACTGGTGTAAAAGCAATTGAAAATGATTTTGAATGATACAAGGTTTTGTTGTTTGAAAACCCTAATCATTTGATTTATTCGGAGATTGAAAACAGTTTTGAGAATTGACAAAAGTCAACTTAATTAAAGTAAAAATAAAGATTTTTACTTAATTAAGACCTAAACAATTAGGGTTTTATCATAAACTTTATTTACAAAATGATTTAGGTTAAAACAAAGTGAAAATATGTATTAAAGTATTTAAGAAAACACCTAAAACATACTATTTTAAACCTAATAAAAATACATGAAATAAATAATATTTTTATGATTTTTTTGATTATTCACAAAATAGATATGTTAAATAAAAAGTGTGTGAAAAATGAAGTGAAAATGATTTAATTTGATAAGTTAATTAATTATGTGAAGTTGTGAAGAAAATGAAAAGAAAAAGTGATAAAAAAATATTTTGGCCTCACCATGGTTTGAACCCACGCCCTTGAAGCCAACAATCAAAACACACACCAACCAGCCAACGCGCGCATGGTGTTATAGAGGGCATTTCATTGCAATATGTGTGTTGTCTAGTGCATAGAGTGGAAAAAAGAAAATAAAATCAAAAGGTCTGAGGCGAGGGGGATTCGAACCCCAGACCTTGGGCATGAGGAGACTAAGAGCGCATGTGTGGCCACTAGGGCAAGTTATTCATTCGTTAAGGAAACGCCTATCATTAAAAATAAAACAAACTTCGCTCAGAGATTTGAAAAATGGCGCCACCCTCCATCTTCGTCTTCAACCTCAAGCTCCATCAATTCAAATTTCTGAACTCTCTCAACTCTCAACCATTTGTAATGATGTAAACATGAAACTTGCTCTAAATTCACTCACGATTCTAAATATGTAACTAACATGAATTAATATTAACTACATCTAACTAATTTACCAGAAATCGTGAAGAACCCTAAAATTTCAAAATCAAATTAAATGACTATACTGAAAGATAAATGGATGATGATAGAGGGTTTTCAATCCTCTGATGATGCTGAACAAGATAGAATCGAGCTATTTCACAAAGAGTACTTAAATTAGAGAAGTGAGGTTCAGAAACTTACCTCTGAAAATGGAGGTCGTGAGGATGATAGAGACCACCTGGGCTTGAATGAATGATCTCAATAGCTTCCTTGTGGTTCAGTGATGCTAACTGAATGCTTGTAATGACCTCAAACCTCCTGAATTGTTCTATGGACCTCCCTCGATTTCAGCTTCAAGTGAACATGGAGGGTGTTGATTCTCAAGTTACAGATGAGCTGCAGCCATCTGATTAGCTTCACTATGACCTGAGGAGTGTGTCTGGATGACTGGCTTGCCTTGAAACCTTCTGAATCACTCCATGGACCTCCAACTGCAGGTGCTCCAAAGTGAGAGCAATAATGGTGTTCCTCCACCTACAGAAGTGATCCAGGTGCTTGGATCACCTCAAATGACCTCCCTTGAGATGTTAGAATGCTCACTTCCCAAAGATAAGCTCTGGTTTGAAGAAATCGATTCTTCTTGCCAAAGAACTTTGAAAAACAATGAACAAGAGAAGAGAAAGAGAAAGCAAGTAATATGGTTGCTTTGGTGTGTTTTTGAATGAGGAATGCATCTGTATTTATAGGCAAATGGATCAGTATAGCTGCAGAGGAGTGAGCTTCCTTAGTGAAGTTGATTTGGTTTCTTAGTCATGAAGGAAATTTGCAAATATCTCTTATGCAATGATGAGAATTTTGATTCCATTTGATCAATCCCCTAGCCCTCGATTTTGCTTGATCTTAGGGGACAATTCTGAGCCAGAAATGAGCTCTAATTGGTTGGTGAGAAGATTCCTTGGGTGATTCATCAATTTGCCATAAATTCACAAATGTAATCATTACATAATCACATGTTCTTGTTTTTAGAATCTTCTTCAATTCTTATGGCATGGTGAAAATGAATGCATGGCATGTTTTCAGATGTGTTATGGGTCGTGTAGCATCCATAAGAGAGGTTATTTGCACAAAATTTGCAAAGTCCAAAAGTGTCCATGACCTATAATTTCACTTCATGAGGCCAACTTTGAACAAGCATAACTCCTAGCTCAAATTGAATTTGGAGAAGGTTGAACACAATTTGGAAAGCCCTAAACACCTAATTTAAATCATTAGTTTATGTCTTCTTCAGAATCATTTGGGAAATTTGTGAAAAATGAGCCCAAAGTTGGATGAAAACTAGGTTAAAACACTTAGAAAAATTTCTAAGTGTTTATGACCTAAACTTCAAAATTTCCAAAACTTCATAAATGGTTGATCTTTTGAAAAAAGTTCATTTGTAAGATGTTGTTTTATTTTGCAAGATCTACAACTTTCATGTTGGAAGTTTTTTTAGTTGTGTAGGTGAAATTTTGAGTTCTCACCATGCCTTCAAAAACCCTAATTCCCGACTTTTCGCTCCTTGATGAATTTCTTTGAATTTCTTTGGTCAAATGACTTTGACATCCATATATTGATGATATTGATCTTTGAAAGTCATTTTTTGACCAAAAACCTTAAAAGTCAATGATGATCCTTCACAGTTGACTTTTTCCTGACAAAGTGAATTTTTGGGCTTTTGTGTAGAAACAAGATCTTTTCCTCAAATGAATGATGTAAATGGATTATATTGAGGTAGTAGAGATTCTTGAATCATGTCTTGAGTTTTGGATTCATGCCCTGATTAAAAGTCAACTATCTTGGTGAATTAGGTCAAAACCCTAATTTGTCGACCATGTGAAAATAATGACTGTAGACTTTGAATTGAAGTGTGATGTCCAGTAGATCTTGTAATATGAGTTATTTGAAGATGATTGATGTCTTTGAATGGTTCCCTGAGGCTTTTTAGGGTTTCCCAAATGTGATCCCTGATTTCAGTCCTTGATAGGCTCAAAACCCTAGTCTGGTGACCTGAGTAAACCTGTACTCATATGACTGGATGTCTAATCAATCATAGATGAGAAAAGTGAAGTCTTTGAGCCCCATGATTGTATTAGGGACTAATCCTTGTATTGATTGATCCTTTGCCTGAGCTTTCTTGTCTTTGAGCATCCTCGATTGGATACCAGATGGAGAAGTGACTGCTCTGGGAACTTGTCTTGACCTGATGAACAATCCTGAAGATATGCCATCTCAGGGGGGTCAAAAATTAGGGTATGATAGATGCCCCTATTTAAGTTTCTTTTATCTGGAGGGAGAGAGATTGATATCTCGATCTCTCCTGCGTAAAAGAGACTTAAATATCAAAGAATGCCCGAATTTTGGGCGCTCCTGAGATGTTGTAACTGACATAGTCTTTGTATGATTTGATCCCGTTGTCGCGCTTGGCGGGGGATGAGGAGACAAACTCCTGCAGGAATACTTGATGTGGATTCTGGTGAATGGATGGCAATGTTGGATGCGCAATCCATCTTCTTTAACTAAGTGTTGATACTTAGAAAAAGGTAAACAACCTCTCCTCGTTTCGGATGTCCATATCTCGAAACTGGTCTCGGTTGTGTTTGGACAATATCTCAGATAAAGAGAAAATTTCCAACGGTTTGTTTCCTCATCAAACTTCTCATCAGCACTTGGAGACGAGACGCCATTTGATGGTAAATAAAGAAACTTCAAAGGTTTGTTTCCTCGTCAAACTTCTTATCAGCGCTTGGAGATAAGATGCCATTTGACGGTAGTAAAGAAACTTCAAAGGTTTGTTTCCTCGTCAAACTTCTTATCAGTGCTTGGAGATAAGATGCCATTTGACGGCTGTAAAGAAACTTCAAAGGTTTGTTTCCTCGTCAAACTTCTTATCAGTGCTTGGAGATAAGATGCCATTTGACGGCTGTAAAGAAACTTCACCATCTTCCCTTTTGACTTGACGTCTTTGAAAGAATGTCATATGGCCTCATGATCTTTTGAGGGGCTAATGACTTTGTTTGAAGGCGGACGAACTGTTTTCGGGGTGAAAACTGCCATTCGTCGACTGATGCCTGGGGAATCAACGAACTGTTTTCCTAAGAGGAAAACTGCCATTCATTGACTCTGTGGGGAGCTAAGCATCCCATGAACAGACAAACTGTTTGAAGAAACTGCCATTTGTCGATCTCTTGAGTATTTAACAGACAAACTGTCTATCCTTGGGGAAAGACTACCATTTGCCAATTGCTAGGGGAGCAAACTGTCTTCTACTGGGAGAGACTGCCATTTGTAGACCCTGCTGTGAGAAAGTGAGCAAACTGTCTTCTGCTGAAAGAGACTGCCATTTGCTGACTGCTGGGGAAACAAACTGTCTTCTACTGGGAGAGACTGCCATTTGTAGACCCTGCTGTGAGAAAGTGAGCAAACTGTCTTCTGCTGAAAGAGACTGCCATTTGCTGACTTTGTTGGGGAATCTGAACTATCTTCTGGATGAAGACTATCATTTGCTGACTCCGCTGGGGAATCATTTATCGATCTGCTGGGAGATTCTGAGTTTTCCTCTGACAAGAAGTGGCACCTCTTGACCCTGCTGGGGAAATACCAAACCTCTAGGGAATTCCGGAATGTGAAGCAGACTATCTTATCTGAAGAAGACTGTCGAATGTCGCTCTGCAGGAGATTCTCGGCTGAGGAATTCCAAAAGTGAACAAACTATCTCTTTGAGGGAGACTACCATTTGTTGACTTGCTTGAGGATATCCTTGTGTATGAACTGTTGTCTTGAAGGAAAAAGTTTCTCCGGGGCTTGCAGGGGAAACTTGAGTTCATGCCCTCATGACTCGGGCATTCTCAGGACTAAAAGCCTAATTTGACTATGCAGTTATGATGTAATGTATGCATGAATGTTATGACAATGATAAAATGTAAAGTGAATGTGAATAGAATTGTCGCGGATGTAAAAATCCTATGATACGACTTGAATTCTTGTTGATCAGAAGATGTCCTCTTCTTGTAGTTCGAACTCTGTTTGGAATATCTGGCTATCAGTTGTCCGCTGTCCGAAATGAGTAATATGAATTGAAGTAAAGATCCGTCATCGGGAGATGTTCGCAAAGCGACCTCATGGGGAAAACTTGGTTCCCGGAGTCTCAACCGTTCTCGGAGTAACTGTTTGTATTCTTCCTATTGTTTGTAAACCTTAGAAAGAAATTTCACCTTTATTTTTGCAAGTAAATTCATTTTTATTTTATGAAAACATTTGTTTCAAGAAATTGACTGTTTAAACTTAAAACGCATTTCAAGAAACTGAATAAGACTAGATTGCAAAGGAAAAGCACAAGGCTCAAATTATTATATATGGAATGGTAATCAGCCAAATGCTTGATTCCATGGAGTATTTACAAAGTTGGAAATTGGTAATTTTCGGGAAAAGGGTTACGATGAAACGTGACGACCGTTATCTCTCCCTTCCACTCCGAGTTGCGCTGTATTCGTGCTTTGTAGAAGATGACCTACTGTTGATGAACACTCCGCTATGGATTTTGAATGATCAAGTTTGTCCTGAACACAGTTACTTGCCATATATCCCTAACTTTTGCGTAAACTACCCCTTTCGGGTTTTAAGTTTACCGGGATTGATTATATTTTTTTTTTTATTTATTTTTTTTTTATGTCTCTAATTTTTGCCTGAATCGCCCTTTCGGGTTTTCGATTCACCGAGACGCTCTTTTTTGCCTAAGTCGCTCTTTGCGAGTTTTCAACTTAGCGAGCTGTTCTTTCAATTATTTAGGCGAAGTATTTCTTGACTGCGTCGACGTTCACAGGACGGGTGAATTCTTCTCCATCCATAGTCGTGAGTATTAAGGCTCCTCCTGAGAAAGCTCTCTTGACCACGTAGGGGCCGTCATAATTGGGAGTCCATTTCCCTCTCGAATCTGTGAGAAAAGATTGAATCTTTTTGAGTACAAGGTCGCCTTCTTTGATTGTGCGAGGTCGAACCTTTTTGTCGAAAGCTTTCTTCATTCTTTGTTGATATAGCTGTCCGTGGCATAAAGCTGTCATGCGCTTTTCTTCGATTAAGTTCAATTCATCGAATCTGCTTTGACACCACTCGGCTTCTGTTAATTTTGCCTCCATCAAGACTCTCATTGATGGAATCTCAACCTCTATAGGTAGGACTGCCTCCATGCCATATACAAGGGAGAAAGGAGTTGCTCCAGTCGAAGTACGTACTGATGTACGGTAACCGTGAAGAGCATACGGGAGCATTTCATGCCAATCTTTGTAAGTGATGACCATCTTCTGAATGATTTTCTTGATGTTTTTGTTAGCTGCTTCTACAGCTCCATTCATCTTTGGTCTGTAAGGAGATGAGTTGTGATGTTCAATCTTGAATTCTTCACAAAGTTCCTTCATCATTTTGTTATTCAAATTTGACCCATTGTCAGTGATTATCTTGCTAGGAATGCCATAGCGACAGATGATGTGATTCTTGATAAACCTGACGACAACTTGTCTTGTAACGTTTGCATATGAAGCTGCTTCAACCCATTTAGTGAAATAGTCTATGGCTACCAAGATGAAGCGATGTCCGTTGGACGCTTTTGGTTCGATCATTCCAATCATGTCGATTCCCCACATGGAGAAAGGCCAAGGGGAAGAGAGTATGTTGAGAAGAGATGGTGGCACATGAATTCTATCGGCGTAGATCTGGCATTTGTGACACCTCTTTGCATACTGGTAGCAATCTGACTCCATCGTCAGCCAATAATATCCTGCTCTCAGTATTTTCCTTGTCATGGTGTGTCCATTGGTGTGTGTACCAAAGGAACCTTCATGTATTTCTCTCATGAGTATTTCTGCTTCTTTTCTGTCAACGCATCTGAGTAGAACCATGTCGAAGTTTCTCTTGTACAGAACATCTTCATTCAGGAAGAATCTACAAGCTAACTTTCTCAAAGTCTTTCTATCTTTCTTTGACGCCCCAAGAGGGTACTATTGCTTTTGAAGAAAGTTCTTGATGTCGTGATACCACGGTTTGTCGTCGATGATTGCTTCTACTGTGAAAACATGAGCGGGCCTATCCAGGCGCATAACATCGATCCGAGGAATGTCATTCCAATGATTTATCCTAATCATGGAAGAGAGTGTGGCTAATGCATCAGCCAAGTTGTTTTCTTCACGAGGAATGTGATGAAAATCTACCCTGTCGAAGAATGGTAATAATCTTCTCGCGTAGTCTTTGTAAGGAATTAGCCCTGGTTGGCGTGTTTCCCATTCTTTGATTTGATTGATGACCAAAGCAGAATCTCCATATACATCCAAGTGTTTGATTCTTAGATCCATGGCTTCTTCGAGACCCATGATGCAAGCTTCATATTCGGCCTCATTGTTTGTGCATTTGAAAGTTAATCTGGCAGTAAATGGAATATGGGTACCCTGAGGTGTAACAATGATTGCC